>NW_021620793.1:2228616-2287711 GCF_004785775.1 Grammomys surdaster | reverse complement strand
CTCCTTCCCAACCCCCCACTCACCGCAGGCTTGAAATAATGACCCAAGGGAGGTATTGCTAGCTGGGCTGAGCACCCTGTCTGTCATCCTGCTACACTGTCACTGTTGCAGACCGGGGTCTTTGAAAATGGGGCTGGGGGAGGGAAAGAGGCCAGCCAGGGTAAGAGGCATTCCGGTCTCCTCTCTCAGGGGCCACAGAGAAGCCATACCTGGTGGAAGAGGCTGTTTCTTACAATGAACTTGACTATGTGTCGGTGAGTGCAGGCTCTGCCGTTGGTATACCCATCTAAATACGGGGCATCTCAGGCTACCCTTGCCCAGAGCTGTAGAGCATAGGCAATGAGTGCCAACATCCAGAGGCCTCTGCAAATGTGCTGGAGACGGGAGTCAAGGGCAAGACACCTCTTCCTGCACCAGATCTCTGACCATCTTCCCTAACTCATTCAGACCCCAGTCTTGGTCAGAGGCCTTCTTAGTAATGACCCCAAACATGCGGTTTCTCCCTTCCCAATCTCAGCCAACCCTTAGTACGCCCCTTATGCCAGGCAACGACCAAGTCCTGTGTGTTTTCTGGCAGGTTGGCCTCGACCAACAGACTGTCAAGCTGGTGTGCACCAACCGCAGGAAGCAGTTTCTGCTGGACACGGCTGACATGGCCCTGGCTGAGTGAGTGTCAGCCCCCGCCCCTCAACAGGACAGGAGACCCAGCATCTGCCATGGGCATGGCCCTGGCTGGGGGTAGAAGGAGGCAGCAATCTGTTCCCCCAAGAGCCTGCGGTCTGCTCAGAGAGGCAGGGAAGTGGACAGTCACTGACCGACTGACTCACGTCAGCTCAGGTGACCTCAGGACCCACGGAGAGGACGGGGGCTGGTGTGTGAGGTCCGATGGGAGGGGAGGCACAAGAGCTGGCCTGCTGTCCCGAGTGTGTCCTGGACGACGGCCATGGGAATTCCATGTAATGAGGTCATTTCTGTACTGATGGAGTGGTCAGATCCTACTGTCCAGCAATCTGGTGGGCTACTGTCAGAATCCAAGGCCACCTGGACACTAGCAAAGGTCGGGCCTTTTCTGGGCACCATCCAGTGATGCAGGGTTCTGACCCCGTCATTGCCTACTGCAGCCCAGCACCCTCGGCCCTTACCTCCTGTGAGGTCTTTGGGCCAGGCATTCCCAGGACAAAGCCCTATCTGCCAAGGACCTGTCCCCAAGCCTCTGACAGCAAACTGCGCTCCCTAAACAGGCTCTTCCTGGCATCTCTGAAGTCAGCTATGATCAAAGGTTGCCGGGAACCACCCTACCCCAGCATCCTGACTGATGCCACCATGGAGAAGCTGGCGCTGGCGAAATTTGTCGCCCAGGAATCCAAATGTGAGGTTAGTGGCTGGGAGGAGATGCCAGTGGCACACCATTGGCCTTCCCCGGGGCATTTCCCAGTTGCCTGATGGGAGGGGCTTTCCCTGGTGGGAGGGGCTTTCCTCCTTTAGGCTCTATCCTCTTGTCCACTTGGCTGTGTCCTGAGGTTACCTTGTTCTCATGGTGGCCTTTCCTGGGGCTGGGTTCTGGGTAAGCGGAGGCCTGACCTCAGCTGCTTTGTCTGTTGCCTCCACCCCCAGGCATCCACCGTGACCGTGCATTTCTACGGACTTGTGCACTGGGAGGACCCCATGGAAGAAGCCCTGGGCCCCGTTCCCTGTCAGTGCTCACCTGCGGAGGGCACCATCACCAAAGAAGGCATGCTGCACTACAAAGCCAGCACCTCCTACCTGGGCAAGGAACACTGGAAGGCCTGCTTCGTGGTGCTCAGGTGAGAGCCCCAGCAGCTGCGGGCCCAAGCATATGTCAAGTCCCTAGTGGGAAAGGCCCAAGGGCGGGGGCTCCCTTTTCCTCCGTGCCCAGGGCTCACCCAGGGGTATAGACCTTCTCTAGCCAGGCAGTTCTCTGGGCCCAGGACTCCCAGGAGCCTGAGCCAGCCCTGGTGACAGACCTTCAGCTGTGCCTAGGACTTCCAGGGGCAATGGTCTCCATGGCCACGCTCAGACTCCTTTTTCACCCTCTCCATAGAGAGCAGATCCCTGGTTCCCAGCTAGTGTGTGGGGAATTCCTGGGATCTTAGCCAGGCCTCACCTCACTCTAACTGTGGCCCCCTAGCAATGGGATCCTCTACCAGTATCCTGACCGCACGGACGTCATCCCCCTGCTCTCGGTGAACATGGGGTAAGTGTCCCAGGGAAAGGGAACTATGCAGGGGTCATGGCTAGGTGTCCTGCCTGGAGGCCAGCAGTGGCCAAGTCTGAAGTCTGGAGTCCACTGTCCTTCCGTCCCCCTCTCCCCTTATCGTAACCCTGACTGGTGCCTTGGTCTTTGCAAGCTGTGGGGAAGCTGTGGAGGCAGGAGGCACGAGGAGGCACCCTTTTGCCTAGAGACAAGAACCCCCTCCCAAGAATTCCAGCCAATGAGAGGCGGGCAGCAGAGGAAGTGGGTGGGCGGGCACTGGTTCTGAGGAGGTGCAGTGAGTGGCTTTGTAGTCTTTCCTTGCCATTTTTGGGAACCCCCAGGGGGGTTGGTAATTTTGGAGATTCGGGATGTCAAATCCAGTGTGGGAGATAGAGGCAGGAGGATTCCAGGTCATCCTCTGCTACATAACAAGTTTCAGGCCAGCCTGGGCTATATCAGACCCTGTCTTAAAAGAAAAAGAAAAAAGCTGTTACACACACAAAAAAACGGTAGGCTAGCCAAGCATATGCAAGCATCCCTAGAGCCCGCGGCCCAGTATCTGCACACATCAGCCCACCACAGGGTCTCCTACCCCTGCCTCCGCCCTCCCATTTCACCCTCTTCCTCTGGCCCAGTGGGGAGCAGTGCGGTGGCTGCCGGAGATCCAACACCACGGAGCGACCCCACGCCTTCCAGGTCATTCTGGCTGACCGGCCCTGCCTGGAGCTAAGTGCCGACAGCGAAGCCGAGATGGCTGACTGGATGCAACATCTCTGCCAGGCCGTGTCCAAAGGAGTAAGCCTGCCTGTGTCTACCATCATCCACCCAGCCTGGTCCATCCCCCCCCTCAACCCCACCCCCACCCTCTTACACTACTAAGGTAGAGTCTACAGGGGATTCCTGGTGCAGGCCACCCTAGAGGAACAACCTGCCTCTCTCACCTTCTGACAATGTCCAGGTCATACCCCAGGGCATAGCTCCTAGCCCCTGTATCCCTTGCTGCCTGGTGATCACGGAGGACCGCCTCTTCACATGCCACGAGGACTGCCAAACCAGCTTCTTTCGCTCCCTGGGCACAGCCAGGCTGGCAGACATCACTGCTGTCTCCACAGAGCTCGGCAAGGAGTACTGTGTCCTGGTGAGTGGGCAGGAATGGGGGCAGAGGCTTTGCCCAAGGAAATCCATGCATATTCACCTGGAACCTGCTGCCCCTAGGAGTTCTCCCAGGATAGCCCACAGCTGCTCCAGCCCTGGGTCATCTACCTGAGCTGCACTTCCGAGTTGGACCGGTTCCTGACTGCCCTGAGCTCTGGGTGGAAAGCCATCTATCAGGTACCTGGCCATTTTTGGGGTGGGGCCTGGCCTCTCCTGAAGGGTTCTGGGGACAGCAATTTGCCAACAACTCTAGACAGATAGAAACTTAGAGGCAAGCCCCCTTTGTCAATGTGTCTGTCAAAACTAAAAATACCACCAGGAGCTGCCGTTCCTGACCTGAGCTCCAGTCACTGTGGGGCTCTTGGTGGGCCTGGTGAGATGCATGACAGGCCCTCTCCCACCCCAGAACTGGAGGAGCTCCCAGCCCTGGAGAAGTAGAGACTTTTGGGATTTTTTGTTTGTTTGTTTGTTTGGTTGGTTGGTTGGTTGGTTGGTTGGTTTTGTTTTGTTTTTGAGACAAGGTCTTACTATGCCGCTCTGGCCAGCCTGGAACTCACAGGGAAACATCTGCCTCTGGCTCTTGGGATTAAAGGCATGTGCCACCACACCCAGGGAGAGGTACTGTTTTATGCACTGTGCTCCTTGCACCCTGCCATTCTGCGGCAGCTCTAAACTGAGTGAGAGATGGAAAACAGTCAAGAACAGACCCCCTCACCTGGTGAAATCCATATAGACCCGAGAGCTGAGCTCAGGGTCTGTGTGCCGAGCACAAGGGGAACTTGCAACATGGAAGGTGTTCCCAAAGCGGTGTGCAGGGCCCTGACGGCCTTCCGTGGCTCCTGGGAGAGCAGCCTGTAGCCCTTGTGCTTTCTGCTTGTCCAAACACAGGTAGACCTTCCTCACAAGGCAATCCAGGAAGCTTCCATCAAGCAGAAATTTGAGGACGCCCTGAGCCTCATCCACAGTGCCTGGCAGCGGAGCGACAGCCTGTGCCGTGGCAGGGCCTCCCGGGACCCCTGGTGCTGAGGCGTGGCCGAGCAACACTGGGGGAAGACGGGAAGGAGGCGGGCTGGCCGGCTTCTGCACTGCGGTGTGCCACCATGGTGTTTTGGAGCCAGGGGTCAACAGCCCACTCCTGCCTTGGGGTAGCAGAACCACTTAGTGTGGCTTGAGACAGGAATTCAGAGTCAGTGCCTGGCACCGTAGACATCCTGCCCAACTGCAGTGACTAGAGGTCACTGAGGCAGAAAGTCTGAGCCCTGTGGGCTCTGTAGACACTTAGTGTCCCCTGGCCACCACTTTAGTCCTCACTGTCTGCTCAGGGTGACAGAGAGAGAGAACGATAGCATCCATTTAAGCAGGAGCAAAGAGACAAGTGGGTAGGTGTGCCATCTTCCTCTCCTGGGTCAGGGGCCTGGGCGATGGTCAGAGCCCCCCGGGGGTCCTGAGTGCCCAGCCACCCTTGTTCGTTTTTGAACACTGTCCCCACCGCACAGGGAAAGGTGATCACTAGGGATGTGTGCATGCCCCCTCTCACGAATCCACCCATGCACAGCGGCCTGCCTCGCACAGCCTGGGCCCAGCTGGCAGCCCTCCATGTCTGCCAGGAGGCCCTGCATGTCCACAGCCCTGCCTCTCCTCTTCCTCAAATACAGCAGAGCTTGTAGGACCAGGGATGAGTTGGCTCCTCTTGCCAGGAGCAAAGGAGATAGGCTGAGAGGGGAGCAGAGCCCATGGGCCTGGTGGCTTCTGTGACACCTGACGACCCACCGACCCCTGCTTGGCTGGAGCTGGTCCTTCCCTGAAGTCTCTTATTAGGTTCCTTGAGGGACAGGTCAGATGGATTGGGTTTTGTTTTTTAAAATAAAATTGATGTTATATTGCTGAGATTTGTCACTGACCTCCTTTCAGTGTGAGGTGGGTGGAGTAGTGCCCCGCCCCCTATCTTCATTGTCTGCTGTCACACCACACACACACACACACACACACACACACGAGCGCGCTAAGAATCAGCCCCAGGTTGGCCTTGCTGACTGGAAGTCCCCACTGTGCCTTTCGGTTTCCTGCATGGCCACCACAAGAGGGAGCCTGGTGGCCTGGTTGTTAAAGAAAATGGCTAGAGCCACCAGGATTGTTCCTCATGGGGCTCTCGGCATGCCATTCCATCCCACACGGGGACTCTGCAGTTTGGGGTGAGCACAGCTGAGGCACTAGAAGTTGGGGATGCAGGACGGGTGTGGACCGCCTTTCACTGGGTGAAGCAGGCTTTTCACCCGTCAATTTCCCAGAGGCCTTTCTCGACCCACCCTCCCCTCCTGGGCAACACCATCTCCACACTCTGGTCACCCGCCGTCATGAGCAGTGAAACTAGGAAATGGAAAATTCTAGAAATAAGCAGTTGACCAGTTTTTAAATACACGCAAGCTGCACAGATGTGGTTCGTCCGGTTGTCCCGGAGTCTGTGCTGTGCACACCATTAGGCACCCAGTACTCACGTCGACTGGTGGTGGAGCAGGATTTGTGCTCAAGTAACCCTTTTTAAAATAATGGCCCCCAAAGTTGCCCTCTGGGTCATGTGTGTATCCCCTCACACGCATGTGCACACATACAGGATAACCTAAGCTACATAATGAGACCTTGTCTTTTTTTTTTTATAAATTTTTTAAAGATTTATTTATTTATTTATTTTATGAATATACTGTAGCTGTCTTCAGATACACCAGAAGAGGGTATCCAATCTCATTATGGATGGTTGTGAGCCACCATGTGGTTGCTGGGATTTGAACTCAGGACCTCTGGAAGAGCAGTCAGTGCTCTTAACCGCTGAGCCATCTCTCTAGCCCGACCTTGTCTTTTTTAAAAAGGCAATGACATCAATGGTGTTTTCTGGGTGTGGTGTAACTCCAGCACTTGGGAAGCAGAGGGAGCCAGATCTCTGGGAGTTCTGGGCCAGTATGGTCTCCATAGTTCCAGGATAAAGCTACACAGAACAACCCTGTCTTAAAATAAAATAAAATTAATGGGATTGGAGAAATTGTTCAGTGGTTAGAGAGCACTGAACTATCTGCTCTTCCAGAGAGCCAGGGTTCAATTCCCAGCACCCACCCACATGGTAGCTCAGACCCATGTGTAACTCCAGTTCCAGCGTATACAGCGCCCTCTCTGGCCTCCATGGGCACACACACACACACATGCATGTGGGCAAAGCACCCATGTACATAAAAAAGTAAGAGACAGGCTGGGTGGTGGTGGCGCACACCTTTAATCCCAGCACTTGGGAGGCAGAGGCAGGCGGATTTCTGAGTTTGAGAGTTCAAGGCTAGCCTGGTCTACAGAGTGAGTTCCAGGACAGCCAGGGCTACACAGAGAAACCCTGTCTCGAAAAACCAAAAAAAAAAAAAAAGGTAAGAGACAAAATTGGCATGGATCTGCATGCTTGTGCTGCCAGTGCTGGGGGGTGAGGGTGAGGTGTGGGGCAGAGGGAGATAGAGCCAGCCAGGAGTTTGAAGGCGGCCTGGGCAGCACAGTGAGTCCTTGAGAATGAGATACCGCCTCACACAAAACTGGACCACCTCACCACTGGCTCTGCAGGGCTCTGGGGTCCTCCCTCATGTTCATTCTTGTTGAAATAGAGCTATAAAACTGGGCTTGGTGGGGCATACCTTTAATGTCAGCACTTGAGAGGCAGAGGCAGGTGGATCTCTGTGAGTCAAACAAAAAGATATTAAGTGAATAAACCTTTGGGGGGGGGGGGGGAGGGGGCTATAATCTGGCAGCTGTAGAAATGGCAGAAGTTGCAGGTTGACCATGCTTAGGGCCAAGCGACCACAAGCCTGAGGCTTTAGCTGGAGCCGAACAGGGACCAGAGATGGCACAGGAAGTCTAGAGGACAAGGAGGAGTGCCCTCCCCTACTTAGCTTTTCCTGCCCACTGTCCTTCCAGTCACAAGTGACCTTTCCTCCAGATCCCAGGGCCCAGGCCCGCCCTGACCAGCAGCAGCAGCTGGGATTGGTCTGAGCCAGAGGAGGTGTGTCCAGATTCCCATAGCCCTGCTGATGAACAGCAGGTGGAGTTCCAAGACAACCAGGGGCCTGCCTCTAGCCAGTGACAGGATCTCTGTCCTCTAGACATGGCTCTGGCTCCCTTTGATCCCCAGCCCTGTGGCCATGCAGGGGTGCAGACTGCCTAGACACTACCACCTGTAGCCTGTGACATGACACTGACCCAGGCACAGATGGCTCCTGCCACGGATGCGAGGGAGATGGTGTCCCCAGCTGTGGACCTAGTGCTGGGTGCCTCAGCCTGCTGCCTGGCCTGTGTATTCACCAATCCTCTGGAAGTGGTAAAGACCCGTCTGCAACTGCAGGGGGAACTGCAGGCCCCAGGCACCTACCCACGGCCCTACCGGGGTTTTGTGTCTTCTGTTGCAGCCGTTGCCCGGGCAGACGGGCTGTGGGGCCTTCAGAAGGGGCTGGCCGCTGGCCTTCTCTACCAGGGCCTCATGAATGGTGTCCGTTTCTACTGCTACAGCCTGGCATGCCAGGCTGGCCTCACCCAGCAACCAGGAGGCACTGTGATCACAGGCGCTGTGGCTGGGGCACTGGGAGCCTTTGTGGGGAGTCCTGCTTACCTGGTAAGTGTCTTCTCCTTCCTTTACAACTCCGTTACCAATGTGACCAGTGGACTTTGTGGCCCTGGGTTGGGTGGGTCTGTTTGGGAGGGGACTGTTCGCTGGGAATATCTGGCTCAGACGTGGAATCTGCCCTCACTCTGACCCTTGCTTCTTTGGGGGTCCATGCCCATTAATCTTAGCTGGGAGAGGGAACAGGTTATAAAGTAGGTGGATTCTAGTCTTCACTTGCCTGTGGTTGCATCTAGGGAGTCTGGCATACGGTAAGAATACAAGCTGTCACAGAGCAGAGGGCAGTTGTGTCCTGGTCTAGGCACTGAACAATCACTTTACTCTGTCCTTGAGAGTAGCAACACAGAGTCCCAAAGATCTCCTTAAGAAACCTGAGACACCGAGATGCGTGCCCAGGCCTCAGGAGGTGGCTCAGTTGGCATTGTGCTTGCCTAGCATGTACTAAGCCCTGGGTTTGTTCCCAAGTACAACATAAGCCAGGCGTGGCACAGCCTGCCTACCCATAATCCCCGCTCTGGAGAGGTGGAGTCAGGAAAATCAGAATTAAGGTCATGGTGACACAATTTATTTGGGGCCAGCCTGGGGTACATGAGGCACTGTCTCAAATTTTAAAATAATAAAAGTAAACTCTGGCCAACCAAGGCTGTCTCTGAGCTTCAGATGTGGGGTCAGGGGAGGGGCTCAGACATGCTTAGCTCAGTCCCCAGACTCTATCCTAGAACTCTTGTCTGCTCTGTACTTGCAGGTCAAGACACAGCTGCAGGCCCAGACAGTGGCTGCCGTGGCTGTGGGGCATCAGCACCAGCATCAGGTAAGACAACGTCCCCGGAACCTGGGGCTCCAGGCTGTGCAGGTGCTATGACTGTCTAGTGACCCAAACCATCTCCTCCCTGCAGGGTGTCCTGAGTGCCCTGGAGACCATCTGGCGCCAACAGGGCATGCTGGGGCTGTGGCGGGGTGTGGGTGGGGCTGTGCCCCGAGTCACAGTAGGTTCAGCTGCCCAGCTGGCCACCTTTACCTCTGCCAAGGCATGGGTTCAGGATCGACAGGTAAGGGGCTGGGAACACAGACACACATAGGGAGTGGGGGGTTTCTTGCCTCTTTCACACAGAGTTGGTGACAGATGGGGCCCAAAACAAAACCTGGTCTTGCTGAACATGGTGAGATGCGCTTATGTTCCTAACGTAGGATGTTGAGGCCAAGGGTGGTGGTGTGGGTGTCAAGGAGCTTAAGTGGTTCTCGGCTACATAGAGTTCAAAGTAGACCCAGGCTACCTACATGAGAATGAGAAAAAGAAAGACAGGGGAAATAGGAAAGGAAAAAAAGGAGGGGGGTGGAGAGGAGGGAGAAGGAAGGAGAGACAGAAGAAAGGAAGGAGTGAAAGAAGGAGAGGAAGGGGTTGCAGCTAGGATAGAGATTCTCACCTGTGATCTCAGAATTTAGAAGGTGGAGGCAGGAGGATTACAAGTTGGAGAACACCCTGCTGCATAGCAAGACCTGTCTCGACCAAGAGAGGATGCAATACCCTTGCTTGAGGAAGGATGGGAGGGAGGGAGGGAGGGAGGGAGGGGGAGAATAAAGTTGTTGGCTCTGCCATTATAGTTGTGACCTAGCCTTTGTGTCCAACAGGAGTTTGGGGGGTCATCAGTGAACCCTAAAATCATGGAGGAATGCAGGATTGGCATCAGGAGTTGGAAATGGCTGGAGAGGTCCGATTTGCTCGCCCACCCCAGCCCTTCCAGCCCTCATGGGCTTGGGGCAGTGGGGAGATCACAGTTGGGATGGGTAAAGGCAGTGAGCAGTCAGCAGTTTGTGCCATCCCCTGCAGTGGTTTTTGGAGGACAGCTGGCTGGTGACCCTGGCTGGAGGCATGATCAGCAGTATAGCCGTGGTTGCAGTCATGACACCACTCGACGTTGTCAGCACTCGGCTGTACAATCAGCCGGCGGACAGAGCCGGCAGGGTGAGCAGGGGACGAGGGGAACGGGAGAAGTGGGGACATGGGACACACACACAGAGCCACCAGGGGACATGGACCATATTCACAACACATTAACAGGCAAGTCCCAAGCCCTTTGACTGGATTTTATTCTGTTTCCTGACGAGGAAATCAACTCAGAGAGATCAAGTGACCTGGCCGAGGTGGCCCAGATGATCAGTAAAAAAGACAGGGTTGGAATCATGGCCTTCCGGTCATAACACTGACAGGAAGTGTGAGGACAAAGGTGTATGCCGATATCCAAGCTGTACCCCTGGAAGAGGCTATCTGCCGGCAGGCAACGGCTCCTTTTTGTTAGCATCACAGTCAGTAATCCTCTCAGACGGGAACAGAAGCTGCTTCTGACACCACCAGACACACTTTGTCATGTCATTTGGGACCTTCAACTCTCCCCCATGTTTGTCCCCAGGGCCAGCTGTACAGGGGCCTTGCTGATTGCCTGGTGAAGACCTGTCAACAGGAGGGACCCCTGGCACTCTACAAGGGCCTGGGCCCTGCCTACCTGCGTTTGGGTCCCCACACCATCCTTAGTATGTTCTTCTGGGATGAGCTGCGGAAACTGGCAGCGAGGGCCCAGCACCAGGGCACCTAGATTCGTCCTTCATCCCACTTCATTCCACTGGCATCTGGTGGAATGATGGCCTGCCTCAGAGCCAGCTTGAGTCAGGCCCTGCCACAGGTCAGGGGGAGAGCGGCGGGGCATGTTGGACGACTGGGATCCATCCAGTCTCAGGACCAGTATGCCCCGAGTCACCACCTCTTTGCTTCCTCTCTCTCCCCTGAGTTAACGTGCCTTAGCTCATTCACTGCCACAGTAATGCCTGCCTGTAAAGATTCCCCATTAAGAGAGCCACTCAGCTGCACTGGCCCCTCAGTCCTCCAGTGTGTGACCACAGGAGTCTCTCTCAGCATAAGGAAACTGAGGCTGAGGGGAGCTGTCTCTCTGACTGGAGCCACATACCTTTGCCACGACATAGCCAGGACTGGAGTTCACCTCTGCCTATCCCCATATGGTGCTCTCAACAAGGACAAGGCTACATCAGGGCTACTGGGGTTCCTATCTCTCAAAGGCCACTACATGTGAGTACATGGTTGTACCACAAAGGAGTCCTTGGTGTCCCCAGAGTCTAGTTGGCCAAGGCCAGTTATCAAACCAAATTCTGAAGCCTCGATGGCTTAACAAAACAAAAAAATTGTTTTCCTACCTTCTGAACCCGGAAGCCCGAGAAGGTATTGACAGTGTTAGCATCTCTCTTTGCCTTTCTTTCAGTTATTTGTGGTGCAGTGGTGGAGCCAGGGCCTGGGCGTGTGAGTCACATGATCTGCCAGTGGTATACCCCCCAGCCCAAGGCTGACTTCTCCCCAAGGTCTAAAAGTTATTGACTTTAAAATGAGCAGCTTTCTCTGAATCAGAGTCAAATCAGCTTTCCTCAGGCTGGGGACATAGATCAGTCTGCAGACTGCCCATCCGCTGCTCACCAGGAGGCTCCGGGTTCCATCCCCAGCACCGAATGAACTGATGGCACACGCCTGTGATCTCAGCCCTGGGGAGGTAGAGGCAAGAGGATCTGGAGTTCAAAATCATCCTCAGCTCCATAGTGAGTTTGAAGTCAGCCTGGATTCCATGAGAGCCAGAGGAGAAAGAGGAAGAGGAGGAGGAGGAGGGGGGGGGGGGGCCCCAGGGCCGGCGGCGGGGGGGAGAAGAGGGATACAGGGAAACCCAGTTATGTTGGATAGGACCCTCACAGGGACCGCATATTGGGGGAGCTTCCGCAGTCTCCCTCTACAGTCACACGTGGCTGAGGGACTACATTAGGGCATTGGAACATTGGAGTTCAGGCTTCTGGATTTGAGTTCAGGCTTCCGGTTTGCGAACATCCAGAAGAGCTCAGGCCTAGGGAAGACGTCCACGTGGGTCACAGAGCAGAGCCACTGCAGGGCCAACGACAGACTCTGGGCCCTCTCTCCAGACAGCAGTCACACAGGAACAGGTGTGTAAGGCACCCAGTAGCCTTTCTACTATGAAAGTGGACATTCTTGGTCAGACACCTTCAATCACCAACCATATCCCAAGAGGGAAAAACTACTCCAGTTGAACACTCCAATAAAGTTTTATATTTTGTGTACTTTGGTGACTCCCCTCTGCTTCCCTGTCCCTGCCCCACCCCACCACCCCAAATCCTCAACTCTCAAGCCCTTTCTAGGAAGGACCCAGAAAGCAGCGCCCACCTGCCCAGGCAAAGCCCGCCACCTAGTGGACTCAAGGGGAACAGTGTGACCCCGAGGCGGACTACACTCAACCTTAAGGGGATTCCAAATTCTTCTTTCCCTGTGGCCTGTAGAAAGCGAACTACTGGTTTTTAGAAGCCTGAAGAGACCTTGGCACTGTGGGGAGAACCCCTGCTTTGGGAACTTGAGAGAGGGCCAATTCACACTTCAGGTTGAATGCGAGCCACACCCGAGAGGGGGAAGGCCAGGTGAGCTGGCCGAGGAAGGACTTCCGGAAGGCATGGTGGCCTTGAAGTCTAGCGGGCACAGACCAGAACCAGTTAACTGCTTTGCCCTTGAGACCTGAATGGGAAGCCACCAGTAGCTGCGGGCAGACAGCGCTGCTGAATCCTGCAACCTGGAAGATCAGCGCGGCTGGCTCTCCTGCCACGCCCCCAGGCCTTTGACCCTATCCTAGTCCCTCCCCTGTCTTCTGGAGACACCTTTGACCGGTGATATCATTGGGTCTGTCCCAGCGCAGACCTGGCCCGAGGCTGAGGCTGGGATTCCTGGAGGCTGCCATGTTCTCCCTGCCTTCCCTCTCCTCCTGGCTCCCCAACCTCCCTTCCTTTGAGTGGGGTTCCAATCTCTTCGACAGCCTCCTGCAAGGTGAGCGCCTCCGGGATGCACACTTGGGCCCCATCCCTCCCTCGGGTGGGCGGAGTGCAAGGTGGGCCCCACCATCCACGTGAGGTCCTCGGCTCCGGGCTGCACCGTGCGCTCCTCCGGCCTCCGCCCCGACAATCCTAACGCCCCCTTCACCCTCTCCTTTGTCTGGCTCAGGCCTGATCGGGGCCCTTGGAGTCTCGGTTCTCAACAATCTCCTGAAAGTTTACTTCTTCGTGGCCTGTGTCAAGTGAGTGCCCACGTCGGTCCCACCCAGCCCTGCCCAGGCAGTTGGTCCCTGAGCGGAGTCTGGTCTCTCTTGGAGAGGGCTGCGAGTGGAGCTGGAGCCCTGGCAACCTTCCCAGGACAGGACCCCATGATCCTCCTGCCTCTCAGCCCGCACCCATTCTGCCCCCACAGTGACCCCCAGCGGCAGCCCCAAAAGCAGCGGCTGCAAACGCAATGGGCCTCATTGGAGATGGTGCATCTGGCTGGTCTGGCTCTGTTCCTGACCATGATAGGGGCCCGGGTCGCCGCCCTTGTGGTCTTGGAGTTCTCCCTCCGGGCTGTGTCCACACTGTTGTCCCTGGGCAAGGTGAGACAACAGCGTGGGGACACTCTGGGTCACTTTCATCTCCTGGATTGGGAAATAGGCCTAGTGAAAGCCCCCCCCTTCCTTCAGATGGAAAATAGATTGCAGTTTGTTACCTGGCAGCAGGAGAGGGACCCAAGTCCCCCCACCATCACCATGTAAATGTGGCACGCACAAAGCCCTGGATTTGATCCTTTGCACTGTCATGGTGACAACTCAGACCTGAAGGATGAGAAATTTAGGGTCATCCTTGACTATTGGGTTTGAGGCCAGCCTGGGACACATGATCTCCCCCCCCCCAAAAAAAAATCTTGTATTGCTGAGCTTTTCTCACAGCCCTGGCTAAGTCCCCTGAGGGCTTTGGCCCATTTTGTCCTGATGGCCATAACGAGTAAGGGTCTTCTTTTTTTCTTTTTCTTTTTTTTTCTTTTTTTTTTTTCTGGTTTGGTTTGGTTTGGTTTGGTTTGGTTTGGTTTGGTTTGGTTTGGTTTGGTTTGGTTTTTCGAGACAGGGTTTCTCTGTGTAGCCCTGGCTGTCCTGAAACTCACTCTGTAGACCAGGCTGGCCTCGAACTCAGAAATCCGCCTGCCTCTGCCTCCCAAGTGTTGGGATTAAAGGCGTGTGCCACCACCGCCCGGCTGAGTAAGGGTCTTCTTGAATCTCCACAAGTGTGGCAACTGAGAAGGAGGAGCACACGGTTTGTCTGGGAAGACGAGTCTTCAAGGCCTAGACCTATTACCCTCCAGCCAATTGGATGAGCAAAAAAAAAAAAAAAAAGCACCCTTCAGATGCCAGGCTCCTGCCTGGGCTCTCTTCCCCTGCAGGGCTCCCAGGACAAGGAGCGGCTCCAACTCTTCCTTGTGTCTCAGTTCTCCCTGGGCTGCGGGCTAAGCTGTGGCCTGAGCTTCCTTCAGGAAGGCGCCCCACACCGCTCCTTGAACCTGCTGCTGAGCCTGGGGCTGGCTACACTCCTCGGCCTGGGTGCCCGGCGCCTAAACCGTCACATCTGCAGCCTCTACGAACTGCACAGCAGCCAGCGCTACTGTGGGGTCTGCTTGGGCCTGCTGGCCAGCCAGCATGCCATGCCCAGGTTCCTGGGCCGGGCTCTGGGAGTGGCTTTTGCTGTGAGTGATCTAGCAGCTGTGGCCCTCATCAACAAGGATTTCCTGAGCACATCAGAGGCCGTGCGATTCTGGACCCCACTCACCATTTGCTACACGCTGCTGGTCATCTACATGCAGGGTAAGAGTCCCAAAGCTGGGTCCCTTTGATTGGCTACCCATCCCAGCCACCCAGTCCGGGTAGGGACTTAGACTCTACTGTGGGTTTCTCAGAGCAGTGATGTCATATCTGAAGATCTGGTACCTAAGTTGGTCTTGAGGACTAGGTGAGGTGAAAGGGATTGTGGGCCAAAGCACAGAGTGAAGGCGTGGCCATGCAGAACCGCTGCCTGTGGTTCAGGGTTGTTCCCCTAAGGACCACAGGGATTAGGGTCAAGGCTGGCCAAGTTCAGAAAGGCCCATCCCAGAGCCCTGGCCAACCAAGCTGGGCAGGGTCCTAAGCAGGAGGGAGTAGCTGGTCAGATCTGGCCTGTGGAGAACAAGGCTTCCATTAGCGTTCTTCTCTAAAAGCCATAGGAAGTCCTGGGAGCATTCTAGGCAGAGGGATGATGTCATCTTATTGACACGTTTAGGTCGCTTTGGATGGTCAGTGGAGCTTGGTTGAGAACAAAAGTCATGAGCCTCACTGAGTGAGCTTCGGCGAGAGGGGAAGGTGCCTGGGACCAGGGTGGGACGAGAGAGAGACTGGGCAGAAGTAGATTGGACCACAGATGATTCAGACCGACAAGCAGAAAGGAGAAGAACCTTAGATTGCTGCCATCGACTGGCAGGGCTCTGTCTTCAATCAGGGCGGAACTTAAGGGTGGGCAAGAAGTCCTGTAGGTGCCCAGAGAGGGAAGCAAGGCTGGGGGAAGGCAGTCAGGGAAGCTGACAAAATCCCTGGGGAAAGCAGCTGAGGAGTGGAACAGGCTGGCCCCAGCTGACCTCCAGACGGTGCCGGCCGAGATAGTGACGAGTACGTCTCACAGAGGAGCAGCGGCAGCATCGCTTCAGCCTACAGGGCCAGGTCCAGACGGTACTGGTGCGCATGAGTGGCCTTTTTGTTCTGCTGATGACCGTGGGCCGCTGGCTGGACCTCCTGGGTGTCTTTGTCTCCCTTTTGGGTGAGCTGTGGAGCTTATCAGGTATTCGCGCCTTAATCGACCTCTGTCAGATACAGGTAGGTACCTTTATGAACACCCCAGCTTCCCATCCTGTTCCCAAGGGTCCTAGCACCCCCAGAGGCCTAATTTTGACAAGGGGCGGGAAGGTAGTTGTCATTGAGATCATTAGGCGTGGGGAGCTGGGTGCTTGGGACCAACTCCAGCTGGCAACCCAGGGGTCCCAGAGAGTAGGAAGGTCTTGATGATAAGAGACCTGAGACTAAGGGATGTGTCCCTTCTGACCCTCCCCCAGGGCTTTCCACCCCAGAGGCCTACAGTAACAGCAGCAGTAACAGCAGGAGGAGAATAATGACGGACAGGTCCATGCGAGCCCCGGCCTTCCACACTTGCCCCAGGCAGAAGCACGGTCCCCTCCTGACTTGCCCTGTAGAGGATGTGAAGTCAGTTTTGGGCCTGCATAGGCTAACCAGCAAGGTCTTGACCACAAGATGTGGCCTGAAGACTGAGTGGCAGAGCTGGTCCCCACCTAGACTTTCCAGCAGGCCATGGGGGCTCTGGAGAAAGGGGATGGCCAGAGCTGGAGACCTAGAGAGGTGGGCACATGAAGGCCTCTGTGTGAATCCCTCTCTTGAAGATGGGCAGCTTCATCACACCCAATTTTCCTGGCTCTGCAAGAGGACAGAGGACAATTGTGACCTCAGAATGACCCCTGCCCTCTGGCCACCCCTCCCCCACCTTGCTCTCTCAGAGAACAATAAAGGTGACTTTTCTCAACCTGCATTTAGGATCACAGTTGCGGAGGAAGAAAAAGAGTCTTCCTGAAGCCGGCAGCTTTTTTGGCAGGGTTCTGGGATATGAGTCTCAGACCTGGCCCTGCCCTGAGTGTCCTGGGGCACAAAGGACACAGGCTGAAGTTACCAGGTTCTTATGTCCCAGGGCAAAGAACTACACCAGGAACATGCAGTTATCCAGATGGTTGGGAGCTGGAGAAGTTGCTCGGGGTTACAAGCATGAAACACTCTAATTGAGGATCTGAGTGTCATCCCTACATGTGGGTCTCTCTCCCCGTCCTTGTGGATCATTGGCCAATTTGGCCAACATGGAACAGGGGGTTCAGAAGCCCTGGGAGTACTTACTGTGAAGGACTGCACCGGGACCTACAGTCAGCAGGCAGATCATCTTTACTTAGGGTGACTGAAGGCTTATAACATTTTGGGGGTCTGAGTGCAGGACATCCAGGACAGGCAAAGGTCATTGGCTGGGGCTTTAGGGTACCTGGAATGCCTCCTTAGCCTTGGGGAGATACTTCAGGAATCTCAGGTGATGGCTGAACAGATTTTGTAGGAGGAAGGAAATTGATCCTATACATTAACTGAGGCTCTGTGACACTCCTCAGGTAGAGACAAGTGTTGAGGGCTTAGAATACCCCAGTCAAGGTCAGAGGAGGAGAAACCGTGTTAACAAACGGAGTCCCCCATTATGCACCAGGCCCCAGAAGGCTATGCAGTCAGTGATGGACTTAATCAGCAGGTTTCCCACATCCTACAGCTCACAACTGTAGGCGGTTCTACGAGATATGATGATGCCTCTGGCCTCCTTGGGAACTTGTTTTCATGCTCACAGACACATACATCAAATTAAAACTAAAAGAGAAGAGACAGCTTATTAAGAAAAGAGCACCCAGAGCTGGAGAGGTGGCTCAGTGGTTAAGAGCACTGACTGCTCTTCCAGAGGTCCTGAGTTCAAATCCCAGCAACCACATGGTGGCTCACAACCATCCGTAATGAGATTGGATGCCCTCTTCTGGTGCATCTGAAGACAGCTACAGTGTACTCATAAATAAAATAAATAAATAAATCTTTAAAAAAAAAAAAAGCCAGCCCTGGTAGCACACATCCACACCTTTAATCCCAGCATTAGGTAGGCAGAGACAAATAGAGTTCAAGGCCAGCCTGGTCTACATAGAGAGTTCCAGGCTAGTCAGGGCTACATAATAAGAGCCCATCTCAAAAAACAAAAAGTACCAGGCCTCATATGTAGCAGTGAATTGTTAATCTGCTCCAAGCTCCTGTCAGGTGATTACACTATTTGCCACCCACCAGAGTTCTCTGGATTCTGTGGAATCACACACACACACACATACACACACACACACACACACCCCACAACCTTTATATTTTCATATATGCCTTGACTAGTTCAGTGACTGGTCACTTCCAAACCTCCCCATGGCTAACACACACACCCCTTCAGTATTCCTGAGTTAACATTTTCTAAATCTCTATTTTATCTTTGCTGCCCTGTTTCTTTCTGGGCAGCCCTCCCATGGGGCCACTTTCCCTTTGTACCTACACTGCTGGATGATTTCTCTCCTGCAGCTCTTAAACCTGATCTCTCTGCTTCCACATGATGGTGATTCTGTTCCTTCTCTCCTCTCCACTTCGTGCCTGGGAAATCCTAAAAGTCCCGCCTCTTTCACCCTGCCCAGCCAGAGTTGGGCTATTGGCTCTTTATTGATTAATTAAAACCCAGTTGGGAGACTGGAGAGATGGCTCAGTGGTTAAGAGCACTGACTGCTCTTCCAGAGGTCCTGAGTTCAATTCCTAGCAACCACATGGTGGCTCACAACCATCTGTAATGGGGTCCGATGCCCTCTTCTGGTGTGTCTGAAGAGAGCAATGGTGAATACATAAACTAAATAAATAAATCTTTAAAAAAAAAACAATTGGGGGTAGGGATTCTCAGCGTCTGGACATGCAGCTTCCTGTGTGATTTTGGGAGCCAAACTAAGACAATGGCTCATGACCATAGGTCGAAATCTCTTGCTCTCCACAAACACGAACACGCTGTTTGTCGTGTGTGACCCAGAGAGGGAAGGGCTCCTAGTCAGCTGTGCCAACTGGCTTCTCGCATAGTTTATGCTTGCTGCTCCTGCCTCTAGTCTGGGATGTGGTGCAGCGGTGTCACACTGATGGTCAAGGAGGTGTGGTAGAGCGGCAGAGACATAGTGCCCACCTGTGACCAAGTTGTTCTGTCGAATTCCAGGTTGGACCTGCTCTCGGGTCCCCAGCCCCTGATCCTAACTTATTCAAGGCAACGAGGGTCCTTTTCATCTCAGCCTTGTTCAGGGCCAAGATCAGGGACAAAAAGGGCTGGGTACCCACTCCATCCACCTTCTGCATGACTACGGACAAGCTATTGCCCTCTGAGCCCATCTAAAGAATCGCTAAAGCACTACTAACGTTTTAATCCCAGGACTCGGGAGGCAGAGGCAAGAGCTCTGAGTGAGTTCAAGGCCAGTCTGTCTGGTCTACAGAGAAAGTTCCAGGACAGGCAGGGTTACACAGAAAGCCTTGTCTAGAAATAAACAAATGAATGAATAAATAAATAATAAGAAGAGTTACTACCTCTAGGAGTGATGGTTCATGTTTGTAATCCTAATACTGGGAAACAGAAGCAGCCAGATCTCTTGTGAGTTCAAGGCCAACCTGGTCTACATAGCAAACCCCAGGCCAGCCACAGCCACATAGTAAGACCCTATCTCAAAAAAAAAATTAAATTAATACCATATGTTGGATGCTTACCAAGTATTCAAGTACTGGACATTTATTAATCTATTTTGACCCTCTTGATTCCCCCTCCCCCTTCCTTTTCTGATTCTCTGCTTTGTTTCTGACATGGGGGTTTCACTATGGCTGGTCTGAAACTCACTATGTAGACCAGGCTGGCCTCAAATTCACAAAGATCTGTCTGCCTCTACCTGCTAACTACTGGGATTAAAGGTGTGTGCCACCATGTCCAGCTGTCTGACATTTTTGAAATGATGTGCCTATGTAGCCAGGCTGGTCTTGAACTCATGGCCATAAACTCTTGCCTCAACCTCCCAATTGCTGAAATTATAGGACCACTGTGCCCTGGTCCTGAAGGTTATGTCCTATGCTTGAGGACACACAAAAAGTGTATGTGTGTATGTGTGTGTGTGTGTGTGTGTGTGTGTGTGTGTGTGTAGGATTGTGCTTGTCGATTCTAGAGTTGTCAGAGACCAGGAGAAGATATCAGATCCCCTGGAACAGGAGTTACAGGCGTCTGAGAGTTACTTCTTATGGGTGTTGGGAAGCATGCTGCAGTCCTCTTAACCACTGAGCCATTCTTCCAGCTCAGGCAGGATTTGAACACAGGCAGCCTGCTCCTCACCCCATTCCACCCAACAGCTCACATTTTGCATGCCCTTTGCTCCCTTTTCTGGAAGTTAGATCCAGGGGACTAACAGGACTGCCTAAGAGGAACAGGCAGGTCCGTCCTAGGCGGCTCTGGAATGTGCTTCTGGCCTCCGTGTTTCTGCCAGAGGCTCCTATCAGGCCTGTTCTAGGCCCAGCATCGAGCAGTTTGGTTCTGTGGGGATTTTACTAGGGGAGACACACAGAACAGGGATGCCCGATCCACTAAGAGGCCTCCCTGGGGCCACAGAGCTGGCCTGTGTGGGAGTGACAAGGAGACAGTGAGGCCTGGAGAGACTCTTGAGGACCATACACACTGTTGAGATTGTTCCTCTCTCCAGATATAGGCTGAGTGTGATGAGGACGCAACTTGGTTAGTACAGGGCTTGCACGAAGCCCTGGGTTCAGTCCCCAGCATAAACAGGGTATGATGGTTTACACCTGCAGTCCCAGTACTTGTGATGTGCAGGCAGAAATATCAGGAGTTCGAGGTTATCCTCTGCTACATCCCAACTTCATGGCTAGCCTGGGCTACATACATGAGATCCTGTCTCCAACCCCAAAACAAAACAAAAAGACCACCATTGCCACCTGAGAACTATTGGCCTCTGGTCCTCTCCTCCCCAACCAAGGCAGGGCTGCGACCAGGACAAGTGGAAGCCAAGGGGACCTGGTGGTATCAAGTACAGCTTGAGGGCAGCAAAAACCCCACTCCATACAATATCAATGCTTCTGCTGTGTGATCTGGCTTCCACCCCTCAACTTGCCCTGTCTAGAGGAAACGACTCATCTGGTGGGCGAAGAGCCAGTATCCGCCAGACCCAGACTGGCTCTGGGTTCCAACAAAACCCGCTGTTTGTGCTGGAAGGCATTCTGGTCTCAGCCCACGGCCTGGCTGGGAATATACTGACAACATCTGGGAGAGAACTGGACTCAGCTGTCCTTTCCTTTTTATGGGCACAGGGACCATTATCCAAACAAGAATTGGAACAGGCAGGCTGGGAGAGATTTCTCTTCTTATCAAATTATTTTTCTAAAATGTATTTTGTGTCTGGCAAGAGTCTTAGACATTTGGTCACCCAGCCTTGGGGGTATAGCTCAGTGGTAAATGCTTGTCTCTAATGCATGAATGCCCCCCAACCCCCTGCAAAAAACCAAAATGGCCTAGGGATGGAACTCAGTTGGTAGACTGTTTGCCTGGCACACAGAAGGCCCTGGGTTCGATTCTCAGCATTGTCTAAACTAGGGATGGGTTTGTATACCTGTCATCCCAGCATTTGGGAGATGGAGGCAGGTGAATCATCAGAAGTTCAAGGTTATTCTCTAGGTACATACTGAGTTGAGCAAGTTCAAGGCCAGACTGGGATGCAAGAGACCCTGTCTCCAAAAAGAAGAAAAAGAGGAGGAAGAGGAAGAGAGGGAGAAGGAAGAAGAGGAGGAGGAGGAGAAGGAGGAGGAAAAAGAGGAGGAGGAGGAAGAAGAGGAGGAGGAAGAGGAAGAGGAGGAAGAGGAGGAAGAGGAGGAGGAACAAGAAGAAAGATGGCAAGATAGAAAGGAAGAAAGAAAGGAAGGAAGGAGGAAGGAAGGAAGGAAGGAGAGAGAGAGAGAGAGAGAGAGAGAGAGAGAGAGAGAGAGAGAGAGAGACAAGGAAAGGAAAGAAGGAAGAAGGGCTGGAGAGATGGCTCAATGGTTAAGAGCACTGACTGCTCTTCCAGAGGTCCTGAGTTCAATTCCCAGCAACCACATGGTGGCTCAGAGCCATCTGTAATGGGGTCTGATGCTCTCTTCTGGTGTGTCTCAAGACAGCCACAGTATACTCATATACGTAAAACAAACCATGGAAGTGTATGGTTCAGTGGTAGACAGTCTGTAGTACTAGGCCCTGGGTCCTAGCCAGAGCACCACAAAAGCAATAAAAAACAAACATAAAGTGAAAGACCAGGGTCTTTAGTGTCTGCGTGGATTGGGGACACTCCTAGGGCAGCTGGGATTGGAGCGAGCACTCCTCCCCTCCTGAAGATCCTTCCTGGCTTTTCTTCTTTCCTTCCTTCCTTCTTTCTTTCTTTCTTTCTTTCTTTCTTTCTTTTTTTTCTTTCTTTCTTTGTTCATTTGTTTCATTTGTGTGCTGGATAGCTTTATGTCAACTTGACACAGACTAAAGTCACCTGAGAGGAGAAATCTCTGGGCCAGGCAATGGTGGCCCAGGCTTGTAATCCCAGCACTCAGGAGGCAGAGGCAGGTGGATCTCTTGAGAGTTGGAGGCCAGCCTGGTCTACAGAGTAAATTCTAGGACAGCCAGGGCTACATAGAGAAACCCTGTCTCAGGAAAAAAGAGAGAGGAAGAAAGAAAGAAAGAAAGAAAGAAAGAAAGAAAGAAAGAAAGAAAGAAAGAAAGAAAGAAAGGAAGGAAGGAAGGAAGGAGGGAAGGAAGGAAACAAAGAAAGGCTGAGCAAGCCATGAGGGCAAGCCAGTAAGCAGCACCCTCCATGGCTTCTGCATTAGCTCCTGCCTCCAAGTTCTGGCTCTGTTTGAGTTCCTGTCCAGGCTTCCTTCAGTGATGGACCATGATGTGGAAGTGTGAGCCAGATTAACCCTTTCCTCCCCAGCTTGCTTTTGGTCCCAGTGTCCATCACAGCGACAGCAACTCTGACCAAGACAGTTTTGTTTTTTTGTTTGTTTTTGTTTGTTTATCAAGATAGGGTCTCTTTGTGTATCTCTGGCTGTCCTGGAACTTGCTCTGTAGACCAGGCTGGCCTTGAACTCAAGAATCAGTCTGCCTCTGTCTCACATGTGCTGGGATTAAAGGTGTAGTTTCTGCATCTGTAACCAGTCGATCAGCCCAGAGTACCTGTAAGGAGTCAGCCTCTGTTGGAGCTGGAGGGCTCGTTACTCTCACTTAGGGAGGTCATCCTCCATAGAGAGGGACAAGCCAGTGTGATACCACGTGACAATAAGTGCGGCTGAGGAAAGGGGAGCTGGTTTAGAGGATGGTGATAGACAGGTGGGTTTAAGGGGCTGGGGAAGGTGTATCTGTCAGCTGCGGCTGTGTAACAGACTGCCCCAGGTATGTAGTTGCTTAAGACAGTAGACATTTGTCAGTTCACGCCCTCCATGAGTCAGGCATTCCGTGCAGCTCAGCTGCGTTCTCTCGCTCCGAGCCTGTGGTCAAGAGGTCAGCTGTGACTCAGAGACTTCCTAAATCTGAGAGCCTCCCTCAAGCTCCTGCTACACGGACTTCACCACAACCCGGCAGCTCCTTCCCTTCAGAGTCAGGGAAGGAGGAAGAGGGAGGGGGATGTGGACGGCGAGAAGCCTCCAACTTTACATAAGCCAAGAGTGAAAGTAACGTCACTGGCCTTGCCAGATCCTAGCCTAGGCAAGTCACAGGGTCCCACACACTTCGAATGAGGGTGTTACAGCGGGGATGGGGGGATGTTCACCGAGGGGGTACACCTAAGAGTCCTTGGAGCAGCAAAGAGCAGCCTTCCACAGTGCTTTCATTGAGGAGGGGGATATTTGACCAAAGAATTAAGTGCAAAAGCAGAAGCCATGGGAAGGACACTCCAGCCTGAGAGGAGAAACCTCACAGACCATGGAGTTGACAGAGACAGCCACGGAGGAGGGCAGGGCCCTGGACACTCGAATTCAGGGTCTTCGTTCCCTGATGGGAGGCGGTGGTGGGATGAGCAGAGGGAGGTAATGAGTCTGAAGCTCCCTGTCAATGGATTCCTCTCCTTGATGTTTCAGGGACTCGGAAGCATCTGGAATAACAGCTCCACCGGAGAAGAAAAGATCTCAGGCCAATGGCAGAGTGTGACCAAGAGCTCCGGCCTTAGGGCTCTAGTGGGGTCTGAGGAGCTGGTGAGCAGGGACTGGGTCGCACTGGCCAGGTAAAGGGTTCGGGGTATCCTCAAGAGCAGTGGGGAGCCACAGAAGACTATGCAGAGAAGGCAATGGTCAGACACCAGCAGTGTTGGGCTGTCCGGACAGCGGACTGTAAGGCACAGGGACAAGGTGAATCTGAGCTTTAGCAGAGAGTAGAGCTAAGGTCAACACAGCTGCACACAGCTGTAATCTCAATGCTGGGAGAATTGCTTCTTAATGAGATCTAGGCCAGAGGGGAGGTCTGGAGAGATGGCTCAGTGGTCAAGAGTATACTTTGGTTCCCATCCATGGCAGGTGGCTCACAAAGGCCTGGAGCTCCAGGTCCAGGGAATCTGATGCCTACTGTCAGGAACCCTCATGCACCTGGCACACACACCCCTGAAACACACAGATGAATAAAAGTATGAATAAAATAAGTCTTTTTAAAGATTTATTTATTATGTGTATATAGCTCTGCGTACCAGAAGAGGGCATCAGAGATGGTCGTGAGCCACCATGTGATTTCTGGGAATTGAACTCAGGACTTCTGGAAGGAAGAATGGTCAGTGCTCTTAACCTCGGAGACATCTCTCCAGCCTTAGAAATAAGCCTTAAAATATAAACCTGACATTTAAAAAAAAAAAAAAAAAGGTAAGCAGGACAATGATGGCGCACGCCTTTAATCCCAGCACTCAGGAGACACAGGCAAGCAGATCTCTGAGTTTGAGGCCAACCTGGTCTACAGAGTTGAATTCCAGGGCTACACAGAGAAACACTGTCTCAAAGAACAAAAACTAGTGTGGGAAGGGGATAGGGGGATGACCCTGGAGGGGGACAGTGAGCCAGATGTAAAGTGAATAAGAAAAAAAAAAAAAAAAAAGAAAGAAAACCAAGACAACAAAAGCTAAGATGAGGAGATGGTGTCTAAGGAATGACACTTCTGGTTAACCTCTGGCCTCCCTCCACATGCAGGCCCCCACACATGTACATGCACACACACATGCATATGCACACACACATGCAGACACATATACACACACGAGCATACACACACGCACATACACACACATACACACACATGCACATACACACACATGCACACACACATGCACACACATACATACACATACATACACGAGCATACACACACACACACACATGCACATGCATGCACACACACACATGCACACGAACACACATGCACATGCACGAACATGTTTGGAAGGGAAAAGAACGTGAACTTCTTACAAAAGGGTAATGTTAAAAAAAAAAAAAAAAAAAAAAAAAAAAAAAAAAAAAAAAAAAAAAAAGGGTAATGTTTATTTAGAGAAAGGAAAGCACATTTAATTATTATAGACAGGGTGCCGGGGTCCATTCGTCTGACATCTTTCTGGGCTGCTGGCCAGGAATGCTTACTGGCAATGCTTCCTGCCTATAACCTGGCTGCCCTCTCTGTCCACAATCCTTCATAATCCCTATGCAACCCCCATTCCCTCTAGGGAGCTCACCCAAGTGAGCGCAGCCCGACCTGAGCTTGCTTACCTTCATACTGAGTTTGCCTGGGGCTCAGAGAGCTGGGGAGGCCAGCAGGGCCATGTCAGGTTCAGGCTACAGAACTGGGAACACTGGTGTTGGTAAGCCATGGAGGGAGGGATAATCCTCAGTAAGAGAGGGCTAGGGATGGCTTTAGACAGGGTCTCTGGACAAGAAAACAGATGAGGACCCTTTTGAGAAACTGAGGCCAGGATTGCCTCCCTGCTGTTGGTAGAGGGGCTCTCACTGGCAAGGCCTAGGGCCAGAGAGAAAGGCTTGAGGCTCAAGGACCCATCCCCCATTTCCCACCCTCAGTCTAGAGCCCTGCTCACCCACTCAGAAGCTGTGGGAAGTGGCAGGCTTGGGCAAGCTTGGCCAGAATCAGCTCAGGCCCCCAAAGCAGAAGATTACATTTGTTTTCATAGTCAAGACACAGGAAGACGGTCCTCCCTGCCTGGTGAGGCAGATACACAGAGGCTTGTGTAAAGTCCCAGTGTCAGTCCACAAGCCTCCTATATCCCAGGCATTGGGTGGGGTGGGGTAGGAGGTGAAGACAGGGTTCTTTGTGTAGCTCTGGCTGTTCTGGAACTAGCTCTGTAGACCAGGCTGGCCTCAAACTCACAGAGATACAGATGTGTGCCACCACCACTGGGCAATCCCAGGCTCTTTCATCTCTATACCTTTCCATGACCAGGCAAGTTATGTCAATCCTACTAAAGCCTCAGACGCTGAGAGTAAAAGGGAGGTCTCCCCCAAAAGAAGGCAGGTGCTGTGCTAACACTAGGGAATATAAACCTGGGGGCCCCCTATAAACCCACATCCCTACCTTTAGGTCTCTTCAGACACCCCAGAAGAGAGCATCAGATCCCATTACAGATGGTTATTAGCCACCATGTGATTGCTGGGAATTGAACTCAAGACCTCTGGAAGAGCAGTCAGTGCTCTTAACCACTGAGCCATCTCTCCAGCCCCCTATTTACTTTATTTATCTGTGGTTCTTCAAGACAGACTTTCTCTGTGTAGCCCTAGGTGTCCTAGAACTCACTCTGTAGATCAAGCTGGCCTTGAACTCAGAGATCCGATTGCCTCTGCCTCCTGAGTTCTGGGATTAAAGTCGTGCGCCACCACTGGCTGGCTGGCTCCTCAACCTGCCTTCTTATAGAACCCAGGACCACCATCTTAGGAATGGCACTACCCACAATGGGCTGGGCTCTCCCCCACCAATCACTAATTTTAAAAATGTCCTACAGGATTCTCTACAGCTTGATCTTATGGATGCATTTTTTTTTCAATTGAGGTTCCTTCCTCAGATGAATTTAGTTTGTGTCCAGTTGACATAAATCTATCCGGCACAACCTCTACCTACAATTTCCCCATCACTTACAAGAAGGCCATGGGCATGACTTGCAAGAGAAGAGCGTGAGGTCCAGAGAATCAATTTGTCCAAGATCAAACAGGCTGCCAGTGTCACTCAGGAATAATGACTCTGGATATGGCTGTGCTCCAGCTCATCCCTGCCACCATCTGGGACCCCTCGAGCCCAGCCTACTACAGCCCCGCCCTCTCCCACCAGGGCATTTGTGAAAGTGTGTTCGGGAAATCTGGCCTCCTTCAACTTCAAGCATATACATGGGAAGATGACGAGACCGGAATCTTCCTGTGACTATTGTCAAGGACTAGAACCTCACACTCCATGCATGTGCGCATGTGATACCATACCTGACCCAGAAATGTAATTTTAACTGGTTTGGCAGGAACAAACTGAGGCCAGGCAGTTGGATCTGGGTTACCCAACCTCACCAAGGAGAGACAGCTGAAGGGGCATTCTCTCATGTTCCCAGGCCCAGGGTCCCTGATGTGGCGCGGGGAGCTTGGGAGCATATGACCATATTCCCAGAGAGGACACTTCCTTCCTGTCCTCCAATCAGTTGATCCAAGTACTTGGATCTTGCTGGACTGTGGATGCAGTGGACAGAATGCTCCAGAAACCAGGCAAGAGTGATGTGGGAATCTCAGGCCTTCCATGGAAGGGTGCCAATGATAAACAGACTCCCAGTGTGCTCCCTTGGTGTCTGGCCTCTGACATTCCTACTGAGGGAAGACTGTCCCTCCCTGTGCTGTATACTGGCAGACCCCTTAAATCTCAGCACTCGGGAGGCAGAAGCAAGTGGATCTCTGTGAGTTCGAGGCCAGCCTATGTTCAGTCCAGCCAAGTCTCCATAGGAAGACCCTATCCAAAATCAAATTGGGAGGTGGTACTTGTTCAAGGTCAGTCAGTACCAGATGATGAAGAATTGGTTTGGCCAATGCTTCTGTGGTCCCTCATCACAGCATAACTATGGGATGCCTTCCCACCGGACACCTCTCTGTCTCCACCCCTTGACCATCCATCCTAGCTCACCCCCACACCATTTGTGTCTGTGCTCAGTCCCAGTACAACCCATTCATAAACTCGCTATGTAGTCGAGGATGAATGGCCAGGCCTGGTTCCTATTGGCTCCCGACTTTCCCTACCAGGTAACCAGCGCTCAGACCATGTTTACAGGGCCTCAATCCCATCACTGTGGATGGCAATCGAGCTATACTTCCCAACAGAAGGGTCCAAACGGCAGCAAATATCACCTGCTGCCTGGATCTTGTTCCTAAGCCCTTCTCCTTCTGCCTGCAGGGACTCAGCAGTCACGGTCTCTCTCCAGTAGACAAGTAGAGGACTCCCTTCTTGTCTACTGGGACTTCTGGGGAGGGGAAAGAGCTGGTCTGAGCTTGGCAGGGAGGGAGGAGGGGAGCAGAGCCTCTGAGCTGGCAGACCAGAGGGCGTGTATTCTCTGCCAGTGCACTTCCTGGGTTTCCATTGCAGGAAGTTTGGCACCTGCCTATCGGTGCCACTGATAGCCAGGCTGGTGCGGGCGACTCTTCGCCAGGACAATATCCCAGCTTAAATCAGCAGCGGGAGGTAGAACAGAGGCCAGGGGTGCAGAACAGACGGTGAGTAGTAGCAGCTAGACCCCCAGACTGCCTTAGACTGTCCCGAGGCTATAGTGGGTGTGGAGAGCTGGCTCCTAGATTAATCCCTTTGACCTTGGCTAAGGCCCCAACCAACACTTCGGTGTGGCGTCTCATTGTTCCACTGGATGGAGCCGTGGGGTAAACAGGTAGGTCGGTACCTTTTTTTGAGAGGGTGGGGGTTCAAGACAGGATTTCTCTGTATAGTCCTGGCTGTCCTGGAGCTCACTCTGTAGACCAGGCTGGCCTCAAACTCAGAAATCCACCTGCCTCTGCCTCCCAAGTGCTGGGATTAAAGGCGTGCGCCACCACTGCCCGGCTGTTCGGTATCGTTTTGACTCAGTGGCGCCCCCTTTTTCAACAGAGGTTGTAAGACTCTTCACACCTGCCGCAGAGAAGAGGCCCTTGCCAGGTTGGGAATGCACCCAAGGAGCCCTTGGGTACCGGTAGCCTCAGTGTAGTTCTGGGTTCCGTCCTCGGCTCTTATCTGGGGTTGGTGGCAGCGATCCAGCCTCTGGGACTAGCAGATCCGGGTGTCTAAGGGACACTCTCTGGTCTGGCTTGAGTCAGTCTAGCCTTGTCCAGCGTCCGTTGCACAAGCCTCGATCCTCCCCGGCGTCAGTGTCTGGTCTGTGGGGTGGGACCTATCAGTCCTGGAGTAGAATCTGGAAGGGTTAGATGAAAGGTTTGAAAGGGACACAAGGGAAGTCTCTAGAAATGGCAGCTACTGTAGTGACTGTAGTCGTGACTCCACACTGGTGGTAAGAATCGAATGGAAAAACCTAATGGCAAAGGTTGGGAAGGCCATTCAGGGGTGTGGGGCCTAGTGGGGAGGAGGAGGATGGAGCTCAGCTGAGCACCAAGGCACCCCACTCTGACACCTCCCTTCCGCAGCAATCTCAGGACCACCTCGAGAAGCGGTTGTGGGGGCGGGGCGAAGGTTGCAGAAGGGGACCCAATCCTGCCTGGCTATACCCCCCAGATGACTCTGGGTCCAGCTCTCCCCTGCCCAGTCCCCCATTGTGCCTCTAATCAAAAGAACAATCTGTTTGCCTGGGAATCAGACCCAGATTCCTTTCCCCAGCAATGTCCTGAGGTCTCTAGGGACCTGAGCAGCCCAGAGCAGCTCCTACCCAGGCCCCAGGGCTCTGTGCTCTGCTTCTTCAGGGGCCAGTGACAGGGCCAGGAAGCAAACAGGTGACCTGATTGTTTCCCCTGTCTCCTGTAGGGGCCTCTTTCCACCACAGGACTTGAGACCCACTTGTAGAAGGATTCATAGGCTCAGACTGGCAGTGACAGCCCAGGACACCAGATCCAGGTGACTTGCCTCACTGGGGTCTATGAAGATCCCTACCCCAGGCATTCTCTGAGTACGCCCCGCAACTCCAGTATATGTTAGCATTATCGCTTTAACTCCAGGCCAAATTGCAGAGGTGGGCAGTGCGGACCCCATTTTAGGAATTAGGTTTAGGGAAACGAGTTGACAGTCCCAGGTCACGCGTCTAGCCTAACTTATGACCCTGAAGGATTTCAGAGTCAGTCTGGGTGCAAGTACCCCTCTCCACCAGCTTAGGCAGGTGGGGCCGCTCATCCAGGTGACCTAGAGAGAGGGTGGTTAAGGATCCCACTCCTCCGACCGCCCCGCGCCTCCGCGGTGCACCGTGGGGGTGGGCAGCGGAGGAGGAGCCACAGGGAAGGGGAGGAGTGGTGGGAACAAAGGGAGGGGGCGCGGCCACAGGTGGGGGGGCAGGTAGGGCGAGCCCGCGCCCCCTCCCCGAGCGTCACCTTTTATGGTAAGGCGCGCGCGGGGCGGCGAGCAGAGGGAGGCTGGGGCGGGAGCAAGGGGCGGAGGCGCAGAGCCGGCGGAGGCCGGGGCATGGGGAGCGCGGCAGGTAAGCGGGTGCGGCGTGGGGGTCCTGGCTGTGCGCCCTGAGCAGGGTCAACCTCAAGTGGCCACATGGGCAACTCTGGGCCACCGTACTGGACCCAGCCTGGAGCTGCTGGAGGGATCGGGGCGGGTACTGTCTCTTGTCCCTGTGTGTCCCAGGATCTCAGCCATTGGAGACTCTAGGAAGCTGAGTGGGGGTACCACACGGGGATCATGTCCCTGCTCTCGAGTGGGACGGGTTGAGCAGGGCAGAGGCTCCCTCACAAAGAGGACAGCTTTCCGCATATGGATCGAATTATAGTCACTGCGGTGACCCGGCCAACTGTCCCGCGTTGCTGCTGTACCAGCGCGCATAGTTCCCGAGCTCTCTTGCTCCTATCGGATCCTGTTCCTAGTTCCAGTCTGGAGTGGGAAAGGAAGGTCCTGGGGTCTCCTCGCCTGGCCTGGCGCGGTGTGGAAACGGGCGATCCCCAAGGTGTGCGCAGCTACTCCCCCATTTCCAGCCCAGACCTGAGCTCCCAGGGGGAGAGACTGGGCAGCGCCCAGATTCCTGCTTTTAACAATGGAGACCACTGTCCTCCAGCCGCTGGGCTCCGCCTGCCCCTCTGGAGCTGAATGACCAGCTGGCCTCCTCTCAACAAGCCTCCAGGGCAGAATTCTATTCTCTTGATGAATAAAAAGCCAAGCCCAGAGAGGTTGAGTGACCGTATCAAGGTCGCCCAGTACAAAAGACCGGTAGCCTGGGGGAGATCCTAGTTCTGTGCTTCTTCTTTCTCTGGTGTAGGAAAGAGGAAACCCTTAGCCTTCTGAGATCGCAAGGTGTCTTGTGGGAGTAAGTGGGGGACATAGACTCTCCCACTTCAGCGAAGTTTAATTCTGGCCCTAAGTTTAGATCGCTTATTGGGTTTGTGTGAAAGAGCAATGCTTAGAAATGACTCGGAGGGGGCCTCAGAGTGCGGGCAAAAGTTATCCCCTCCCAGGGGCTGCAGCCTAAGACCGGCCCTGGCTGGCTGGCTGGCCGGCTCTCAGCCTCCTTCCTTCCTCTTGACAGGAAATGACTTTCTTTCCCTTTGTTCCCACTTTCTCCGCTTACCCAACTGGATCTGGGTGTCTGATTTGCCCTCCGGGGGAGGAAGGATGGGGGTGGTGGGTCTGCTGGGAAGTTGTCATACAATGCTCCCCCAACCCCCACCCCCGCCTGGGTGAACTCTGGGGCAGTGGGGCCAAAGGGAAGCGCCAGCAGGCTCTCCTTATGAGACCGGACAGGGCTTTAAAAATCCCCAGCGCTGCTCCATCCCCGAGGTCCCCACCGCTGCATGACAACGTAAAGGGCGAGTATGGCTGCCCAGCTGCGAACATCTGGCCTCCACGCTGGATGTTTCCGAGAAAGCAGGCAGAACGGAATGGGGGTCAGAGTAGGGGGAAAGGAGGTGGAGGAGGGTTCCTGAAGAGCCACAGCTTGTCTTTGAGGACCCGCCTAGAACGTGTTGACCGCAAGAAACTGGTTTGGATTGGGCTATTTGGGAGAAGGGGTGGAGCTTGGAGTGGGGGAGGAGGCTTGTATGGTCCAGGGAAGAAAAAGTCCGAGGATGCCCCAGGACTTTCAGGTTGCTGGATTCTCTGAAAGGATTCCAAGCCTGAAAGGATTCCAAGCCTGTCGGAGGGCCAAGGAAAATCCACTTGAACTCTTGTTAGGACCGCGTGACAGAGGCTCCCTACAGCTGAGGTTTGAAGTCCGAGCTTTTGGCTTTATAAATGTCAGTGGAATTGAGATAGGGTCTAACTATGTTACCCAGACTGGGTTTGAACTCATGATCTTCCCGTCACAGGTTTCCTGAGTGCTGAGATTACAGTTACAAGTATGTGTTACAGTTCTTGTTGTTGTTTGTTTGTTTGTTTTTGGCTAGTCTGGGATTTGCTATGTAGACCAGGCTGGCCTTGAACTCAGAAGAGATCTGCTTGCTCTTCTGCCTCTGAGTGCTAGGATTAAAAGTATGAGCCATAATTCCTGGTGATATGTGTGTGTGTATACACATACATACAATTTTTTTTTTCGAGACAGGGTTTCTCTGTGTAGCCCTGTCTGCCCTGGAACTCACTCTGTAGACCAGGCTGGCCTCGAACTCAGAAATCCACCTGCCTCTGCCTCCCAAGTGCTGGGATTAAAGGCATGCGCCACCACTGCCTGGCAAGAGCCCACCACTGCCCGGCTTACCCTTTTGGAAAACAGGGTTTCTCTATGTAGCCCTGGCTATTCTGGAAATCACTATGTAGTCTAGGCTGGCCTCCAACTTACAGAGATCCCCCTGCCTCCTGCCTGTGGCATGTTTAGGATTAAAAGCATGTGCCCCAGTGCCTGACGCCCCCAGAGCTATTTTCTTGGTGTTTGTCGATGTCAACCCACAAGAGGACCCAAGGAGGCCGATGGACCTTGAGAATGAGGCAGAGCTGTGAGTGACCGTGTGGGATCCACATCCCACTAGGGTCCCTGAGTCTGTCACCCCTCCCCACTGTCCAACCCCACTGCTTGAGACTATCCATCTACCTCCCCAAGCATCCGTGACTGGGCTTCAGGGTCGAGTCATGGTTGCCCACACAGAGCCAGAACGGGAGATAAGAGGCACATTTTTAGCCAGGGAACTATGATTGAGTGCCAGGGAGGACTTTGGTGCTATGCAGCCAGTTCACCCACAGTGACCCTCCTAAGCCTCCACCTCAGAGGCTGCTATCTGCAGGAGCTGCCTGTCCTTCCCAACATGAGGGTGCTTCCTCTGCCCAGATCCGTGCTTCAGCCCGTGCACTGTGAGCTCTGGCTCTTGATTCAGACCTCTGAAGGTAGGCAAGGTGACCTGAGGGTTTCAGACACATGCATAAAGAGCCAGCAGGTCCTAGGATGAGCTATCCCCGACATGAGGAAGCAAACATCGCCCCAGGGTGGGAGTCAGGGGACACTTCCGTGGATGAGGTGAGGTTTGAACTGGGCCCTTGAAAGAGCTAAAATTAACCCTGTAGGGACATCCTCCAACAGAGAAAGGCTCGAAAGAAAGGGCTAAGGTGGTTAAAAGAAGTTGAGGTGGGCTGGGGGTGTGGCTCTGTGGTAGAGCATGTCTGTACGGCATGTACTACGCAAGACCCTGAGTCCCATCCCCAAATCAGAGAGATGGGTGGGATTGAGAGAGGGTGAGGTCACAGAACTTTAGAGTTTATTCCTCTGAGATAACAGGGATCCTTTAAAACTTTTATTATTTGTGTGTGTGTGTGTGTAAGAGACAGGGTTTCTTTGGTTAGCCCTGGCTGTCTTGGAACTCCCTCTGTAGACTAGGCTAGCCTTGAACTCAGGTCTGCCTGCTTCTGCCTCCCTCTGCTGGGATTAAAGGGTGCACTACCACCACCTAGTCTTCTTCTTCATTTTTTTTAAAAGATTTATTTTACGTACATAAGTACACCTTGGCTGTCCTCAGACACACCAGAAAAGAACATTGGATCCCATTATAGATGGTTGTGAGTCACCATGTGAGAATTGAGCTCAGGACCTCTGGAAGAGCAGTCAGTGTTCTTAACCTCTGAGCCGTCTCTCCAGCCCTCCCACCCAGTCTTTTTTTTTTTTTTTTCGAGACAGGGTTTCTCTGTGTAGTCCTGGCTGTCCTGGAACTCACTCTGTAGACCAGGCTGGCCTCGAACTCAGAAATCTGCCTGCCTCTGCCTCCCAAGTGCTGGGATTAAAGCCGTGCGCCACCACAGCCCAGCCCTCCCACTCAGTCTTAAAAAGCTTTTAAGCAGGAGAGAAACAATCAGATTTATGCTCTGGAAGGATGAAGGTTAGTTAGGAGGTAGGATAGGAGGTCTTCCAGCTCCCCACAGCCACCACACACACACACACACACACACACACACACAGAGACACACACAGACACACACACACAGACACACACACACACAGACACACACACAGAGACACACACACAGAGACACACACACAGACAGACATACACACACATACACACACACACACACACACACAGACACACACACACACAGAGACACACACACAGACATACACACACACACACAGACACACAGACATACAGACACACACACACACAGAGACACACAGACACACACAGAGACACACACACACACAGACACACACACACACACAGACACACACACAGTGTCAAGGATGTGACAGTTTGGGACTGGATGGAATGGGCAGAAGAGAAGAGAGCGGTCAAGGGACTTGACTTCTCGCATCGGTTTCCTCGCTGACTGAAATACGATGATGTGTCGTCGGGTGCTCCGGGCTGCGTGGGGACAGAGTACATCCTGTCCTCTCCTCATCCAGCCACTCTTACGATCCTGTTTTCTTCCAGTGGAGCTGGCCTGAACTTTGGACCTTGTCTTCCAGTAGGAAATCAGTATCTCAGGTGAGGGAGGGGCTGTGGGCGGGTATCAGGGCCTGCGCCTGTGAGCTGCCTGGGCTGTCAGGGAAGACATCTGACTCCTGCAGGGCTGTCCAGTGCTCTGGAGCACGTGGCCTTCAGAGTGTCTGGGCCCCTGTGACCTGGCTACCTGGCTTATCTGAAGGCCACCCGCTGTCCCTCCTGTTTCCTCCTCTTGCCTTCTCTGCTCACTGTGCAACCCAAGCTGGCCCAGACCACACCATTCTCCTGCCTCAGTCCCCTCTCTGGTGAGGCCGAGTGTTTAGACTGGGCCTACCAGTACAGTGAGGCTGTCTTGTGGGAGAAGGGAGACTCTGAACAAGCTCTTAGGTGGCCAGAGGGGTACCCCATGACAACCTGAACCCCTCTCTCCCCAGCCCCAGCAGGAGCCGATCATGGCCTCCAAGCCTGAGAAGCGGGTGGCCTCTTCTGTCTTTATCACCCTGGCACCTCCACGCCGAGACGTAGCAGTGACTGAGGAAGCGAGCCAGGCAGCTTGTGAAGCCCGACGTGCTCGGCCATGGGAGACCCTTCCCACAAAGACACCTGGGGCTGCAGTGGGCAGGAGCCCCAAGACCTGGATGCCCTCTGGCAGGAGCAATGCCTCACTCCCTGAAGCCCAACCTCAGCTCTCCAATGGAGGTAAGAGAGTGTCCCTCCCTAATGCCAGGCGGTGGTGGTGCACGCCTTTAATCCCAGCACTTGAGAGGCAGAGGCAGGTGGATTTCTGAGTTCCAGGCCAGCCTGGTCTACAGAGTGAGTTCCAGGGCAGCCAGGGCTACACAGAGAAACTCTGTCTCGAAAAACCAAAAAAAAAAAAAAAAAAAAAGAATTGACAAAAATATACCAAATGTCAAAAGAGAGAGGATCACAATGGAGCCTGGTGCCATCAAGGTGGAGAAGTGACTCCTCTTGCAGCTCCTTGAGGCAGCTCCTCTGAGGCCTCTGCTGGATGGGGGGCATGGAAACGTGCAAAGACCGAGGTCAACATGGGTTCAAAGGGTCTGGAAGACTCTGAAGACGTTGCTGCTGGCCTGCTGTGAGATTTATTTCCTGCTGTGCTACAGGGCAGGGAGCTCAGTGCACAGCGTGTCTGTGTGTCTGTGATTTATCTCCTTCCGGTCCCCATTTGGGGCCTGGGGATTGAACTTGGGTCACCAGACTTGGTAGAAAATGTCTTTCCCCACTGGACCATCTTATTAGCTCTGGGATTGATTTTTCATTTAATTAAATTAATTAATTAATTAATTTTTTATTTCTTGGTTTTTTGAGACAGGGTTTCTCTGTGTAGCCCTGGCTGTCCTGGAACTCACTCTGTAGACCAGGCTGACCTCAGAACTCAGAAATCCGCCTGCCTCTGCCTCCCAAGTGCTGGGATTAAAGGCGTGAGCCACCACTGCCCGGCTCAATTTAATTTATTTATAATGTGTGTATGTGTGTGTGTGACACATATTATATTAGTAAAGATTTCTATTGCTGTGAGAAATACCACAGACACAGCAACTCTTATAAAGGAAAGCATTTAACTGGGTCTGGCTTACAGGTTCAGAGGTTCAGTCTGTTATTGTCATGACAGGAAGCGTGGCGGTGTGCAGGCAGGTATGGTGCTGGGGAAAGAAGCTGAGAGTTCTACATGGGGATTGGCAGGCGGCAGGAAGACAGAGTAAGCTGCTGGACCTGGCTTGAGCTTCTGAAACCTCAAAGCCTTCCCCCAGTGACACACTCCCTCCAACAAGGCAACACCTAATAGTGTCACTCCCTTTGAGCCTATGGGGGCCATTTGCATTCAAACCGCCACACATATGGGTGAGAGGCCAACTCAACCAAGGCAGGGAAAAGAGACAGAAAAGCGTCCGGGGACTCGGGGAGCAAACTCTAGCTGTCAGGCTTGGCAACAAGTCCCTTCACCCACTGAACCACCTTCTCTCCCCGCTTACATTCTTGCTGACCCCCTCAGATCATGGTCCCAGGAGCGAGACATAGCTGGGAGAGGATACAGCTTGTGAGGCCTCGGAGAGCTCAGGTCCTGACTCAGGAGCACGGCTCCCAGGTTCCCACACTCCCATCAGCCCATCAATCACACCGTAGTCACCTCTGGGCTTGTTCCAACACAGCTAGCTGGGCCCCACCTCAAAGCTGAAGTCGAAACTTTAATTTGCATTTTTCCTACCTTTCTGGGAAGTAATTACACTTTGTGAATCTCTCTCTCTTTCTTTTTTTTTTTTTTTTTTTTTAAGATTTATTTATTTATTTTTTATGTATTCAGCATTGCTCTCTTCAGACACATCAGAAGAAGGCATCAGAGCCCATTAAAGATGGTTGTGAGCCACCATGTGGTTGCTGGGACTTGAACTCAGGACCTCTGGAAGAGCAGTCAGTGCTCTTAACCACTGAGCCATCTCTCCAGCCCTCTCTTTCTTTTTTTTAACTAACTTTTTTTTTCAAGGCAGGATTTCTCTGTGTGATAACTCTGGCTGTCCCGGAACTCAGTCTGTAGACCAGGCTAGTCTCAAACTAGCCTGCCTCTGGCTCCTGAATTCTAGGGTTAAAGGCACATACCACCACCGTTCAGCATCTTTTAATTAACTTCTTCTCTCCTCTCATCCTTTTCCAGTCTCTGGATTGAATCCAAGGCTCCTGAGCCGTACTACACCTCCTCAGCCGTATCCCAGGCTGGTACTGTAGCTCAGCTGCACCCCTGGCCTGTCCAGTCTGAAGCTCTTGTTTTGATCCCCAGACCACAAAACCAAAAAACAAACAAAAACTATTTTTCTTTCAAAGCATTCCTTTGCTTTTATATTTATTTTATTTTTACTGTTATGTACATGTGTCCTGTATGTGTGTGCTCACGTGAGTGCAGGCGCTCATGGAGGGCAGAGGTGGGCCCCTCTGGAGCTGCAGTTACGGCTGGCTGTTTGTGAGCCTCTTGGGAAACTGAGTTTGGGTCCTCTGCAACAGCAGTACTCACTAACCACCGAGCCACCCCACCAGCCCCAGATTTAGTTTATTTTTATTTGTGTATACCTGTGTCACGTGGGTTGCAGCTATATGTGGGTTTGTGCAAACGTGAGTGCAGTACCCCCAGGGGCCAGAGGAGGGCGCAGGATCCCCTGGAGCTGAAGTGATTGTGAGCTGCCTGACATGGTGCTGGGAGTTGAACTCAGGTCCTCTGTAAGAGCAGTAAGCACTCTACGGTTCTTAACTGCTGAGCCTTCTCTCCAGTCCTCCAGCCCCCATTTTTAAAATTAATTTTTGATTACATTTATATATTGTATGTGTGTGGTAGCATTTGTATGTGGGGGTCTGAGGACAGCTTGTAGGAGTCAATTCTCTCCGCCATGTAGGCCCTGAGAATGGAACTCAGGCCCTCAGACTTGGCAGCAAGCCCCTTCACCCACTGAACCACCTTACTAGCCCCACAAAATACAATTTTTTCGACCCACAGTAATTGTACATGTTTATGTGATACAGTGTCTTGTATGGCTTGTGGGCAGCATATCATCTTCAGGTCAGGGTAATTAGCATATCCATTGCCCCAGATGCTTAGGTTCTTTGTGGTGGGACCATTCAGAATCCTGTTAACTGTTTTGAAATATCCAATTGTGTAGCGGGAGATATTAGAAATGAAATGTCCGGCTGGCTCCTTAGCCACCGACTTCCCGCAGTAATGCTGGCTACCGCCTGCGGGCTGCCTGGCCCCAGCCGGGCGTCCTCATCTCAGTAGGCTCTCCAGATGGGCCGGAGCTCCTGAGCTGGTTCCACCGGGCTGTTCTCTCTAGCTTGCCCCCATAACAACAGGTCGCTGTGTTTCCAGCTCCGGTTCGCTCATCCCTGGAGCCTCTAATTCCTTCACAGCCATAACTACCCGGTTGTCGGTGGACCCACCTTCCAGTAACCCAGTAAATAAAAACTCTAGATGCTTAAAGTTAACCAATGGAATTTATATATATCAATAAAATCTCAATACACAAGATGCCCACACAGATTAGAAAGTGATCCCATTATTCCTAACCTTTAGATTTCACATCTTCCTATTTACTTGAATCATGTGGGTCTACGTCCACTGCCATTTCAACTTTTGCGTCTCTGTCTCTCTGCCACCCATAGACCCGCCTCCCTTTTTCCTGTCCAATCATAGGCTTCCCGCTGGAACTAGATTGGGCAGGGAAATTTCTGCCACACGATTGAATGTTGTCAACTGCAGTAGAAGCTTTTTCTCCTGGGTATGGTGGTACAGACCTGTCATCCCAGCACTCAGGAGGCCGAGGATGGAGGACTGAGAGGGAGCTTGAGGCTAGTCTGGGCAACATGGTGAGGACCAGTCAGAAAGGGGAGACGGGAGGAGAATTGAGCGTTTCTTGCATGCTGTTAGTGCTTTGCCTGGTAGGTGAGACTTCCGGCCTGACAGTGATCTAAGTCTGGTCCTAGACCAGCAGTGGGGAAATCACCAGAAGCTGGCGGTTTGTACAAGCTCCCCCCAGGCTCCCATGATTCTGCGACTCAGTTTAGTCAGGGACCACTGTCTAGAACACACATCTGTCTGTAAGGTCCCCTCAGCTCTGGGGAGGCGTGGGGGGTAAGGATGGCAGCGGGGTGGGCTAGGAAACCTGACTCCAGAAAAGTGAGGAGAGGCCTGACACTAGAGCCCAGGTTTTCTGACTCTGGGAAATCTAGAACCTTCTTTGCTTTGCCTTTGTCCTTCTCTGGACATTATCACCCCCCCCCCACACACACACACCTTTGTCTATGTGTACATATGTGCACACAGATACACACATGCCACAGGTTGGAGGGCAACTCAGAGGAGCCTGTTCTCCTCTTCCATTCTTTGGGTCCTAAAGATCGAATTAAAGTCAGGTTGTCAGGCAAGTCCTTTTACCCACTAAGCTTCCCATCCTCTCCCTCATCTTCCTCTTTCATTTGATTGTTGGAAAGGTTCATAATATATAGACCAAGCTGGCCTGGAACTCACAGAGAGCCACCTGCTCTGCATCCGATGCTCTGGGACTAAAAAGACCCGTGCCAGCATGCTGGCCTCACTGGGACACTATTAGCAGTACTTGTCCTGTACCTGATGGGGACAGAATTCATCATAGTTCCTTCCTGAGACACCTTGTACCCTGGCCCCACCCCTACCTTGTCACCTCCTCTAAGGAAGGTGACACCCTACTGACTGCAGGGTCACAGTAGTGAACTTGGTAGTGACAGTGGACCCTGAACAGTAGGAGACAGCTATGGCCATGGTGGCCAGCCCTCCCCCTCCCCTCATCCCTCAGGAACACAGAAGCCTGTGCTCAACAACCAGGACCTAACTTTCCTGTCCTGGCCTCCTCCTGGTCAGCTCACCCTGGGGAGTCCACACTACCTCTGCTGGTAGGGGATGGTCCTGTGCAATGTCTGTGTGTGCTGTCTTACGGAGATGCAGCTGGGTTGGTACAGTGTGTGCTTAGCTTAACATGCATGCACACAGCCAGGCAATGGTGGCGCACACCTTTAATCCCAGCACTTGGGAGGCAGACAAGCGGATTTCTGAGTTTGAGGCCAGCCTGGGCTACAGAGTGAGTTCCAGGACAACCAGGGCTACACAGAGAAACCTTGTCTCGAAAAACCAAAAACAAACAAACAAACAAAAAACCAAAACAAACAAACAAACATGCATGCACACAGACACACGAACACAGGAACCCCCACTTACACAGGAGTAGGGAGAGCCCGTGCCTCTCCAGATCCAGTTTCAATGATCGTAAGTTTTAATGTATACCTTCCTTTCCTGACCCTTCGGCCTCATCTACTCAAATGCTGGGATTATAGGCAGGGACATGCCACCCGAGCTGCCTTCTCCTGCCTCAGCTTCCAAGTGTTGGGATTACACATGTGTAGTGCCACAATACCTAGCTTTCTTCTTTTTATAGAATGTTTATTTGTTTATTCTTTTCCTGAGAATCTTTCTCATGGGATGAATTTTGAGCTGAAAAATATTTTGTTGGGGAAAGAAAACCCACATTTTCTTCCTTATCTATATGCTGTTGTGGGCACCTAGGTTGGCTCTGCAGCTGGACCACACTGAACGCTGAGGTGCAAGTGTCTCTGGAGGCCTTTGGGCAAATTCCCAGGAGTGGTATAGCTAGGTCACGTAGAAGATCTATTGCTTTTTATTCTTGTATTCTAATTTATTTATTGTGTGTACACAGGATGGGGGAGGGGGCACATGCCCTGGGACCGTATGGAGTCTATTCTTTTACCACAGGGGTTCCAGGGATGGAACTCAGATTTGGTAGCAAGCACCTTTACCCACTGAGCCATATTACTGTCTCAACTGTTAAGTTTTTTTTGTTGTTGTTTTTAGTTTTTTATCTTAGTTTTTACTTTTTTGGTTTGTTTGGGTTTTTTTGGGGGGGGTTGGTTTTGTTTTTTGATTTTGTTTGTTTGGTTTTGGTTTGGGTTTTTTTTTTTTTGAGACAATATTTACAAACCCCTGACTATCCTGAAACTTTCTCTGTAGACCAGGCTGGCCTTGAACTCACAGAGATCCACCGGCTTCTGCCTCTGCGTGACATGATCAAAACTATACACCACTGCATTTAGCTCTTAGATTGTCTTAAAGATATGTTTATTTTTATTCCTGTATATGTGTGCTTTCCTGTATGCATGCCTAATGGCTCTGGAATTAGAATCTAGAATCCTCTGAATTACAGACAGTTGTGAGTCACCATGTGGGTGCTAGGAATCCAACCTGAGTAATTTATAAAAACAACAAGTGCTCTTAACTGATGAGCCATCTCTCCAGGCCCAACTGTTAGGGTTTTGAGAGACTCCAGGCTGACTTCCATAGTGGCTAGACTAGTTTACATCCCACCAGCGGTGTATAAGGACCCCATCAGGGAGCTGGGAATAACAGGGTCCCACTTTAATCCCAGCTTCAGGAGACAGAGACAAGTGGATCTCCGTGAGTTTGAGGCCATCCTGTCTATATAGTAAGCTCCAGGACAGTCAGGGTTATGTAGAGAGATGCTGCCCCCTCTCCCCAAAATAGGGAGGCGGGTCCCATCAGCCAGGCCCATGGCTGTCTTCTCAGCCTTGCTACAGTCTTGGCCATACAACCTTGAAGGTGCCCGTCACATCTAAGCTCTGGCCTTGGGTCAGCTGCTCAGTGTAGACAAATCATCACCTGTCCATCCCCCTGACGAGAGCCATAGGACTTGGGGCTCACTTTCTAAAACAATTTAAGATTCAAAGAGTTGATTTCCTTGCCTAAGGACCCACAGCAAGCCAGGGGCAGCATTAGGGTGGACTGGAGCCAGACCTGAACTTTTACCCACTGTTGCTTGGCCTTCTGGGTGAGTAGCTCTGCCTTGTGCCCTGTGGGGACCCTGGGCAACCCCTCTCTCTTCCTGTTGTAGGATGCTCTCCCCCACCTCCTTCCCTGAATGATGAGGACCTAGACCTCCTCCCTCCTCCTCCGCCCCCTTCTGCCTACCTGCCTCTCCCAGAAGAGGAGCCTCCTGTCTTGCCTGGGACATCACTCATTTCTGACTTGGAGCAACTGCACCTGCCTCCACCCCCACCTCCACCCCCATTACAGGTACAGGAGTGTCCCCAAGGCTCCCCCACCCATGGTGGCAGCTGGGGGTTGGGGGCCTTCCCAGCATTACCAAGGTGGAGGTGCTTTGGTTCCTTCTGCTTGAAGACAGTCTGTCTTCAAAGCCGAATTCCACAGCTGGTGGAAACTGGAATTTTCAGAGTCCCTGGTGACACGTGTCCCCCAGCCCCTTTGTTCCCTTGGGACCCTCTGCTCCAGGACGTGTTCTGGTTCTGACCGAAATCTCTACACTGCCTAAGAAGCTAATCAATTCTGCCCTTCATAGAGGGGGTTATCAATGTGAGTGGAGTGCTGGGTTAAGGTCTCTGTCACCTCCAGCCATTGTTGGTGGCTGGGACACTTCATACCCACGATGTCCTTAGAAACAGGATGGTTGCAGGACTGTAATTCCAGATACTGAGGTGGCTGAGGCAGGTTGATCATAAGACATAGCCTATCTTACAAAGTAAGTTCAGGGCCAGCCTGAGCAACTGCGTGAGACACTATCTAGAACTAAAACAAGCCAGGTGGTGGTGGTGCACGCCTTTAATCCCAGCACTTGGGAGGCAGAGGCAGGCAGATTTCTGAGTTCCAGGACAGCCAGGGCTAAACAGAGAAACCCTGTCTCGAAAAATCAAAAAAAAAAAAAAAAAAAAGAACTAAAACAAAGAAAGAAAATTCGGGGTATAGTTAGTTCAATGGTAGAGCGCTTGACTAGCCAGAATGAGAGAGTCACTTTGACAGAAAGAGCTCCAGACATGGAGCAGGGAGGTTCTGGCTCTTGCTGCATGGTAACTTTCCTGCTGAGCTATAGAAGCTGGGCACTTGCTCCTCCAGTCTCAGTTTCCTCATCTGTACAATGGGACTAATCGTACTTGGAGTGCATCCCGCCCCAGACAAAGAGTCAAGCTGGGAGGATCTAGTGGGGTCCCCACCAGCCAACCTCTTTTCTATCTCCTCATATGTATCCTCCCACCCCCAGGCTCCATCAAAGGGATCTTCTGTCCAGCCTCCACCTGGTCACGTCAGACCCTCGGAAGAGGAGCTTCCTCCTCCTCCAGAAGAGCTTGTCACTCTTCCAGAGAGAGAAGCATCCACAGGTATGGCTGTGTGCTTACTCTCTGGGTCTTCAGGGTCAGAATGGGCTTCTTGTGGGAAGTGTGGGAGAGAAGGGTTCCCCCCAACCCCCCTCACTCACATGACAGGGACTATCTATACAGTGTGTAACAGCTGAATCTCCATTGTAGCCAGGGGCTTGCTTCTGGTTTGTTGATGATGATGATTTTGAGATAGGGTCTCATGTAGTCCAGGCTAGCCTTGAATTCAGTATGTAGCCGAGGATGACCTTCTCTTTCTCCACCTGCCTTACCCCTTGAGAGCTAGGATTACAGGTGTTTGCCTCTGTGCTTGGCTCATATGGTACTGCAGATAGAAAGAAGCCAGCACTTCATCCGTACTCAATCACCCAAGCTACATTTCATTCCTTCCTCCCTCCCTTCTTTCCTTTCTGAGACAGGGTTTCCCTGTGTAGTCCTGGCTGGACCTCCCTAGTCTGTGTTTATTTGTTTTGAGGTCTCACTCTAACCAGATCTGGAGTTCAACTTGAGATCCTCCTGCCTCAGCTACCTGACTGTTACGATTGTAGGCATGGTCCTTTAAAACTTCTTTTTCTCCCCCTGCGGTGGTGGCCCAGCACTTGGAAGGCAGAGGCAAGCAGATCTCTGTGAGTTGGAGGCCAGCCTGGTCTTCACAGAGAGGTCCCAGACAGCCAGACTTAACTTGTCTTGAAACATCAAAAACAACAACAACAAAAAATATTCTTTGTCTCTCTGTGTTTCTGAGATGAGACCTTACTCCATGGCTGGTACTGGTTGACTTGGAACTCACTATGAAGCCAGGCTGGCTTCAAAGTTGTGGCAATCCTACTGCCTCAGGCTCAATGCTAGGATTGCAGATGTGAGCCACTATGCCTAGCTTGCTTTTTAAATTCCTTTTTTGTTGGTGGGGGTGGGGTGAGGGATGTAGCAAAAAGGCTAAGGGGGTAAAGGCACTTGTCACCAAGACTAGTGACTTCACTTCTGTCCATAAGTCCGTGTGGTGGGGCAGACTCTCAGAGGTTGTTCCCCTGATCTCTGCTCAAGACACACACACAACCAATCAATAAATAAAAATTAAGGGTTTTTTGTTATTTTCTCATTGTTTATTTTGTACCAGGGTGTATGATGCAGGAGTATTAGAAGTTTGAGTTCATCCTTAGCTCTGTAGTAAGTTGGGAGCTAAACCTGGGCTAAAAAAGACTTTGTCTTTTTATTATTATTATTATCAAAGATGTATTTATTTTATGTATGTGAGTACACTGTGACTGTCTTCAGACACACCAGAAGAGGGCATCGGATTCCATTATAGATGGTTGTGTGCCACCATGTGGTTGCTGGGAATTGAACTCAGCAGCTCTGGAAGAGCAGTCAGTGCTCTTATCCTCTGAGCCACTTCTCCAGCCCAAGACTTTGTCTTAAAAATAAAAAAATAATGAAAAAAATCAAGCCACCCAAGCACATGTGGCACATGGTGGCACGTGCCTTTAGTCCTAGCACTTGTGAGACAATGACAGGAGGGTCTCTGAGTCGCCTATATAGCTTTATATAGCCAGCCTGGTCTGTAGAAAAAGTTCTGTGTCACCTAGAGGCTACATAGTGATACCTTATTTCTTCCTCTCTACCACGGTACACACACACACACACACACACACACACAAATAAACACAGTTTCTGCTTTTGTCTTTTAAGCTTTGGGGCAGTTCTTCATTGCTGTTTTCCCCAGCGTTTCCCATCAGTATCTGCTGTGGCTCCTAGCCCCACCCCCCTTTTTAAAGACTGTGTGGCAGTCTTCAGTAGGAACATAAGCCTGTAAGCCTGATGGGTTACAAAGCCGCCTCCTGATGGATTTGTAGACGGTTTCTTACCGTAAATGCACAGAGCTGAGTCACCTTACCAGGTTATTTCACTGTGTAGGGGGCTCTCTGGGGTAAATTCCTAGAAGAGGAAGTAACCTATAAAAAGGTTGATGTTTTAAGTTTTGTATTTTTGTCAAATCACCTTCCTTAGTCATCCCAGCCCACGGGCACCCACCAGCACGTTCCAGCTGTTTTCTAGAAGCCTCTACAGCTCTGTGTGCCTTGTTTAATTTAGCCAGGAAGTGCTTACTCAGAGCCTTGCCCCAGGCACCGAAGACACAGTTGAGTCAAGTGACCTCCTTCCTGGAGCCCGGAGACAGAAGGCAAATGTTTTTCTAAGTTTGTTATTTATCTTTAGACTTAAGGTAGATTGTAGCTATCTTTTTGCTACTTTGTGACTTCTTTCTTCCACCCTTTCAACCCCCTAACGCTAGATAGGAGAGAGGAAAGGATACTGGGGAAAAAGAAGAACTCTCGCTGGGCGGTGGTGGCGCATGCCTTTAATCTCAGCACTTGGGAGGCAGAGGCAGGTGGATTTCTGAGTTTGAGAGTTCAAGGCCAGCCTGGTCTACGGAGTGAGTTCCAGGACAGCCAGGGCTACACAGAGAAACCCAGTCTCGAAAAACAAAAAATCTTTTTTTTTAAATGTATTCATTTAATGTATATGAGTACACTGTAGCTCTCTTCAGACACCCCAGAAGAGGGCATCAGTTCCTATTACAGATGGTTGTGAGCCACCATGTGGTTGCTAGGAATTGAACTCAGGACCTCTGGAAGAGCAGTCAGTGCTCTTAACCGCTGAGCCATCTCTCCAGACCTAAAATAAATCTTAAAACAAACAAACAAACAACCACCACCGCCACCACCACCACCAAAAAAAAAAAAAAAAAAAAAAAAAAAAAAAAAAAGTCCTAAGAGGTTCTGATGCTAGGTGTGGTGGCTCACCCTGTTATCCTAGCACTCTAAAGGCTGATGCAGGAGGACAGAGTTCCAGGCTAGCCTGGGCTATACTTTACAATGCCAACTCTGCTTTCTTTTCTCTCTCCCCCTGCCAACACCCCCCTCCCCGTCTTGCTCTGTAGACCAGGCTAGCCTGGAATTATAGACATCGCTAGCTGTACATAGAGGCTAGCAGGTCTCCCTCTCACTAAGTTTGAGGCCAGCCTGCTGTAACTGGTGAGTTCCAGGACACCCAAGGATACATAGTGACACCCTGCTCTGAAAATAACAAAAAAAAATAAAATAAAAGGTGTGTACCGGACCCAATACTGTGTCTTTGAGTTTAGCTTCCCAAAGGTCCACCCTCCTTCCTGATGCCTCTATCATAATAAACAAACCCTCTTCATTTGTCAGTTGAGGAAGTTTCTGAGGCTGGGCCCTGGACACACTGGGGCATCATATTCTGGGTGGTGATTGGGTCCTGCCTTCCTGGGCTGCTGACAGTCTGTGTCTCCCTACCCCAGATGTCTGTGGTTTCTGTCACAAGCCTGTGTCCCCTCGAGAACTGGCTGTGGAGGCCATGAAGAGGCAGTATCATGCCCAGTGCTTCACCTGTCGTACCTGCCGCCGCCAGTTGGCTGGGCAGAGATTCTACCAGAAGGATGGGCGCCCCCTGTGCGAACCCTGCTACCAGGTACTCCCCTGCAGGTAGCCCCCAGGTTGCACCCACTGAGCACAGAGCTTTGGATCCCTTACGGATCTCTTAAGAGACTGGACACCATGAGCCCATTTCACAGCAGAGGAAGCTGAGACTCAGAAAAGAGAAAACTCAAGCCGGCAGGGTTAAGTTCCTGTGATTGCTGTACCACAATACCATGGATCACTATTGGGTCTCACCTCCTAAGGGCTCCCCTACCTCCCAACAGTGCCCCCTGGAGCCCAGGCCTCATGGGCTGATGGAGAGCATTCAAAACAACCGAACCACAGTTTGGTGCCTTCAAACAATTCAGAGTTCTTTCTCGTTGTTATGGAGGCTGTCAGTTCAAAAATCAATTACCTTGGACTCAAATCAAGATGCCGCCTCTTCTTGCTCTTCAGGCTCTAGAGGAGCTGGCATTTGCTTGCCTTTTTAGTTTTGGTTGGTTGGGTTGGGTTTGGTTTTGTAGGTTTCTCTGTGTAATAACCCTGGCTGTCCTGGAACTCTCTCTGTAGACCAGGCTGGCCTGAAACTCACAGAGATTCACCTGCCACTGCCTCCCAGGTGCTGGGATTAGAGGCAAGTGCCACCACACCAGGCCTCTTTTGGGGGGTTTTGAGACTGAAACAGAGGGAAGGGTGAGCTTGAACTCCTGACCTTTTCTCCTCCACTTTTGAGGAATGAGCCAGCTATGATGGTGTCCATGTGTTCCCAGCATTCAGAAAGCTGAGGCAGGAGGATGAAGAGTTTCAGGATCCTGGGTTATAGAGGCAGACCCTGCCCAAAACAATAAGCAAAAGAATTTGGATACCATTCATCTGTAGTGTTGAACACAGAAGGGTTTGTTAAGGGGGCTGGGTATGATAGCACATGCCTGAAATCTAAACACTTGTGGGTAGAGGCAGAAGATTCAGGAGTTCAAAGTCATATCTAACTCTGTAGTCTAACCTGGGCTACATGACACACTGTCTCAAAACTAGCCAAAAAAAAAAAAGTGTGTGTTTGTGTATCTGTGTGTGTGTGTCTTTGTGTGTCTGTGTGTGTGTATCTGTCTGTGTGTGTCTGTGTCTGTGTATGTCTGTGTATCTGTCTGCGTGTGTCTGTGTGTGTGTGTCTATGTGTGTATGTGTGTGTGTGTGTATCTATGTATGTGTGTCTGTGTGTGTGTATCTGTGTGTGTGTGTGTGAAAATTTTGTTGAGATAGTCCCAGGCTGAGCACATACTTCAGTCAGGGTTCTTACTTGACACACAAAAGGCCTTGATTTCAGTCCCTAGTACTGAAGTTCTGAAGAAAGAAAGGAGGGAGGGAGAGAGGGAGAGTGATGGAGGGAGGGAAGAACGATAGAAAGATAAAGACAGAGAGGGCTGGCAACACCTCCTGGTTCAGGCATGTTTGCGGGTGGGCCAAAACCGAGGCTCTCTGCCCCAGGATACCCTGGAGAAGTGCGGCAAGTGTGGGAAAGTGGTCCAAGAGGAGATCATCCGGGCCCTGGGCAAGGCCTTCCACCCGCCCTGCTTCACCTGCGTGACCTGTGCCCGCTGCATCAGCGACGAGAGCTTCGCGCTGGACAGCCAGAACCAGGTGTACTGCGTGGCTGACTTCTACAGGTAGGAAGGAGGCTGTGGGGCTGGGGGACTGGGGAAGGCAGGGCCAGGCTCTGACAGGGTGGCACGACCAGCCCAGTACTTTCTATAGCTCCTGTGCTGACAGAAGCCTGATAGCTTCCCCACCTAATTCACATGGCATCTGCCAGAGGCATCGAGTCCCAGAGCTCTGATAGACTCCTCATCTGAGGTACTCCATGAGAGCCTCAGACTTACTTTCTTTCTTTGTGTAACAGCCCTGGCTGTCCTGGAACTCTGTAGACCAGGGTAGCCTCGAACTCACAGAGATCTGCCTCGCAGAGTCTCCTGAGGGCTGCCACCACACGCGCCTTAATCGTCAGACTTTTTATGGCTAGGGAGTACAGTGAAGGAGTACATTTTAGCAGAAGTAGAAACTGAGGCACACAGTTCCCAACGTGGAACGAAGCTTCCATTTAAGGAGACAATTTGGGAGCTGGGTAGTGGCTCAGTTGGTGGAGTGTCTGCTAGCGTGTACAGCGTTTTCTTTCCAACACCACACAGCCATGCTGTGCTGAAACCCACCCGTAATCCCAGCATTCCAGAGGATCAGGAGCTTAAGCTTATCCTTGGCTACCCTAGCAAGTTCAAGGCCAGCCTAGGCTATATGAGACCCTGTCTCAAGAAAAATTACAGAGCCTGGGGAGATGGCTCAGGGGTTCAGAGCAATGGCTGCTCTTCCAGAGGACCTGGGTTCAGTTCCCAGCACCCATCTGACAGCTCACAACTGTCTGTAACTCCAGTTCCAGAGGATCTGATACCCACACACAGACACTCATGCAAGCAGAACACCAGTGTCCGTGAAATAAATCAAAATATAAAAACTTTTAAAAAACAACATTTATAGAAAAAATAAAAACGACTTGATTTGGGACCTTTTTTCCAGACCCTAGACCATGTCCCCTGGGAAGTAAGGGAGGGAGGAGTGGGGAGATATACATATACATACATATGCATATATGTGTGTATACATATACGTGTGTATACATGTATGTACAAATATACATGTGTATATACATTTACATATACGTGTGTATACATGTATGTATAAATATACATGTGTATATACATTTACATATACATATGGACATATAAGGGAGACTACTCATGCTTTGCCCCTGTTTGAACTCAAGATGGAGTTAGGAGGACACTGCTGCACATGTCTGGTCAACCTAGGCTAGAAAGTCCTGTCTTGAAAGATAAGCAAACAGCAACACTTGGAAGGCAGAGGCAGGGCGAGCTCTGTGAATCCCGGGCCAGCCTGCTCTACGTGACAAGTTCCAGGCTAGCCATTGCTACACAGTGAGACTCTGCCTCAAGAACAGGTAAACAAAAAAATACGCAAACAGGGCTGCCAAGATGGCTCAGTGGATAAAGTTGCTTGCCACCAAGCCTGATGCCGAGAGTTCAATCCCTGGGACCCACAAGGTGGAAGGAGAGAACTGACTCCTGCATGTTGTCTTTGACCTCCAAAGACAACTAAATAAATATGCTAAAAGTTTTTTTTTAATTTTTTTTTAATTAAGCAAAGTACAAGATGACCTGCCACACTCTTCTCAGTTCCAAATTCACACTGGGAAGCCGGATTCATGGCACTGACTCCTCCTCCTAGACATCATTGGCTGCCGCAGATGCGGTCACCTAGCAACCTCGAGGGCGGACGCACGGGGTGGGGGGTGTTGAGGGGTTGACCTGCAGCCTCCAAAACCTTCGGCCAGCTGATTCCTTTGTTAGCGTGAGTAGCTGACTTTACTGGCCTGTGCTTCCCCTCCTTCTAGGAAATTTGCCCCTGTGTGCAGCATCTGTGAGAATCCCATCATCCCCCGAGACGGGAAGGATGCCTTCAAAATCGAGTGCATGGGAAGGAATTTCCACGAAAACTGTTACCGTTGTGAGGTGAGTGGAGCTGAGGTGGTTACGTGCTGGGGCCATGGGCAGCCTTCTCTCTCCTGCTCACTGCCTGCAGCAGAGGCTGGGAAAAGTGGAGATAAAAACATACGTGGCCAGCCGGGCCATGATGGCGTACGCCTTTAATCCCAGTACTCCAGAGGCAGAGGCAGTCAGAGCTCTGAGTTCGAGGCCAGCCTGGTCTATAGAAGCAGGTCCAGGGACAGCCACACAGAGAAATCAACCCTGTCTCAGAAAACAAAAACAAACCGACCACACTTGGCTATGTATCAGAGTTTACTGTGTGCTCACATCTCTTACTGTGTGCCAGTATGGTGGGTGGTGACCACATCGGTGGCAAATGATAGCCTCGGGCTATCACTCTACCTCCGGGTCCTTCCTTTACTTTCTTTTCTGAATACTGACACAGCACATGAGCACAGACGGCTCAGGTTTACATCCTTAGAAGCCCCAAGAGACTGAGAGTAGATCCCATTGTGGGAGGGGCATACTGCCCCAAGAAGGTTCCTGGTTGGCCTGACATGCTGTCTGTTGCTATGATAAGTACCATAATCAATAGCAGATTGGTTGCTGGGTAGTGGTGGCGCAGGCCTTTAATCCCAGCATTTGGAGGCAGAGGCAGGCGGATTTCTGAGTTCGAGGCCAGCTTGGTCTACAGAGTGAGTTCCAGGACAGCCAGGACTACTCAGAGAAATCCTGTCTCAAAAAAACAAAACAAAACAAAAAACAAACAAAAAAAATAGCAGATTGGTTGAGGAAAAAATCCATCGTTAAGGGAAATCAAAGCAGGAACCTGGAGCAGAAACTATGGAAGAAGAATACCGCTTACTGGCCCCTCTCTGTCTGACATCTGTTCAGGAAGATTTCTTATACAGCCCAGGGTCCCCTGCCTCAGGATGACACTGCCTGCAGGAAGCCGGGCTCTCCTACATAAACTAGCAATCAAGAGCCCATCCCCACAGACATACCACGGGCTGATCTGATCTGAGCAGCCCCCCAGTTGTGATTTATGGATAGATAACTCTGAGTTGTGTCAAGTTAGCATCTGAAGCTAACGTATCTTCTGAGCCTATCACAGGGGCTGGGAAGGTGGGGAGGTAGGGAAAGGGGATACAGAGGAGGTTGGGGGGCAACCCACTGTTAGAGGAGCAACTCTGAAGACTCAGAAAATGGAAGGTTCTAGGTGTGTCTGGGTGCAGAATGCCTAAGGGGGGGACAAAATGATAGGACCAGGAAGGGGAGGGTCTGGTGAGCGCTTCAGCCTGTGGGAAGGAACCGGCTGGGCTGCGATGGGAGGCTGCTTAGAACTGGTATAGGAAATGCTGGACAGTGCCGGCAAAGGGACCTGTGATCAGAAGGGGGTGGCCATGACTACAACTTTTTTGTTTGTTTGTTTTGTTTTGTTTTGCTTTTTCCAGACAGGGTTTCTCCATATAGCCTTGGCTGTCCTGGAACACACTCTGTAGACCAGGATGGCCTCGAACTCAGAAATCCACCTGCCTCTGCCTCCCAAGTGCTGGGATTAAAGGCGTGCACCACCACTGCCCAGCTAAAAGATTTATTTATTTTATGTATATGAATACACTGTAGCTGTCTTCAGACACTCTAGAAGAGGGCATTGGATTTCATTACAGATGGTTGTGAGCCACCATGTGGTTGCTGGGAATTGAACTCAGGACCTTTAGGAAGACCAGTCAGTGCTCTTAACCGCTGAGCCATCTCTCCAGCCAACTTTTTTTCTTCAAGGCAGGGTTTCTCTGTGTAACCTTGGCTGTCCTGGAACTCACTTGGCTGGCCTTGAGCTCACAGAGATCTGCCTGCCTCTGCCTCCCAAGCTCTGGGATTAAAGATGTATGCTGCCACCAGGATCCAGCCATTTTGAAGTTCTTAATCTCAGGACTGTATTCTTTCCTTCTGCCTGAACCCTGCAGGTGTTGTAGTTGGTCCAGCAGTAGGGGTCCAAGAAACCCCTCACTCTCTCCCTCCATTCCCTCCCCCACTCCAGCCCTGTAGCTCTACGCTTTCTATGCTCTGGTGATAAAGACACAAGTGGTAGTTCTTCTGTGTTATCACCTGCATGGAGAGTCCCAGGGCAGGGCCTCTCAGTCAGCCAATGAGTAATTCTAAACATTTATTCACTTGTATTTGTTTTAAAAGATAACGCAGAGCCAAGATGACCTTGGGAGAGAAGCCGATTGCTTCCTATGGTCTCTGACTTTGTCAGTTAGAGTTCAAGGTCCACCCGGCTGATAGTGTATCTGAAAAGACCAATGAGGAAGATCAGGTGCTGTTAGCTCTTCCAGAGCCCTGATAGAGTCCACCAATACCAGGCGTTCATAAAAGCCTGGTTAAGCAAATAACCCTCACTTCCTGTCCACAGTAACTTTGGCTGAGGCTGCCTGGTAAGTCAGGATTTGGACTCCAGAAAGTTACATTTCAGTAGGGGCTGCATTAAACCCTGTCTTAAACTGACCCTTAAAAACAAACAAACAGCCGGGCAGTGATGGTGCACACCTTTAATTCCAGCACTTGGGAGGCAGAGGCAGGTGGATTTCTGAGTTCGAGGCCAGCCTGGTCTACAGAGTGAGTTCCAGGACAGCCAGGGCTACACAGAGAAACCCTGTCTCAAAAAACCAAAAACAAACAAACAAACAAACAAACAAACAGGGGCTGAAGAGATGGCTCAGTGGTTAAGAGCACTGACTGCTCTTCTAGAGGTCCTGAGTTCAATTCCCAGAAACCACATGGTGGCTCACAACCGTCTGTAATGGGATCTGATGCCCTCTTCTGGTGTGTCTGAAGACAGTGACAGTGTGCTCATATATACATAAATAAATATTAAAACAAGCAAAATAAAACCCAAAACAAAATCTCAAACTGTAGCAGCCTAGAACAGAACTGGGTTCCAATTTTCCCAGGAGGGAAGAGGGTCTCCGCCTACTGCCCGCGACCACCTGACTCTGGTCTGTGTCTTTATTACAGTTGTTGGAATGGTGACCGTATTCTTAGAAGTAGAAAGGGCTTTTTAATCATAAAAGACTGTCATACGAGTCCCTTTACTAAACCACAGCAGTCTTGGGAGATGGCTTATAGTCCCCATTTAAGTTGGAAAAAAAAAACCCTGAAGCTGGCATGGTGGCAAACACCTGTCACCCTAGTACTGGGAGGCTGAGGTGGGAAAATCAAGGAGTTCAGGTCAGCCCGGGATAGACTGAATTTTCCAGAGCACCCTGGGATACGTAGAGAGAGTCTGTCTCAAAACAGAGCTGAGCCAGTGGTAGGATCAGGAGTTCAGTCATCCTTGGCTACATAGTTTGAAGGCAGTTTCAGCTTTAAGATCCTGTCTTTAAATGAAGAGGAGGAGGAGGAGGAAGAAGAGGAGGAGGAGGAGGAGGAGGAGGAGGAGGAGGAGGAGCTGAGATCCCCTAGGAAAGCTTGGTTCTGGCAGGATCCAGGCCTGGAGACACCCACACCTGCTTCTGTATCCCCAGGACTGCAGTGTCCTCCTGTCTGTGGAGCCTACCGACCAAGGCTGCTACCCGCTGGATAACCACCTCTTCTGCAAGCCCTGCCACCTGAAGCGGAGTGCTGCTGGGTGCTGCTGAAGAGTCCCGATGGCCGGCCCTTCCCTGACTTGATTTCCCCTCCTGACCTTTCTTACATACTTTCCTTTTGAACCTCACTGGACACCAGCACACTGCTCAGCCCACAGTGTCTTAAATGCATGGGCCTGAGACACTGAGGCTTGGCCTCCTAGTACACAGCACCCTCCAGACTTTCAAGTCCTCTCCCTCCACTGACCAGGAGGCCCCTCAGCCACCAGAATGGGACCCTGGTCCATCCCTAGTGCTGCTCTAATAATGTTTGTGCAGAAAAGTCCCGGGATGATGCCTATGTCTCTGACCCATGATGCTTAGCTGCCTAGCGGAAGGTGCTGAGACCTCAGCTTAGATTCTAAAGCTGAGTTGTTTGAAGTGTGCCTTCCCAGCCACTCCAAAAAGTTTTTTTTTTTTTTTGAAAATTTATAAATTTGTGCTGGACATGGTAGCTCACACCTTTAATCCCAGCACTTGGGAGGCAGAGGCCTGTGGATTTCTATGTTCCAGGCTAGTCTGATCTATAGAGTGGGTTCTATTTAAATGATTCAAAACAATATTCTTTGGATTTGGGGGAGAGAAATCTTTTTAATTTTTCAGTGGGGTAAAATCAGTAAATGTCTTCCCTTGGTTTGCGGGGCTGCCAAGATGGCTCGTCTTGCAGAGGACCAGAGTTCATTTCATAACTACTTGTCCTGTAACTCCAGTTCCGAGAGCTCCGCCGCCCTCTACTGACCTCCTTGAAACCTGAATGCACATGGTGTACACACACTCAGGCACACACACATACATTAAAAAAAAAAAAATCTTTAGCCAGGTCTAATGGTGCACACCTTTAATCCCAGCACTTGGGAGGCAGGTGGATCTCTGCATTTGGCAGCCAGAGCTACAATCTTTAAAAAAAAAAAACACAAAAAACAACAACAACAAAAAACCAAACCTACCTGGGTTTGGTGGCGCATACCTGTGATCCCAGTGTTTGGGAGAGTGGCCAGAAGCTTCAGACCTGCTTGATCTTCACAGAATTCCAGATTAGTCTTGGCCACAATCAGAGACTCTGTCTCAGAAATAAATAAACAAGCAAACCATACAAGCATAGGAACTTGAGGTATTGGCGACCCAGCCTTCCCGCTGCTAGAACTCCTGCTGACTTGGAGCTGGGCTCAGGAGGAGAGGAGGATGGTCAGCAGCCTCCACCTGCTTCCAGACCCTGCTGTGAGTTTTTGTGACTGGCTCACAGACTTGGATTCAGTGCCTTTGATTTGCTAGGGAACAAATTTGGGGCTGAGCCTCCTCCCTCCAGACTTCATTGGTTCTGTGGCCTCTACAAATACACACACACACACCAGAATGAGGCCAGGGAACGTCACATCTCTTTGGTCTCCCTTTTGTACCCCCCATCCCCCACCTCAGCTCTGCAGCCCGGCTGCCCATAACCACTGCCTCTGTGAGGCCACACCTAGAACATTCTTTCTTTTAAAGAAATTCACTTTAGGGCTGGCAAGATGGCTCAGCCGGTAGAGGTGCTTGCCTCCAAGTCTGATGACCTGAGTTCTGTCTCTGGGACCCACACGGAAGGAGAGAACCAATTCCCATAAGTTGTCCTCTGGTTTACACATGCATACCAAGATACACACCTGTAGCCAGGCGGTGGTGCAGCATGCCTTTAATCCCAGCACTTGGGAGGCAGAAGCAGGCGGATCTCTGAGTTCGAGGCCAGCCTGGTCTACAGAGTGAGTTCCAGGACAGCCAGGGCTACACAGAGAAACCCTGTCTCGAAAAACCAAAAAAAAAAAAAAAAAAAAAAAAGATACATACCTGTGCACACACAGGAACACACATCTAATAGAGATAAAATGTAAAGTAGAAAAAAATCACTTTTGTGCTTTGTAACTTCTAAGGTGCACATAGAAAAATTAAACATGCTTTCCTTGCTTGCATCTTGTTTTTTCTCTGGGGTGGGGGGGAGTTGGTGGTTTTTATTTTGGGTTTTGTTTGAGTGAGATAGGGTCTTAGGTATCCCGGGCTGGCCTTGAACTACCTATATAGTCCCTGATTGCGTTGACCTCACATCCCTTGTCTCCACCTCCTGTATTCTGGGATTATGTTTCTAGGGATCAAACCCGGAGGTACATGAGGCTTTGTCTTCAATATATGGGTGGCTGGGGGTGTAGCGCAGTGGTTTGAGTACATTTAGCGTGTATTTGTGACACTGGCTTCCGTCCCCTGCACTAAAACAAAATATATGTGAATTAAAGGGAAGCTGATAAAGTGGTGACGTGCATCGGGACTCCTGTGAGGGACATGCATTCCCAGCGTAGGGGTCCTGGGAAACCAGCCAGCAGGCTGCAGGCTCTGGGCTCCGTCAAGGCAGATGTGGCGTGGAGCCGCTAGGGGGCAGCATGAGCCAGCAAGTTGATACCCGGCGCCAAGGTTCTCCGGCTTCTCAACAACTTCTCAGTGTGTAGGGTGTGCAGAATGCTCATCAGACACGTTCACTGCAGAGGCAGAGAGAGAAAACATCGCAAAAGAGTGACGTGGTCATGAAACTTTTCCACCTGTCTCAGGAATGCGTCCTCTCGGAAGGAGACCTGCAGCCGGAGATTATGCCCCTCGCTGGCCCAAACTCTCACTTGCTAGGAGGGGACGCCTGTAAACTCAAGAATGAGACCTGGGAACTTGGACTCTGAACAAAGGGCCATCAGGAGTTGCTGGGAGAGCCCAGAACTTGCCCATGGGCCTGTGCCAAGGTTCCTCTCACCTGAGGCCACACCCAGGTGCTTGGAGTCTGACCTCACTAGCATGTGCCTGCACCTCCAGTAGGGCTGCTGCCTACTCAACCAGACAGACCTTCAGAAGGAACCATGCAATGGGAAAGCAGGCCTGTGCTTGCCAGAAGTCCCGGAAGTGGAGGCAGGAGGACCCAAAGTTTAAGGTTATCACTCAGGACTTAGTAAGTACCAGTCTGCCTAAGGTACTTTGAGACCCTGTCTGGAAAGGATGTAAAGAGGAATAGTGTTTGTGACACACACCTGTAATTCCAGAAATCGGGGGGGGGGGAGGGGCAGGCCAGAGAAAGGAGGAAGGCTTAGAGTACAAGACCACCCTGTAATATGCAGAGAGACCATGTCTTAAAAACGGACAAGCTAGGGCAATGGTGGCCCACACCTTTAATCCCAAGGGAGGCAGAGGCAGTCGGATCTCTGTGAGTTCAGGACAAGCCTGGTCTACAGAGTAAGTTCCAGGATAACCGTGGCTACACAGTGAAACCCTGTCTCAAAAACCAAACAAGAAGGGCCTGCAAGATGACTCAGTGGTAGAGGCTTTTGCCGAAATGCCTGACAGCCAGAGTTTGAGTTCTTCAGCACTGCATAAATCAGGCCTGGTAGTGCCTCTCTGTAATCCAGCACTTGGGAGATGAGGCAGGAGGATCAGAACATCAAGCTCATTGTAGAAATCTTGAGGCCAGCCTGGGATGCATGAAACCATGTTCTCTCTCTCTCTCTCTCTCTCTCTCTCTCTCTCTCTCTCTCTCTCTCTCTCTCTTTTGGTTTTTTTTTTTTTTTGAGACAGCGTTTCTCTGTGTCTAGCCCTGGCTGTCTTGGAACTCACTCTGTAGACCAGGCTAGCCTCGAACTCTCGAACTCAGAGATCCGCCTGCCTCTGCCTCCCAAGTGCTGGGATTAAAGGTGCGCCACCACCGCCCGGCTGAAACCATGTTTTCTAAACACCAAAACAATTAAATAAATGAACAAAAACCTGAAGGTTGTTTGATTATTTTTTTTAAGTTTTATTTTTATTTTATGTGTATGGGTGTTTTGCCTGCAAGCATATCTGTGCACCTTGTGCTTTGAGAGACCAGAAAAGGATACCAGAGCCCCTGGAACTAGAGTTACAGGATATTGTGAGTCACCAACAGGGTGCTGGGAATCAAACTTGGGTCCTCTGGACGAACAGCCTCTTGCCTGGGTCTCTTGTTTCATTTTTCTCCTGTAGTTTCTACTTTGTGTCTTGCGATTGCCTGATTGTTCATTTTTAGGACTGGAGAGATACTTTAGCAATTAAGATTACATTATCCTTTACAGAGGACCTGGGTTCGGTTCCCGGCACTCACATAACATCTGCTTACCACTCCAGTGCCAGGGGATCTAACACCCTCTTCTGACCTCTGAGGGCTGCTGCACACACGTGGTATACGTGAGCTCGCACACAAGTACACACACACACATGAAAATAAAAACACGCTCACACACATCTGTAATGGGATCTGATGCCCTCTTCTGGTGTGTCTAAAGACAGCTACAGTGTACTCACGTACATAAAATAAATACATCTTTAAAAATAAATAAAACACAAAGACCTTTTTTTAGATTTTATCTTATTTTTATTTTATGTGCATTGGTGTTCTGCCTCCATGTATATCTGTGTAGATCTGGAGTTACAGACAGTTGTGAGCTGCCATGTGGTTGCTGGGAATTGAACCTGGGTCCCCTGGGAGAACAGTCAGGGCTTTTAACCACTGAGCCATCTCTCCAGCAAAGACTTTTCTGCATTTATTTCTGTGGAGGGGAACTGCATGTCACAGCTCATCTGTGCCTTCATGTGACTGTTCATGGTGTGGGTGTGCGTGTGCGTGTGTGTGTGTGTGTTGCTGCAGCGGCTGGAGATTACAGAACCACATTCTCAGCCCTGAGAAAGGGAACATTCAATGTGTTCGGCCCTTGAGGGAGCTTAGCTCAGCCCTTGAACTTTAGAAAGTGCTTTGCAATGTTCTCTGCTTCCCAAGAAAAAGCCCGGCATCCAGTGTGTGTGAATCATGCCACTTCTCAGGGGCTGGACTGTGGACTGAACCCTTTCATGGCCTGCCTTGTGTGGAAAATGCCCGGGCCTTGGTCAGAAGCTATGAGCTGTCCACACAGCGCATTCCTCCTGTTGGTTGCCGGATTCCAGCCTTTCCCCTCGTCCTTGAGCTCTGTCAAAGGCAGGTGGGTAAAACTCCTGTCCTGTCTGAGTAGGTTTCCCAATAACCTTCCCCTTGTGGAGAAACCGATGTCTGTTAACACATGAATTTCACTACATCTGATCTAAAATGTGCTGCATGGCTGCTCTTGGAGCTGGACGCAACTCCCCCCCAGCCCCCCCACTCCCCCCCCC
>NW_021620793.1:2217977-2223616 GCF_004785775.1 Grammomys surdaster | reverse complement strand
GGTGTGTGGCTGGTCCCTCAGGGGGAAAAGATGTCCTTCATGGGCCCGCTGAGACATCCCCTTCCACCGTACCTCTCCACACACCCACAGAACATATTCCCTTTATCTCTCTTTTTATAAGCATGTCAGTCGGATCCCTTTGCAACCCCGTTAGACTACTTAGTGTCTTCTACCAGGCAAGTATGTGTACAGCCTGTGTATGTGTGCAGGGGACAGAGGCATGGGTGGAAGTCTAACAATGAGGGCGTCTTGTCTAGAAGAAATTAATAACTATAAGTTCATAAGAAAGTGCCTCTAAATTAGGGTTAGTAAGCCCTGGAACTAGGAGGTACTCTGTGTGTGTGTGTGTGTGTGTGTGTGTGTGTGTGTGTGTAATGAATAGTGGGCTGGAGAGATGGCTCAGCGGGCTGCTCTTCCAGAGGACCCCGGTTGAATTCCCAGCACCCACATGGCAGCTTACAAATGTCTATAACTCCTGTTTCCAAGGGACCTGACACCCTCATGCTGACATATACACAGTCAAAACTCCAATATACATAAAATAAAAATAAACTTTTTAAAAAAAATGAATAAAGGAAGGTCGGCCTTGATGCCAGCTCTAAGGAGGCAGAGGCAGGTGGATTTCTGTGAACTCTGAACTAACCAACTTGAGCTACAATAGTGAGACCCTGTCTTAAAACAAAAACAAAAAAAAAAAAAACGTAGTGTGTGTTCTCAACCCAGAACCATCTCTTCAGTCCCAACTAGGGTAGATTTTTAAACCAATTCCTGTACCATGGGGCATGCCAAGAGCTAAATCCCAGCCCCAAGTATTTCCTTAATGGATCGAGGAGGGGGGCGGCTAGGGAAGTGACCCTAGACAAGCCACTCCTGTCCCTGCCTTCCTACCTGGGCCTCCTGGCAATCTGAGAACTCTTTATCAAACCTACTTGTTGAGGTTGGTCCTTTCCCCAGAGCCAAAGTCGGCCTTTTCCCAAAAGATGAGCATTGGATTAGCAGGTTCTGAAGGTGGACAGCTCATCACTTTAGGTTGGTGCTTTACCACCCTTCTCAGGAATGCTGGGATCCTTTAAGACCACTCCGCAGGTTGTGGTGACCCCCAACCAGAAAACCATTTTTGTTGCTCATAAAATGTGCTACTGTTTTGAATTGTACTATGAGTATTTGTGTTTTCTGATGGTCTTAAGCGACCCCCATCGCTTAAGGGTAATGGTCTTCAACACCCCCCATCCCATGAAATGGGGCCCCAACCCGCAGGTTGATAGCCGCCACTTAGTTTAGCATAAGTACTGCTAGACTTTTTTTGTTGTGATTGTTTTTGTTTTTGGAGACAGGGTTTCTCTGTATAGTCCTGGCTGTCCTGGACCTCACTCTGTAGATCAGGCTGGCCTCGAACTCACAGAGACCTCTTTTGTGTGCTCCATGGCTCAGTGTGGATTTTTTTAACATTCAGAACTTTTTTTTTTTTTGCCGGGAGGTGGTGGCGCACGCCTTTAATCCCAGCCCTTGGGAGGCAGAGGCAGTCGGATTTATGAGTTTGAGGCCAACCTGGTCTACAGAGTGAGTTCCAGGACAGCCAGGGCTACACAGAGAAACCCTGTCTCGAAAAAATAAAATAAAGGCATGGGCCACCACCGCCCGGCTCTTTTTCTTTTCTTAATATTAGACAAGGTCTCATGTGGCCCAGGTTGGCCTCAGACTCACTATAAGGTAGGAGGTAATTTGGAACCTCTCTCATCCTGGCCACAGCCACCTCCCAAAAGCTTGGACACACACAGGAGTTCCCCAATCTGGCTTTTGTGGCCTTTTCTAAGAAAGGTGAGGAAAAACTGAGTCTTTGTCCTTCACTAGTTCCACAGAACAGTGGGAAGGGCTGAATCACAATGGGTGGATTACAGCCCCAGCAGGAGCTCGCTGGAAACACAGCCCCACCCTGCATTTTAAACCAAAAAGTTGTTTGTTCTCTGCAGACTCCTTCTGGTGCTCTCTGCATTCACCCCAGGACTGGGGAAGTATCTAGGGGAAATACCATAAATTCCATAAACCCTACAGTTCTGTATTTAGCATCTTCTTAGAAACCTACGTTGAAAACTAGGTTTCACCAGGCAGTGGTGGCACACGCCTTTAATCCCAGCACTTGGGAGGCAGAGGCAGGTGGATTTCTGAGTTCGAGGCCAGCCTGGTCTACAGAGTGAGTTCCAGGATAGCCAGGGCTGCACAGAGAAACCCTATCTCGAAAAACCAAAAAAACAAAACAAAAGAGTGTTGACTTCTCTTCCACAGGACCTGAGTTCAGTTCCCAGCCCCCACATGGCAGCTCACAACTGTCTGTAACTCTAGGTCCAAAGGCTCTGGCACCCTGGCACAGACATGCAGGCAGAACACCAATGTACATACAAATAAATAAATCTTAAAAAAACAAAACAAAAAAAACACCCAAACCAGCTAGTTCTATTAAAGTGCCTGCTTATGTAAAGCTCTCCCTGCGGCTGCAGCTGCTGAGCAGGAGACCAGGATGTGCATGTGCCTTTAAATTGTCCTGTCCCTAATGTCTAGGGTTCTTGACTGTACTTCCAGCCAGCACGAATGAAAGGACTTCTTTTTATCGTTTATTTCCTTTTGGTTTTTCGAGACAGGGTTTCTCTGTGTAGCCCTGGCTGTCCTCGAACTCAGAAATCCACTTGCCTCTGCCTCCCAAGTGCTGGGATTAAAGGCGTGCGCCACCACTGCCTGGCCTGCTTTGGTTTTCAAGATAGAGTTTTTCCATGTAGCCTTGGCTATCCTAGAACTCACTATGTAAACCAGGCTGACCTGGAACTCAGGAGAGTTCGGCCTCAAAATGGCCTCCCAAATGCTGGGATTAAAGGTGTGTGCCAGGACACCTGGTGAGAAGGAAAGTATTTTTAAATGACGTGTGTGGTTTAACCCTTGAGTCTGCCTTACTAATTGTGGATCCCTTGATCAGCAAGTGACAGACAGAGATTTCCGGGTAGTTGCAACTGCTACCTAGCAGCTGAAGGACAGGGAGAGAGTTTGCCAGGCAATACGAACCTAGAGGCTGCTAATCAACACAGCAGGAGGCTCCATGGAGCTCCTGGCGGGATCCCACTGTGTAGACCAGGCTGGCCTTGATCTTACAGATATCTGCTACCTCTGCCTGCCAAGTGCAGGAGATAAGTGGATTGTTCCAGCTCGCCTGGCTCTTTGCTTTCTGAGACAGAATCTCACACCTCAGTCCAAGCTTCCCCAGAAACAATCCTCCTGCCTTCTCTCTCTCTCTCTCTCTCTCTCTCTCTCTCTCTCTCTCTCTCTCTCTCTCTCAGCAATAGGTTTGCAGGAGTGTGCCACCACATGGCTGTGTAGGGTAGCTTTAGGCTTATGTTGCACACACTGAGAGCTACATAGCAACTTTACAGAATAAGCTACTGGTTGGTCTTGAACCCTTGACCTACCTTCCTGCCTCAGCTTTCTGAGTGCTGTGATTACAGATGTGTGTGACTATGCCTGGTTTGGGGTAGAGATTAAGCAATTCATTTGAAATCTTTAAAACTTTAGTTTCTGTGTGTTTGTATGTGTGTGTGTGTGTCTGCGCGCGCACGAAAACGCCCATGTGGAGGTCAAAGGCCAGCCCTGTAGTGTTGGATCTTTCCCCAACCTTTGGGTGAGTCCCAAAGGTCAGTCAACAGGCTTGTGAGACAAGGACTTTTACCTAATGAGCCTTCTCACCGCCCTCCCCCACCTCCCCAATCTCCAGAGAATTGCTCTGAGGAAGGAGAGACCCAAGAGAGAAAGCCAGGCCTGTTGAATTAGGATCAGAAATGGAAGTCTGCAAGATGCTGGAAGTCTTCAGAGAAAACAAACCAGAAGCCCGGAACAGCAGGGCAACATTCTTAGCATTTTTGGCCAGTGTCCAGAGAAGTCACACTTTCTGAGCTAGAACTCAGAAAAATCAGTCAGGTGTAGAGGCAGAGAATTGCATTAAATTGCTAACAGGAATGTTGTGGTTGTCTTAATTGGTTAATTGCGTGTGTGTGTGTGTGTGTGTGTGTGTGTGTGTGTGTGTGTGTGCATGTGCATCTATACAGGCCAGAGGAGGAAGTCAGGTGTCCTGCTCGTTCTACCCACTTGAGACAGGGTTTCCCACTGGACCAGGAGTTAGCCTGGCAGCCCCAGTGAGCCCCACCCCCACCCCCGCTTCTGCCCACTACATGCCAGGCTTACATGGTATTACGTGTATATGCAGGTTTCCATGGTGACATTCTTGCCTTTATTTGTGTGCTGTGGTGTGCCATAGTGTCTTATCCGCTGGGGCTATTCTGAGACGGGGTCTTCGATCACCTAGGCTGGTCTCAGTTGTACTTTTTAGCTGAGGAGGGCCTTGGATTTACTTCTGATCATGCTTCCTCTGACGGGGGTGTGTGTGGGGGGAAGAGTGACAGAGTTTATTCTTGAGTTTGTTCTTTATATATATATATATATATATTTATTTTTGCCAGGCAGATAGAACACACTTTCAATGCTTTTTTGTTTTGGGCCCTGTGACAAGGGACTGAGGTACAAGTTTTACATATCAAAGCAGACCTGACCTCCTGGTTCTCCCAGCATCCCTCAGTCCGGACCTGGCAGACCCTGCCCCCAACCTTGAACTTTCTAGCCCAGGGGCTGGACTGGCCTTTCCCAGAGGCTCCCTTCCTCTATAACCCAGACATCATTTTGGTTTCTCCTTCTTTCCTCTCCTCTTCTTCTTCTGTGTGTACATAAGCAGGAGCCCCGCCCCATCTCCCATGGCGACTTCCCTGGCCTCAATCCTTGGGGCCAGTTAACTCGCTGCCTGAGAGCAGCTTCCTAATAAACCTGCCTTTAGTATAATCTAATCTGGATTGAATTGGTTCATTTTGCCAGCAGAGTAATAACCTATTTGCAGAGTAATAACCTATCAAGTGCCAGCAGAGGCAGGCAGGTCTCGGTGAGTTATAAAGAGGGTTCTAGGCCAGGCAGAGCTACAAAGTGAGACTCTGCCTGAAAGAGAGAGAAAATTTATTTTTAGAATTGTGAGTATGATGTTAGGGGGTGGTGGTGGTGGGCACACCTTTAATCCCAGCACTCCGGAGACAGAGAAGAGGATCTCTGTGAGTTCAAGGCCAGCCTGGTTTACAGAGCAAATTCTAAGACAGCCAGAGCTGTTATATAGAGAAACCCTGTCTCAAAAAACAAAAACAACTGAGTATATGTATGTATCTGTGCATGTGCACCCAAGTGCAGGTCCCCTTGCCCCTTGGAGTCCAGAAAATGGCACTGGATTCCCTGTAGGAATGTGTCTTCAAGTCTGGCAGTATCTACTGTTTTTTTTTTTTTCTTAATAAAACAAACAAACCAACCCAGCTGGGCAGTGGTGACACAGAGGCCTAGAATCCCAGCACTTGGAAGGCAGAGACAGGCAGATCTCAGAGTTCAAGGCCAGCCTGGTCTACAGAGTCAGTTCTAGGACAGTCAAGGGTTATGTAGACAGATTCTGTCACAAAAGAAACTAAGTAATTAAAAACAAAAACTAACAAGCCAAACACACACACACACACACACACACACACACACAGAGAGAGAGAGAGAGAGAGAGAGAGAGAGAGAGAGAGAGAGAGAGA
>NW_021620793.1:2206196-2217967 GCF_004785775.1 Grammomys surdaster | reverse complement strand
AGAGAGAGAGAGAGAGAGAGAGAGAGAGAGAGAGAGAGAGAGAGAGAAACAGGGCTGGAGAGATGGCTCAGTGGTTAGGAGCACCTGTTACTCCTGCAGAGGCCCCAGATTCAGTTCCTGTCACCCACCCTGAGGCTGACAACTGTAACTCCAGTGGGAGGGGCTCTTGACAACTTCTGGCCTTTGATGGCACTCGGCAGGTACGCAGTGCACATGGATACATGAAATGAAATAACAGATCTTAAAAGACAAAACCAGGCCGGGCGGTGGTGGCACACTCCTTTAATCCCAGCACTTGGGAGGCAGAGACAGGCGGATTTCTGAGTTCGAGGCCAGCCTGGTCTACAGAGTGAGTTCCAGGACAGCCAGGGCTACACAGAGAAACCCTGTCTTGAAAAACCAAAAAAAAAAAAAAAACCAAAACCAAAAACAAAAAACAAAAACAGAAAAGGAGTGAAGTTGGGCATGGCGGTTCCTGAAATCCCAGGTTTTGGAGGTTTGAGGTCAGTGGACTGCTTCAAGTTTAAGGCTAGCTGGGGGTACTACTGGGCTACACATGGAGTTCCAGATCACCCTTGAAAACTGGTCTCAAAAACTAAACCAAAAAGTACACGAACAAAAGTTTTTTGAATTGCTAGGACAATAATGACGATCCAGCTATTTCCCACTTGGCTACTTGGGTTCTTCCTCCCGCAGGTACACCTCTAGAGGGCAGCACTAGCCAGCTTGAGTCCAAAGTCCACCCTGAAAGGCAACAAAAATGAGTATGGTGTTTTGTCCCGAGAGGATGGGAAAAGAGAAGAAAGGGCCCGGAACTGCCCGTGATGACGGCATACGCATTCATGCTAATATAAATGCAAAGGTTTTCTTTTTCTTTTTCTTTTTCACAAGAGAATTCTAGCACAAAGACATTTAGCCCGACTAAAGGCAAAGAAGCCGAGTCAGTGGCAAAAGCCAGCCCGGGCTTTCAGAGGTGCCCACAGACACTTTTGTCTGCAGAGTCCTCGGGACGCATGGAGCTGGGGGCAGTAGTTCTCACGGGCGCAAAGCCAAACGGTAAGCAGGTGAGTGGAGCTAGGCTCCTGATCCAGGTTTGTCCTTCGTCTGTGGACAGAAGAGATGCTCGAAGATGTCCAATCAGAAAACGGGGCTAGCAGGGCTTGCAGCTCCGTATCAATGAGGTGTTCGTAGAGCATAATTAATGCTCGCAAAGGAGCTGAGGTCCTTCAGATGAAAAGCTGCCCTGTGCACAAAGCAAGGTGAACTGGTGACGCTCTGAGGGCAGCCATATTTTGTGGGCGTCGCCGCAGCTGTTATTTGCTGAGGCCCTGGGGTGGGGGGGGGGGGGGGACGGACAAAGTAGGTTAAGATCACGTGGGCACCGCCTTACAACGTGACCCAGAATTGGGCCACAGGAAACCAGTACAGGCAGACTCTCACATCAGGTGGTGGAGAGAAATTTCACAGTAAATAGCCGAGATCCCCAGAGGCTAAATGGTTGGCTTCGCCATTGCACAATCGCCTAGAAAAATCTGCTGGGGCCAATTAGAACACACACCGGACTTCTGGCTTTACAGGAAGGGGACCTGTCAGCATTACTCAGCAAACCTCTTCCCTCAGCCTGCAATTGGCTTCTGCAGTTTTCTGAGAACTGGGCGTTTGTTTCTAATTAATCCTAAAAGGCCCGGTGCTGGGTAACAGCAGGTAGCCTAATTAAGCATCCCCGCGTTGCCAGACTTAGGAACACATATGGGAACCCCAAAGAGTTCCTAATGGCTCGTTCCTAAAATTAACCCTAAACTGTTCCACCCAACCCTCTCATGTGATTTTGGCTAATTGTACAACGTCTTTATTCTCCCGGTGCCAAAAGGAGGGAACAGGAAAACGGTGCCCGCAGTCACTTCTCTTCTTGCAGGATCGCTCAGGACCTAAGCGTGGCTCCTCAGAAGAGTAAAGCCTGAGCAGATGAGGAAGCAGCCTGCAGAGCTCAGCAATCAGGACTCCTGAATGCAGGATGCAGGGATGCACTGACTGTGTGTGTGCGCGTGTGTGTGTGTGTGTGTGTGTGTGTGTTTTGTGTGTGTGTGTGTGTGTGTACATGGGAACCCACAGAGGCCAGAAGAGGAAGTCCGAGATCTTGCTGTATCACTCTGACCTTCGCTGCTTTTTTCTTAAAGACTCACTACTGGTGGCCCACGCCTTTAATCCCAGGACTCAGGAGGCAAAGTCTGGAGGATCTCTGTGAGTTTTGGGGCTAGCCTGGTCTACACAGTGAGTTCCAGGACAGCCAGCACTACATAGAGAAACCCTGTATCCCAAACAAAAACAAAAAAAAAAGTGATATAGCATGTTAACACCCCGCGTCTGCAGGTCATGTACTCTGGGACTTTCTGATGCGTTCCCTTTTTTGATTCACTTAGATGTCTTCCTGACTTTTTAACCTTCGTTGGTTAATTCTGTTCATAGGGCCAAACCATTCTTTTTTCCTTCGCTATGTGCCCACGGTGCTTGTATGTGCAAATGCCCTATGTGAGGGTGTACACATGCTTGTGGAGGCCGGAGGATGACCTTGACGGCATTCTATAGGAATGCGTGTCCACTTACAAAAAAAATCATTGTCATGTGCGCATGCCCGTGTGCAGAGGTCAGAGGGCAACCCTCAGGAGTCTGTCCTCTCCTCCTGTGGGATCTGGGATCACACTTTAGCTTCATCTTCCGTATTTGAGACAAAGTCTCCAGAGCAGTTGGATTGCAGAGGTGTGAGTTGACTCACCCAGCTTTTCTGCTAGGTCATAGGGATTCGAACTTGCGGGCCTGTGCTTGATAGCTAACGGGCTCTACTAGTTGAGCCATCTCTGCAGCCGGAGCCAAACTGTTTTAAGTATTGCACTTGGTCCTCTAGTTTAAAACCAATTGACAGATCGTTACATAGCAGTATATCCCTCTAATCTAAAGATTTATTTTTATTTTATTTTTGTGACTACACTGTAGCTGTCTTCAGACACACCAGAAGAAGGCATCAGATCTTATTACAGATGGTTGTGAACCACCATGTGGGTGCTGGGAATTGAACTCAGGACCTCTGGAAGAGCAGTCAGTGCTCTTAACCACTGAGCTATCTCTCCAGCCCCTATCCCTCTAATCTAAAAAAAGAAAGCAGTAAATCCATGTGTGGAGTCAAGAATCTCAGGGGACAGTCTCCTTATGCTCCACAACAGATGGGCACATCCACATGCTGACACAGCTGAAACCTAAATATCACTTCTGTTATGATAAAGCATTTTACATCATTATCTCATTTGACTCGATGAAAATCAAAACGCCACTGTGAGGTAATAGGTAATTACAACACATATAGTGCTGTCGTTATTGTGGAGACAGGGTCTCATGTAGCCCAGACTGGCCTGACACTCACTGGGGAATCAAGGCTGGTCTTGAATTCTTTATTCTCCTGCTTGTCTCTGTCTCAGGGTTTCTATCGCTGCGATGAAGCACCATGACCAAAAGCAAGTAAGGGAGGAAAGGATTTATGTGGCTTACAATCTACATCGTAGTCCATCACTGAAGGAAGTCAGAAAGGAGCTTACGCATGGTGGGAACCTGGAGGCAGGAGCTGATGCAGGGAGCCATGGAGGGGTGCTGCTTACTGGCTTGCTCATCATGGCTTGCTTAGCCTGCTTTCTTATAGAAACCAGGACCACCAGCCCAGGGGAAACACCACCCTCAATAGTCTGGGCCCTCTCCCATTGGTCATTAATTAAGAATATTCCCTATAGGCATGCCTGCCTGCAGCTTGATCTTAGGAGAGGTATTTTCTTTCTTTTTTTTTTTTTTTTTTTTTTTTTTTTGGTTTTTTGAGACAGGGTTTTTCTGTGTAGCCCTGGCTGTCCTGGAACACACTCTGTAGACCAGGCTGGCCTCGAACTCAGAAATCTGCCTGCCTCTGTCTCCCAAGTGCTGGGATTAAAGGCGTGCGCCACCACCACCCGGCTTTGGGAGGCATTTTCTTAACTGAGGCTCCCTTCTCTCTGATGACTTTGGCTTGTGTCAAGTTGACATAAAACTATCCTGCACAATCTCCCACGTACTGGATTACAGATGTACACCAACACGCCCAGCTGCAGTATAGTGCTTTTGTTTGCTTTGCTTTGTTTTTTATTGGTTCCTTTGAGATACAGCCTTTTAAAATGACCATCATTTTATGTATCTAAGTAGTTTGCCTGAGCGTGTATCTGTGTGCCCTAGGCAGACCTGGTATCTGTGGAGGCTAGAGGAAGGCTTCGGAGCCCCTGGAACTAGCACCACACAAAGTTGTGAGCTGCCATATGGGTGCTGGGAATCAAATTTGAGTCTTCAGTTAAGACCAATAAATGCCCTTGAATGCTGAGCCATTTCTCCAGTGTTAGCAGCCCAGGCTAACCTGAAACTCACTGTATAACTAAGAATGGATTTGAACTTATGGTCCTCTGTGTGTATGTGTTTGTGTGTGCATGCGCGCGCGCGCGTGTGTACGTGTACATATACATATATGTCTTTTTCTTTCTTGTTTTTTGAAGCAGTGTCTTATGTAACCTAGACTGCTAGCCTCAGACTTCCTGTGTAGCTCAGGCTTGCTGTTTTACCCTCCCTGGTGCTGCTGGCATTACAGGCTGTACCATATGTAGCACAGATAATGGATTCATTTCTGAAATCCAATGAATATTTAATGAGTAACCACTGTTTGCCAGGCATTGGTCTAGAAGAAGATCATTTCGTGTGGAATGAAACACAGGGAAATAACAGCCAAAAGACACTTACATAACCTACCCAGGGATATAAAATGGGAATCCAGCTTTGACTGGCCACTGAGGTAGTAACAATGAAGCCACATGATCATCAGGACTGTCTTTTAGCCAATTAATGACACTTCTTGTGTGGATTCACTGGCACACATCTGCCTGCCAGCATCTGCTTCAACGCATTCAGCTTTCAGCCTTCTGAAAGCGAGCTATTTATAGTCCCCTCTGAGGCCAGCTCCTTCACGTAGCCAGCCCGTCTCCTTAGGACATGCGGGGCTACCTCCTCCCATCCTCTCCCGCTCCGATCAGTTCCCTTTGCTCCCACACAGCACAAATGTACTGCGTTTCTCACATTTTCATTAAGAGCAAATGAGTCCTCAGAGGTACAACCGCTGCAGAGGCTGAGATGAGCGCGCTCTTGCTCCTAGAAGTTTGATAGTAGCCTGGGCCACATAGCAAGACAACTCTACCTTGAAACAGAAGAACAAAACCCAAACTAGGTATCTGGAGGCTGGAGACGGCCGCCTTAGGACTCTGGAGGGTAAGGGAGGAGGATTCAGTTCAGAGCTACTGGACTATAAAGCATAAATAAGTAAATAAATATTGAAAGGCTGTGTCACTGGGCTACAGTCCCAGCCCTTCTTCCCTCCCCTCTTCCCCTCTGAATCAGGGGCTTCCTATGAAGGACTGATTGTCTCACATTTATGAGAGTTCTCCTGCTTCAGCCTCCCAGGACTTATGGGCGGAATAAGGACTTATGGAATTATGGGTATTTGCTGGGACTACTGTTATATCGGTTGATTAATCTCCATCGGGAGCTCCTCCTCCACCTTTGATCATTCAGTTCCAGGTAAAAGGCACATAACTTTTACATCTTTAATAAGCCTTTAATGCACTACAGCTGGGCGCATATCTACCTTCTATGCTATTATGTCTATCTCCCTAGCAATGACCCCCGAGTTATAACTTGCTATGCTACATCTGGACTGCTCTTAACTCTGATTGGACAGCCCTCACGGCCATGTTTTCCTGACTCACCTACCCCAAGGGTCTCTCCTCTCTCCACCTCTCTCTTCTTCTTCCTCGTCGTCTTCTCAGTCCCCAAGGCGGGAACCCAAACCCCACCCATCTCTCTTCTGCTGAGCTGTAGGCTGTAGGCATCTAGATTCATGGATCAGGGATAACTTGGGGGGGGGGGCGGTCACAGCATCACAGCGTGTGTGCAGATTCTCTCATCCCTGGAGCAGCCAGGCCTTGGCATTACAATACTTAGCAAAAGGCCGAAACCTCCATGTGCCTCATTCCAATTTCTTCTAACAAGTTTTATGCTTTTTAGCAAATCTCTACCAACAAAAATATTTTTCAACAAATGCAGAATACTATGCAGGGATGTTTAGCATAAAAACCACAATAGTGTAAATTCATCTGGAGGTCATGGGAGAATTTGGGGGAGTCAGCTCTTGCCTTCCACTTGCTGACAACAAGGTCCCTCATTTCTTTTTTTTCTCCCCCACTTCCCTTCTCCCTCCCTGCTTGCTCCAGCCCCACTTGCTCTGGCCCAAAGGTTTTTTATTTATTTATTATATGTTAGTACACTGTAGCTGTCTTCAGGCACCCCATACGAGGGCATCAGATCTCATTACAGGTGGTTGTGAGCCACCACGTGGTTGCTGGGAATTGAACTCAGGACCTCTGGAAGATCAGTCAGTGCCCTTAACCGCTGAGCCATCTCTCCAGCCCCAAGGTCCCTCATTTCTATTGCTGCTGCTGCATACTCCGGGCTAGCTGACTTCTGTCTCCACCTCCTATTTCTCTATAGGAGTAATGGGATTACAGATTACAGCCATCAAATCCAGCTGTTTACATGGGCTCAGGGACCTTCCGTACGTAGTACTTTCACCCACTGTCTTAGTTAGGGTTTTTATTGCTGCGAAGAGACACCCTGGCCACAGCAACTCTTATAAAGGAAACTGAGGCTGGCTTACAATTCAGGGTTTGGTCCATTGTCGTCACGGCGGGAAGCATGGTGGCATGCAGGCAGACATGGTGCTGGAGACTAGTTGAGAGTTCATCATCGGAATCAGCAGGCAGCAGGAAGAGAGAGAAACTGGGCCTGGCTCGAGCATTTGAAACCTCAAAGTTCTCCCCTCAGTGACACACTTCCTCCCACAAAGCCACACCTATCCCAACAAGAACATACCTCCTGATAGTGTCACCCCCTAATGACCAAGCATTCAGATCTATGAGCCCATGGGAGCTTAGAGTTTCGATTTCTATAAAGAGACAATGTGACCACAACAACTCTTCCCCCACTCCTCCTTCTCCCGCTCGCTCTGGCCCAAAGATTTTTATTTATTTATTATATGTAAGTACACTGTAGCTGTCTTCAGACACCCCATAAGAGGGCATCAGATCACATTACGGATGGTTGTGAGCCACCATGTGGTTGCTGGGATTTGAACTCAGGACCTCTGGAAGAGCAGTCAGTGCTCTTAACCGTTGAGGCATCTCACCAGACCCCACAACAACTCTTACAAGGAAAACATTTAACTGGGACTGGCCTTCATACAATTAGTCCATTGGCATCATTTTGGGGACCATGGGGCATGCAGGCAGACACGGTGCTGATGAAGTAGCTGAGAGTTCTACATCTGGATCTGCAGGTAGCAGGGAGATACAGTGAGCCACTTGATTGAGCTTCTGAAACCTTAAAGCCCTCCCCCAGTACATACTTCCTCTAACAAGGCCACACCTAATGGTGCTGTTCCCTGTGAGCCTATAGGAAACGTTTTCATTCAAACCAGCACACCCACTGAGCCATCTCCCTGGCCTGGGATTTTTCTTTCACCCTTTGACACGTGGTCTCATACAGCCCAGACTGGCTTCAGCCACTAAGTAGCTGTGGCTGACCTTGAATCCCTGCTCCTCCTGTATCTCTCTTCCCCTGAGTTCTGGGATCAAAAGTACGAGGTACTACACTTGGATAAAGAAATGGTTTTTCTTTTTCTGGGATGTGATGTTCATGTGGGCATGTGTGGTTGTGTGCACTCACATCTGTGACCAGAGGCTGACGTCAGGGATCTTTTTTGACAGTGATATACTTTTATGTCTTGGTTGGGTTTTTTTTTTTGTTGTTGTTGTTTGTTTTTCGAGACAGGCTCTGTGTAGTCCTGGCTGTCCTGGAACTCACTCTGTAGACCAGGCTGGCCTCAAACTCAGAAATCCGCCTGCCTGTGCCTCCCAAGTGCTGAGATTAAAGGTGTGCGCCACCACTGACCTTTTTTTTTTTTTTTTTTTTTTTTTTTTTTTTTTTAAATACACTTTTATTTCTTGTTTGTTTCTTGAGACAGAGTCTTACTCTGTAGACCAGCTGGCCCAAAACTCACAAACATCTGCCTGCCTCTGCTTCCTCAGTGCTTGGATTCAAGGTGTGTGCCTCCTCCAGACATTGTTTGAAAATTTTTGAGACAGGATCTCTTAAGTCATCAAACTGTCTGGCCAATAAGGTACAATATATCCACCAACACTGGCCCTTCCCCCTGCTCCCCCGTCCCTCCCCCAGTTCACTTCACAGATAGGAGCTGCTCTGCCTGCCTTTTACAGGGATGCTGGGCACCGGACTCATATCCTCACGCTTGTGCAACTGAGTCATCTTCCCACCCTCCAGAAGTGGTCTTTAAAAAAGAAACCTACACACACACACACACACACACACACACACACACATACACACACCTGTGAACCCAGCATGCCAGAGGCAGAGGCAAGTGAAGAAGCTCTGAAGCCTAACCTTGCCTGCACAGTGAGTTTCGGGACAGCTAGGACTACATAGTAAGGCCCAGTCTCAAAACCAACAACATTCAAACAAAAACCAAACCCAACCAAATGTGCCCCCGACCTGTAGTGGAGCTAGACCACATCCCGAGGGTGGACCACTGCTTCCAGCCTGGCTCCTATGCTAGTGTACGTGCTGTTTTGAAATTGAAGGCACTGCACAGGCTCTGGTCACAGGCTCTGTTTTTTTCCTCTCCAAGCCCTTCTGCAGGACTTTTCTAGAGAAATTTTTGGGGTAGTTGGGGTAATAATGATAAGAGACGGTAGCACCTTTATAATCCCAACAGTTCGGAAGCAGAGGCAGACATGAGTTCAAGGTCAGCCTTGTCTATATAGACCTACATAGTGAAACCCTATTTCAAATAAAACCAAGCCAAATGACTACAGATTTCTTTTTATATGTGTGTCTGTGCATATGTATTGGCACATGCATGCACGTGCCCTTGGAAGCCAGGAGAAGGTATGGGGTCCCCTAAAGCTGGAGTTACAGAGAGTTTCGAGTGGCCTGCCCACGGAGCCAGGTCCTCTCACTTCTCCAGTGGAATGATCGCACGACTTTTCCCCTTCACTTTATCCCAGTGAAGGTCTCTGCCTCACTAAATGCCACGGCTGGCAAAGCCACCGCCTTCCCTTGGCTCAGCAGCATCCTTGTTTCTGGGTAACCATCTCTCTGGGCTGTTCCACAGCTGAGGCTGCTCTGCCCTGTCTTTTCAGCAGACTCGCTGGCCCCGACTGTCTTGTGTGGCTCCTCCCAGGCAGCTCTGCTGATCCTCATCTTCCATACCTCCCAGGAGGAGTGGCTCTCGGCATCCTTCCCTTTTTCTATCTCTATGTTGAGGAGCTCGAACAGTTCCCAGACCTTATGTGCTACCCATTCGGAGAGAACTTTAGACACACACTCACAAATACACCCCCAAGCCTAAGATGTTAGACGCAGAGGTGGTGGTGGGGATGTGTCTCTGTGTCCACCACTGCCAGCAGAGTAACAATCCGCAGGAAGTATGAAGGTCTTTCAATATGACTAAGTAGCTGGTGTTGGTTCAAACCTCAGATGTCTGACCTCCAGTAGTTTATTTTAGGCATATTTAATCATAGCACAATTCGGTGGAAAACTACTTGGTGTTAATTAACGTAATAAAGCCTAAGACCTGACTATATTGAAAGTCATTGTAAAGTACACACAAGACATCGTCCATACACATGGGTTCTGTAGATTTACTACACGTGGAACCTTCTATAAAGATAGGTTCTATAGACTGACGAGCTCACAGAGGAGTCTAGGTAAGAGCTGGTATGATCTCAGTCACACCAATAGTTCAGCGGGCACTAGGTTTTTAGCTATACCTGCTCCCAGCCTTCCGGGCAGATAACAAGTTACACATCCCTCCCTGTGAAGACCTACCTTGTGTGTCTAACATTCTTGGTTCTCCCAGTGTTTACATGTGAGCACAGGGCATTCCATGCCCTTCAGTTATGACTAAGGATGACTAGGAAGGTGGTCCTAAACATGGGCACGGAGTCCCAGCACTTAATAGGCAAGAGGATCTCTGTGACTTTTTTTTTTTAAGATTTATTTATTTATTTAATGTATATGAGCACACTGTCCTTGACACACCAGAAGAGGGCATCAGATCTCATTACAGATGGTTGTGAGCCACCATGTGGTTGCTGGGAATTGAACTCAGGACCTTGGGAAGAGCAGCTAGTGCTCTTAACCATTGAGCTATCTCTCCAGCCCGATTTCTGTGACTTTGTGGCCAGCCTGGTCTACATCGAAAATTCCAATACAGCCAGGGATATGTAGAGAGACCCTGTCTCAAAGAGCCAAGAGAAAAAGGTGGTCCCAAAAGACATGACATAGGAGCAGCCGTGCCATCTGTGTTTGAGAGTGGGTATTATGATGCTTCAACAGAGACAAAATGAATGTCACTGCTCAGAATATGCTCCCCCATTCAGTGAAGCATGAATGTGTGCATGTATGAGACATATACACATACAATATATTTGGTACATACGTAAAAGGACATGTATACACGCGGGGAACTTGAGAGTCTGGTGTGGTCATGCACACCTATAATCATAACACTTTGGAAGTAAAGTCAGGGTTGGGCGGTGGTGGCCCACGCCTTTAATCCCAGCACTTGGGAGGCAGAGGCAGACGGATTTCTGAGTTCGAGGCCAGCCTGGTCTACCGAGTGAGTTCCAGGACAGCCAGGGATACACAGAGAAACCCTGTCTCGAAAAACCAAAAAAAAAAAAAAAAAAGGAAGTAAAGTCAGGATGCTCAGTTCAAGGTCAGTCTTCACTACAGGGTGAGTTTAAGGCTCCCAAGTTGCAGCATCCAATATCTCCATGTCAACCAACCAACCAACAAAAAAAAAAAAAAAAAAAGCCATCATATTACCCTACATGCTCTTCCTAGCTCACTTTTTTTGGTCATACTGTTTCTGCTCACGTTCCCACTTGAAGGCTCTGGCTAGGAACTGCTCCCTGGGCTCCTGCAGAAACACGTACTCGCAAATAAGGTTTACTTTAAGGATCATTTATGATCGCAGGGGACAGGTTACCTTTTATCCCCCTGTATTCTTCACCCTAAAACTTCCCTTTTTTGCGGGGGAGGGATACAGGGAGTCATACCCAGAACAGTGAGCACTGTACCCTACCACGGAGCTACATCCGCAGACCTCTTGTTATCCATCTCCTTCCTCTGTTGGTTTGTGGCCTCCTCCAAGTCCCTGCCAGGAGAGTCTCTGCAAGAGATCCTTGTGTTTTTATGCACTGATGTATTCAAAGCACCAACAGGGTCAAGCACACAGTGGATGCTCAAAAGTCATAAAACAGATGAGTTTAAATCTTGGCTTTTAGAGAAGGCTTGGTGTTTAAGAGTGCTGGTTGCTTTTCCAGATGACCTAGGTTTGACTGGCAGCACCAAACTACTATCAGGAAGCTGACATCCTTCTAATCTCTAGTGACAGGGGATCGGATTCCAATCTTCTGTCCTCCATGGGCACTAGGCACAAAAGTGGTGCACAGCCATACTTGCAGACCAAACAACAACAGGGTACCCGCCCCCTCCCATGTGCTCACACACACACAGAGGCGGGGGGGGGGGACGTTTAGAATTATGTGATGTATTATCTACATGTGCTCACACACACA
>NW_021620793.1:2183575-2206096 GCF_004785775.1 Grammomys surdaster | reverse complement strand
ACGTTTAGAATTATGTGATGTATTATCTACATGTGCTCACACACACACACAGAGGCGGGGGGGGGGACGTTTAGAATTATGTGATGTATTATCTACATGTGCTCACACACACACACAGAGGCGGGGGGGGGGGACGTTTAGAATTATGTGATGTATTATCTACTAGTCTATTGAAGTGGGATTTCACTCTGGGGATGACCAATTTGCACTCAGACAGGAGGACAAACCTAGTAGACTATTTCTATTAGACTGTTGGCTATTTAATATTCCTTATAACTTCAGTACTTCTGAAGTGCAGGGAAGCATTTTACGACTTATTTTTTCCTCAAAGGGGAAAAACCTATTACAGTATGGAGGAGTACTAACTGCTGCCAACAATATTTTGAAGGACTTCCCACATTACTAAAATCTTTAAAAGAGCTCATTTAGTTCGATCAGGAAAAGGTTATTATTGCTAGAATTGTAAACTCCGTCTGCCTGATTTGGCACAAAAAGTTGTCTTTTCCTAGAATAATGAAGAGAAACTTAAGTGTTTCTAACTTGTGTGTTCAAAAGCACACACAATTTCACCAAATGCAAAAAAGGAAATAAAAATCCAAAGGCATTTGCTAAAGGACGCAGCATTTCTGCTCAGTAGGGCTCTCTTAAGAACCCAGGTACTGCCTGGCAGTGGTGGCGCACGCCTTTAATCCCAGCTCCCAGCACTTGGGAGGCAGGGGCAGGCAGATTTCTGAGTTTGAGGCCAGCCTGTTCTACAGAGTGAGTTCCAAGACAGCCAGGGCTACACAGAAAAAGCCTGTGTCAAAAAAAAAAAAAAAAAAAAAAAAAAGGAAGAATCCGGGTACAGCGGACGAGATGGCTCAGTGGTTTCTACCCTTGCTCAAGACAGTGTTCCAAACAGTCTATAACTCCAGCTCACGAGACTTACACCCTTTTCTAACCCGAAAGGACACATACATTAAAAAGCCACAGAACAAACACAACAAAACTTTGGGTATGATAAAAAATAGATACTGGAGGATATTTAGTTTAAGTTTATCCTCAACTATAAAGCTGAGTTCAAGGCCAATTTAGGCTACTTGAGTCTTTCTCTAAAGCAGTGAAAAATTCTAAAAGAATTAGAATTTAAAATTTAATCAGGCCGGGCGGTGGTGGCGCACGCCTTTAATCCCAGCACTTGGGAGGCAGAGGCAGGAGGATTTCTGAGTTCGAGGCCAGCCTGGTCTACAGAGTGAGTTCCAGGACAGCCCGGGCTACACAGAGAAACCCTGTCTCGAAAAACCAAAAAAAAAAAAAAAAAAAAAAAAACAAAAAAAAATAAAATAAAATTTAATCAGACCCTTCTCTAAGTCTGAGAATGAGTGCCAGTATGTCAGCTGGGAGTATATTTTCCTTGCTATATTATTCTAACATCCCAATATAAGGTTTCACTGATTTCCCAGGGCTGTTACATAGAGAAACTCTTGTCTCGAAACCAACTAATCAAATAAAGATTTGAATTATTCTACTTGGTTACAAAATAAGAAAACATAACAAAGACAACATATTTTAAGTAATGACTATTAAAGGTTTCAGACTATTTATGTAACCTTAAAGACACAGTATACAGTTTTATAATCTACCCATCGCACCTATTCATGAAATTCGAAATCTAAAAGCCTCTGCTAAATTTCTCTCGTCTGGCAGTCATCAAAATCCCGATCGGTTCCCTCAACAATGTTTTTAACCTTTTCAGTCTGTCATCGTAAGCTTTACCCAGCTATTACAGAAAACACAAGCAATCGCCATAATTATACATAGTGAGAAAACAAAAAAAGATGGTTTACTGTAGCCCAGACACAAATAGATGAGTCAGGATGGGCTGGTTCCTTTATGATACCAGGCTGTTGTGAAGAAAAACCACGTCAACCATTACAGGGGGAAAAAAAAAGCTGCACACAAAGCTGGAAGTCAAATTTAGTAGCGTTTTTCAAGTTTTCTAGCTTTGCTAAAAGCCAGAAATTTTCAACATTACTCACAACCATGATTCGCATTTAAATATTCTCCAAGAAGTCAACTGCTTTTTCAGAGTGTGAAAGGGCGATGCCAGACACGTACTTTATTGTTTTTATAAACTCATAAGGCTTTTTGAAAATAAGTTAAGTGGAAGTTGATGTCGACAGAGAGAAGAAAGCCATCACAACATATTTATTGTTCAGGCTTCTGGGTCAGAGAGAATGGGTCCTGAAAGCCTTGTGCTGGAGGGCCAGCCAATGGAAGGCAAGCTCTCAGCGCTCCTCCACCTCGTGGGCAGCACGAGCCCCGCCTCCCGATGCTCGGTTCCTCTGAGTTTCAGCACCTTTGTTAGTTTCCGGACCGAACTTGACTTTGTTTGGAGAGGTGGAAGAAGCCGATCGGGGCGTGCCCCTAGCCGCTTCCCACCCGGGCGGTCCAAGGCTCCCCACGCAGGACGTCATCCCCGCACAGGGACACACCCCGCTCCCGATCCCGCACGCCTCGGGGCGGCCTCTCACCGTTCACACGCCGCGGCGGGTAGGCGGCCGAGCCCGAGGGGCCCCGTGACCCCAGGCGAAGAACAAAGGGGCCGGGGCCGCGCCCGCCCGCCGGCCACGCCCATCGCGAGCCGCGGGGCCGCGCCCGAGTCCCTCCCCCGTCCCCGGACCGCGCGAAATGGCGGCCGCGCTACAAAATGGCAGCCAGGTGGGCCACGGAGTGGAGACCCCCGGCGCCGTCAGCCCGGTCCCCGCGGCCAGTGTTCCTTCCCACGCCGTCCATGCGTCCTTCGCGTTCTCGAGCTGCAAGGGAAGGAGCTCGGGCACGCGTCACATCCCCCGTTAGCCCCGGGGCCCCCCAGTGAAGACTGGCATGTCAGAGGCCCCACGTGAGCGGAGCTGAGGAGAACGGGGTTCGGGGCCCCCTAATCCAGCGCCTCCCCCGCCACGGCGGCTCCGCCTCCATCTTTCAAACGTCCCCGCCATTCCGCGTCTCCCAGTCCGCTCCCTGTCCCTATGCTTCCTCCTTGGATGGGCGTGTGTCGTCGGCCTCGGCCTCTCGTCAGGCCGAGTACTTTGGACTTTTCGCTGTCTTCTCTCAGAAAAGGCGCGCTTCCTACGGCCCAGGTTCCCTTTGTATCAGCCCTCTTTCCAGAAACTTCTCAGGATAACTCAGCCAACAGTCACAAGCTCCGCGGCCTTCCCCACCCTTCCCCCGCCCCCCAGCCCCACGCCCGGCGCATGCGCCCGGCGTCGGGCAGAGACCGTGGCGCGCGCCCGTGAGCCTGTGAGAGTGCCGCGGGAGCGCGCGGGGCCGCGGGGGCGGTTCTCTCTCACAATGGACCGGTTCCTTCCCCCCTCCAACGTTTCCCTCTGCGAGTCGCGCAAGCGCATTCGGGCCACCTCGGGTTCCTTTGAGGGACTGGGAGGGGGTGGGGAGAGAAAGGGGTGGCCTTTCCGCGCGCGTGCGCAGTTCGGCCGTGCGCGGTTTTCCGCCTTGCCTCTGTGATGAGAGGAGCGCTTGAGGACCTCCGGTGTCCTGTCCTTTCCTCCACCTCCTGGTCTCGGGAACGGGTCCCCAACCTGGAGGGAGGCTAAACGAAGCCGAGGCACTGGGATCTTCTTGCCCACCCTCTCCCGCGCCACGTTTGAGAGGTTCCCGACTGGATTCGGGGAGCCCGCAGGCCCCGGGCGGTGCGCTGCCGCATTGTTCTCGCTCGGGAAGCCGAGGGAAGGTGCCCTTGCGGGCCGCGTGTGCAGGCGGAGGTCGCCGGGCGGCTCGGCGCCCTCCGTAAAGGGCTCGCGCCGCGGTATCCATAGTGACCGCGTTCGCACTTCCCGAGAAGTGTAGTGGAAATGACTGTGGGTTCTTGCGGGGCGGGGGGAAGACTAAGAAACCCTAAACCCCACTTGCCAGGGAATCCACGTGTTTGAACCCAGACTTTGAAGTGCAGCCGGAGAGGTTGCTTCTTCGGTTATTAGTGTGAGCCGGGAGTCTTCGTGAAGAAAGCACGCTGGCTTTGACAGTCCCACATGGGGGGACCCCAGCCAGCCTCTGGCCCTGCTGCTCTTCCCCGGGGCGGGGTGGGGGTGGCGGATCCGCCTGCAGGTGTGTGAGCGCCCTTGACCTCCGTGAGGTCAGCGGACCGGGTTCTGGGCGGAGCCGGATCTGCCTTCCCGGTGGGAACCGTGAGCTGGTGGCCGGTTCCTCCCGGAACGAATAGTGTGGAAAGCCAGTTTAGAGGTAGAATTCTAGCAAAGCTGAAATACACGGGTTGCAAATGAACACTGAGTCATACATTGTGTAAATTTGGAGAATCCCTGCCGCACGTTTCTCTGGACAGAAATTACTATATTTAATAGGGTCTTCCAAATCACTCATCCTCCACTAGGAAAATAAAGCAAATACTGAGGTTTTTTTTTTTTTTTAAGTGTCCTAAAGACCTTTAACATTTTTTTTTTCGGATTACATTGTTGAGTAACTAGGATTTCTAGAAATATCCTTTAAAATTTGTTTTGTTTTGGTTCTTAAGTTAGCGTCTCACTGTTTAGCTCTGGCTGGCCGACCTAGGCTGCTCCATCTGCCAGATGCTGCAACTACCAAACTGATCTTAAAGGGAAATAACCTTTCAGTACAACATTTTTAGGACGAATTTTTAAAAAGGGGCTGTGTGTTAAAATTCAAGTGTGTAGAGATGCTAAAACACAGTAGATTTAGGGCAGGTTTGTATTTTTAATTTGCCTTTATTTTATGTGCATTGGTGTTTTGCCTGCATGTATGTCTGTAAATCTTGGGTTTATAGACAGTTGTGAGCTGCCATGTGGGAGCTGGCATTTGAATCTAGGTTTCCTGAAAGAGCAATTAGTGTTCTTAACCACTGAGCCATCTCTCCAGCCCCTATTTAGGGCATTAGTGAAATTAAGTGATGACTCTCACTGGATGTGTGTGTGTTTAAAAGTATTTTGAAATTCATCTAGGCTCTTCAAAGAAAATTATCTTGAGACATCTCTGCAGCCTTCAAACTAGAGTCAGTTTTCTAAGAGGAGCCATAGAGCTGAAAAACTCTACAACTGTGAGAAACATCAGCCCATTCTATGAGCAGCTAACCACATTTTATTTGATAGTTTGATTTCTACTATTCTGTCAAGTACACTTGGATAGTCTTCTCTGAGTTGGTCAAAAGCCCTGATTGGCATTAAGTATATTCTGTTTGCTTCCTGATAGTTTAAATTTCCTAGATCTTGGGTATTTGGATAATGTGTGTTGTTTAGGGCAAACATTTAGAGTTTGTTTTCTTTCCCTCCCTCCCTCCCTCCCTCCCTCCCTCCCTCCCTCCCTCCCTCCCTTCTTTCTCTCTTTCTTTCTTTCTTTTCCCAGACAGGGTTTTTCTGTGTAGCCCTGGCTGTACTTGAACCCACGATGTAGACCATTGCTGGCCTCGAACTCAGAGATACAGCTTTCTTGGCTTTCCAGGTACATGTATCACCACTGCCTGGCTTCCTTGGTTTTTTGGTTTGGTTTGGTTTTAACGTGAAGATTAACACAACTTTTGGGGTTTTAAAGGCTAAATGAGGCAGCATGCTATAAAATACCATTAATCCCAACAATGGTAGAGGCAACTGGAAGGGAGTTCAGGCCTGCTCAAGAATAAAAATAAAAATAAAAAAAAGAAAGAAAAGAGAAGAGGATCTAGGAAAATAAATGTTAGTAACATCAACATCTTGTTCATATGGGTTCTATTGTACGTAGTGATTTGTGAAAAGTATTAACATTTCAGAGGAACCCTTAATTGATTCAGATTCTGACTTCCAAGAAAAAAAATCATTTAATTGGGCTGAAGGCAGAGCTCAAATGGCATGCATAGAGACTCCGGGTATGGTGTCCAGCACTGCAGGGCAAAATAAATACTCCCAAAGTATATTTCTTATGACTTTTTTCCAATTATAAAAATGAAGAGAAGTTTAGAAAATACAGAGGAATATCTATCTATCTATCTTGGGTTTTCAAAACTGAGTTTCTTTGTATAGCCCTTGCTGTCCTGGAACTCCCTGCCTCCCAAGTGCTGGGACCAAGGGTATGTGCCACCATACCACAATTTTTTTTTTAATTCGAATTCTAGCTGATTAAAATGTCTCAGTCCTGTAATCCCCACACTTGAAAAATAGAGGCCATGTGGGACTACATGGAAACTTTTGGCCATTCTGAGTCATGGGAAGAAACTATTCTAAAAGAAACAAGAAAAAATTCAGATTCTGTTACCTAAAACAACAACCACGATTTACACTTATAAGTATCCCTCTAGTGTATTTTCAGTTTAATTCTACAAATATTAGTTAGTAATAATTCTGGATATTAGACACAGCAGCAGCACTTGGACATGAGACATCTCCCCAACAACTGTTCTAGAATGAAGAAGGGTAGAAAGTTAGGAACCAATTCTCTAAGAAATTATTAAGTTATTCTATTTTTCTGGAAAACTAAAAACAACAGAAAATACATTAACTCTCTTCGAGTTATGAACAGCAGACTATGAAATGTTAGTTCTTGTAAGAGTCTATAGATCTAGGTAGACGATATTCAACTCTTGGGGGTTCTGGTAATCTATGGAGATAATTTCCTCACACTGGGTGCTAGTTTGGTAAGACATAGCTCACTCTCTTACCATTAGACTCTCAGAAACATCAAGGGTTCAAATACTTTTAAGTATTTATTTTGTTTCATTTTTTGGCAAAAAAAAAAAAAAAGAAAAAAACCAAACAAATCCAACTCTGATTATAACAGGCATGTCTGAAATTGTCATTGCTCAGTTCTGATGTGCTTGGGGCTTTGGTCATTTTAGAGCTGGTTAACATTTTTATATGATGGCTTTTAGAAGAAATGCATATATTTTAAGCACATGTCTTCCAGTATTTGTAACTATTTTTTTTAAATCAATTTGTTGTTAACTCTCTGGCGACTACTCTTGTCCTTCTGCCTAAATAGGTATATTAATTTACCTGCTCTAGTGACGAGGTTAATGCTCAAAGCCTGAGTCTGACGCTCAGACGCTTTCCCCATCTCAGCTTCCATTCCTCATGACTGAACTCTTTGAGCATGTCTAGCATGCTAAATACAGCAGCTCTTCACACTGTGAAAATAGGAGTTGATTAAAAGCAAATCTATTTTAATTCCCCTCTGCAGATGGTTCTGCTTTAAAGTCACCTTCCTGAATTCTCTTTAATATTCAAATGAGATGCACTTGATCTATTTTCCCAGTTAAATCGCAGCCTACATTTTTCTGATTTGCAGTGATGGGGGGGCAGCGATACAGCCTAGATAAATGTGCTGTCATGGAGTTAGGGCTTAGAAGCCTTCTTATTCTTTTGCCATGAGTATCAATTACTGTTTAAAATTTTATTATTATTATTTTGAGACAGGGTTTTACTGTATTACCTTGGCTGTTGTAGAACTCAGTATGTACACTGGATTCTAACTCACAGAGACCTGCTGGCCTCTGACACCCAAGTGCTGTGATTAAAGGTGCATACAATCATACCATGTAATTTTTTAATACAAAATATTTTGTGACAGTGTCTTTCTATGTAGCCCTAGCTGTCAGTGGAACCCACTATGTACACCAGGCTGGCCTTGATTTTACAGATTCACCTACCTCTGCCTCCTCCTGAGTGCTGATATTAAAAGTGTCCACCACCATGCCCATCTCTGTTTTTATTTCTAATTACATGTATGTGTGTGCTTTTCCTTTTTTGGTTTGTGCAGGGAAGTGCAGATGCTCTTGGAGGTCAGAGGCCTGGGATACCTGAGAGTTAGACTTACAGGTGTTGACCATGAGCCATACACTGGTGCTGGGAATCCAACTCAGACTTATGAGAGAACAGTAAATCATTCTTTGGTCCTGAGTCATCTTTCTATCCCGACCTAAGGTTCTTTTTAAAACATCAGAAGATTAGATTGTCTTTCTATCAGCTCCTCTTTGTTTTGTTCCTGCCTTCTATGGAAACTCACAAAGATACGGGTTCATAAAGAAATCCCCCTAAAGTATTTTCTACCACAGATGGAAACAGAAAACAGCTTTACCAGTGTTTCCTGATGTGTTGCCAGCAAAAAATGCAAAGCACCGAGAAAAAGAAACCCTCGATTTGAGGCTATGCAAAAGGTACTTGCTTGTTCCTTGCCTTATTATCAAGGACATTTGCACTAGAAATAGAAATCAGAAAGAAGCAATGTAGGATTCCTGAGCCCACTTAGCTCCTTGTTGCTCCCCCATCTATTTCCCAGGGTGTGTGTTTGTCACTGCATTCCTGTGGGGGCTTCTCTCCTCCACAGCATGAGGTTTGGGGCTTGGCAAGCCATGGACAAATTGTTTTTTTCTGTTTTTTTATTTTTTTTTTTTTATTTTTTTTTTTTTGTTTTTTTATTTTTTATTATTTTTTTATTTTATTTTAAAGACAGGGTGTCTCTATGTAGTTATGACTGTCCTGGAGCTCACAAAGATAGTCCTGCCTCTGCCCCCTGAGTGCTGGGATTATGGGCCCTGCCACCAGGGCTGTATCAAACTATAACAAACCCTCCAGCTAATCTAGGAGAAGGACATTTTGAAAAATAAAAATCATCTAGTTTTGGGACTGGAGTGATGGCTTAGGAATTGAGAGCACTGGCTGCTCTTCCAGAGATTCTGAGTTCAATTCCCAGCATTTACATGGCAGTTCACAACCATCTATAACTCTAGTTCCAGGGGATCTGATCCCCTCGTACAGACACATGCAGGCAAAATGGCAATTCACATAAAATGAAGTATTTTTTTAAAACTCTAGTCTTAACGGGCTGAGGCAAGAAGATTGCCTTACAATTGCCTACATAGTGAGACCCAGTCTCAAAGAGGAAAAACAAGTGGGTGGGAGGAGATCTTAATGCTTAAGGACACGGTACCTCTGGCAGGGGATCTGGGACTGGTTGCTAGCACCCATGGGATGCTCATAACCACCCCTAACTCTAGCTTCACTGGTTCCCTCTTCTGAACTTCATGGGCAGCAGGCACATACATGATAACATACATGCAGCCAAAACACTCAAGTAAACCAACATATACTATAACACACAGACAGATATGTATATACACATATATACACATCTTCGGCTACATGGCAGACTGAAGTGACCAAGTAGTAAAAAAACAAAAAACCCTAGTACGTTTACCTTTGATGGAACAAAAGAAAAAATTATGTGACCCCAGATATTATTGCTATTATTATTGTTTATGATTTTTTCCAATTCAAAATACTGCCTGTTCAGTTGGTGCAGCAGTGTGGTAGCCCAGGACAGTCTCAGTCCTGGGAGGTGGGCACAGAATTAGAAGTTTGAGACTAGCCTGAGCTACATGAGACCCTTTCTCAAAAAACGTAAACGGTGGCTCTGGAGGACCCTTCCAAACTAAGCTAAACAAATAAAACACTACGAAGAACTGGGAATGTAGCTCAGTGATCTATTAACGCGCCTTGTTAGTCGTGTGCGAGGTCCTTAGTTAGGACCCTAATTTGTGTGTACTGCGCACTTTGTAGTACCTAAGGACACTACGAATCAAAAATTTTAGGCTGTACCTAAATCACCATTTTATTTTTGTGTAGGAAAAAGTAAAGTATGAGTTGCTGACGGTTTTAATGAGCTACATTTTCTTTTTCCTTTTACTCTACCGTTGCCTTTTGCGGTTTTATCTTTCTGTAAGCTGGCCTTATATAAAAGGTCAACTGCAAGCTTCTAAAGTCTGGAAGGGCCGGAGGTCTAATCCTCTCTGTTTAAGAAACAAACTATTCTAAACCTTCTGAGGGAAACACTATGAAATGTTTGTATCCTTTGAGCTCTAAATTCTTGTGTTAAAAAACAAACTATTCCAAACCTTCTGGGGGGGAACACTATGAAATGTTTGTATCCTTTGAGCTCTAAATTCTTGTGTACCGTAACCATGAGCAAAGAAAGACATCTTGCAGAAAGTTTCGCAAGCTCCTATATAAAAAGTTGCCTAATGTTACAAGCCAATGATTCTTGGGAGGGATGGGTTTCTCTGCGGCGTTGGTCCCTTGTCTGGGCGGTGAAAAGGGCGGCCTGGTCCCGACCACTTTCCCAAGCAGGCGGGGAATCTAGGCGTCCGGAAACGGTCAGGGGCGGGCCGTCAGGCGGACAGGCGTAGGGACTTTGGCCTCTAGAAACCGCTTGGCCTCGAAACTAACAGGATTCTCTTGTGTTTCCCCACAGCAACGCCTGACGGCGGGGACAAGCGGCCCCATCCTCCCCCCGACGCCTCCGGCGGCCTGCCTCCCGCCCTCTGTCGCGCCTGCGCACTAAGCTGACTGCGCGGGCGCCGCTTCCCGGCTCCGCATTCCTCCCCCTGCGGGGCTCCGCGCGCCTGCGCGCCAGCTGGGAGGAACTCGGCGTCGGGGGCGGGAGGACGCGCGCGCGCCCGCGGCCAGGGGGCGGCGGCCAGGCGGCGGGAGGCGGGCCGCGCGCGCCGGTGGGAAGCGTCCGGCAGCCTCAGCGCCGGCTCCGTCGTAGTCGCGGCCGCCCGGGTCTCGCTCGCCCCTCCTCCCGCTCCCCCGCCCGCCGCCGCCCGCGCGCATGCGCCGCCGGAGCGCGAGGGTCGGCTTCGGGTGTTTGGTGGCGGCAGAGCGGAGCTGCGAGGCCCGAGAGTCAGAACCTGGGGGAGAGGGATGGTCTCTGCACCGGGGGGAGCCGGAGGAGCCGCCGCCGCTGCCGACGCCACCGCCGCAGCCGCCGCCGCCGCCGCCCCGGCGCCCGCCTCCCTGCGCTGACGGCCTCGTACGAAGCCGGCGAGGGGGAGCCAGCCACCGCGGTCGCCGGCACACCGCCCAGCATGGTCCGGGAAACCAGGCACCTCTGGGTGGGAAACTTACCGGAGAACGTGCGGGAAGAGAAGATCATCGAGCATTTCAAACGGTGAGTGACACGAGGCCCGGGGCCGCGCTGGCACCTCGGGCGCCTCTCCGGCCCGTTGCTGGCCACCGGCAGAGCGGCGACGCGCGGCTGGCTCCGGCGCTCTGGGCGGGCGGCTGCTGTGCGGCCACCGAGGGAGCCGGAGAGCTGGGGGCTGCGGGATCGCCTCTTTGCGCGCCGCCTCGCAGTTCAGCGCGGCCGGCCGGGGCCCCGGGCGCCGGCAGAGCCGGGGCTGTGGGGACGCGGCAGCCGCGTCTGGCATCGTGCGGCACCGAGAGGTGGCAGGCACCCGGAGCAGGGGCCGCTCTCCGAAGATTCGTGCAGCGGCAGATGCTTTTGCTGTCTGCGCCGCTGGGCGGAGAGGGCTGCCTGGCGCTCGGCGGCGGCTAGATGGGCTGCCCGTGTCCCGGAGCTCGCGGAGAAGGGAGCGCGAACGCCAAGGCGCTGTGGATGCATTCCCGCGCCGCGCTGGTGACCGAGCGGTTTTTACAATAGATCCTTCACCTCCGAATTCGTTAGTGAAGTAGCCAAAAAGTGCAAATCTTTCGCGGTTAGGTGTGACTTTTCGGTTTCTCTAAGTACTTTTTGCTTGTGGAAAATAAAAATAAATGTTGCTTTTCATACGCGTTGGTAGCCTTTAGCGCTTATGTGCTCCCAGAAACGCGTGTCCCGTAACTGGTAGAGGCCTCAGCATGCAACCCCACTTACAATGAGAATTTATTCATACTTTCGCACATTGAGAAAGAACATAGCAAATCTGCGATCGCCTGTGGAAATTCATTTCTCCTGTTATCCAATACCCTGGAAGGATCCAAGTTGGGCGTACTCTGAATTCCCACTATACAGTAGGTGCAGGGAATATAATTAGGAGAACGAACGTCCTCATTAAAGTCAACCTGGGAAAATGGGTTGTGTCCCCCAGTCTGGAACCTCTTTGGTGAGGCCTGGGAAGCGTGAGCGCCTTTCTTTCTCTCGGATGGAGAGCCATTGATTCTGTTGGCCGTTGCTGTTACCGGGGTATTAAATCTTCGCCTCTGGGGCGCGCGTGTGCGCGGGCCCGCGTGTGAAAAGGAGCTGGGCATAGTGAGGCCATTCATAACCTGCCGGGATGTCCTCCGCAGGCCTGGGGGAGGTGCGCGCTGCCTGGGACGCCGGGTGTTTACTACGTTGTGCCTGAGACACAGGAGAAGGGGAGGTCCGGAGACGAGTTGGCCAGGGTGCCCGGGAATGAAAGGGGACTGCAGCAGCTGGAGCACCAGCAGATGGGAACTTTCTCTGCCGGTGCTGCTCCACCCCTCCCTCAGCCTGGGTCCCTGCCCCCTAGTAGCACATCCTGAGCGTTGAGGAGAAAGCACTCAGCTTTCTTAGGTCTTGGAGTGGAAACCCTCAGCGCTGTGCCCCCTTTAATTACTGGTGGGTCCTCTGTGGGTCTGTCTCTGCATGGGAAATTGATACGCACCGACGTGCAAACACGTGCATTGGCTCATTCGCTTTGCTCCAGTGTTGGGTGGTCAGACTTGACATTTCACCTTATGCAGATTTCAGAGGCACTGCTTGCCTCAGACCTGGAGTTTGACCCCCCTGTGCAAGACGAAGGAGAGGGAGAGCAGCGAGGGAAGAGGTTGGGGGCAGTCCTGCGAGGCTTGGAAGCCTGGTGCCGCGGTCCGGCTGGTGTGAATGACTCTCTAAGATGGCGGCCAGGACCCACTTTATGTGGGAATCTGCGGAGCCGCTCAGAATGCAGGAGAGGGAGGGAGGAGGCGCGCAGGAGGGCTGTCTGGGGAGCCCGAGGAACGCGGCGCTAGCCGAAGGCTCACCGCACATTGCTGACCCCGCGTTTACAGTAGCGTTTTATCTGTTGAAGAGCAAAAGCAGATGTTCTTGGTGAAAAGATTATTTGAAGCCTCTGCAGACGTGTGTGTCCCCAAAACTCCTGTGTCGTAAAAACGACAGATTTCACTTTGAGACGAACGGATTTTATTTAGTTAGTACACCTTTAACGGGCGCATGAGAAGGTAACAAAGTAATCTCCCCTTCACCTTTGACCCTGGAATTCCCAGTTCTCATGCCACAACCCCCCCTCCTTGTCGTGCTCTCTGTTTCTGGTTTGTTGCTTATCTTTCTGCCTACAAAAAAAAAAAAAGCTTTTGCCCATCCAGTTGTGGAGCTAAGTATATATCCCTTTCTTTCTCCATAGAGTGGAATGTGTTTCGTTAAATATGTGATCGCTACTTGGAAGGAAAATAGAATTTGAGTCATTTAAACAAAAAGCATGAAAAGGCACTAAAATGATAAGAAAACTTAATGTCGTTCAACCTCTGCCCTGTAGACTTCAAAATGAGAAGAACTACGAGATGCCCATGTTAAACCGAGCCCGAGTGCCTTTTCCTACCCTTTTCCCCAGTTGATTACAACATTAACTAATAACTGTTCTACAGGATTAAGAGGTGTACACTGGGAATACATTACATAAAACGCTTCAAAGACGAGTGTTCTTTTAACAGTGGTTAGGCTTTTGCAGCAGGTATTTGGATTAAAAGGACAACAGAAAAACTGTGGAGGCTGAATCAGACAGCTGTGGAGGCAGAGATAAAGGTCTCCCTCCCTCCCTCCCTCCCTCCCTCCCTCCCTCCCTCCCTCCCTCCCTGCTTGCTCACTGGGGTTTTGACCAGTGCTTTCACTGCACAGCAGATGGAGGAAGGGTGTTGATTCCCCCCCACCCCCCAGTGCCGAAGAAAGGCCGGCTGAGAACATAGAGTATTTTTAAAAATTGGCTGTACCTTCTTGCATATAATAAGTCTACTGTGTTCCCTTTCTTTACAGCTTTCCATATGCTGAATTAAGAAAATTAAGTGACTGCTTCTGAATAGGGTTTTAGTTAACAAAGATCCATTACAGGGCCACAATGGAGAAAGTCCTTTCTTTCCTTTGTATGGTAGCAGAGCTGAAGGGTTGGAGGGGGCATCACACAACAATTGGTTGCTGTCTGGTAAAGCGAGGTGCTTGCCAGGGCTAGAGTTAACAGACGAATAGAATCCCTCAAAGCCTGACCTTCTTCCTGCCTTACCTTCAGGGTTTAGTACGGTGCACATTGCGGTTCCCTTGACCACCCATCACTGGTACTTTGCAGATAGGGTAAATATCATGTAGTAGTTGTCTAGGGGAAGTCTTTTTAAAAAATTGTTTAAGAATGAAACTGGTTAAAAATCCTTTTTATCGAGACAAGGTTTCTTTGAAAAAAAATTATTTGTTTTAGCACAGTGGTTTTCCAGTTAAAAGCTATTACATCTATCTAGGTATCTTTATGGTCACGAAAGTCAGATAATACCACAGCTTCTTCATCCTTACGCTCTCTCTGAGGGTATGTTTAGAGGACGTCACTGCCATATCCTTTCTTTATTTGAGCCCAGATGGTTTCTATGAAGTTACCTCTAGTTTTGAATACTGTGATTCTGAGTATCTATTTTAATGATAGATTTTTTTGCATATTTTAAAATCAGGAAAATTCAGTCATTTTGAAATAGTGTTAAAATTAATATAGAATGCTTAAAATGTATTTTATTTCTTGAAAAAAGAAATGTAGCTGGGCGGTGGTGGTGCACGCCTTTAATCCCAGCACTTGGGAGGCAGAGGCAGGCGGATTTCTGAGTTCGAGGCCAGCCTGGTCTACAGAGTGAGTTCCAGGACAGCCAGGACTACACAGAGAAACCCTATCTCAAAAAAACCAAAAAAAAAAAAAGAAAGAAAAAAGAAAAAGAAAATGTATGTGGCAGACTGTGGGAAGTCACAGGGGCCGGCCGTCTTGGAGAAAGGACCTTCCTAGCCATCTTTGTTTCCGCCTCCGGCTTGCTTGGGATTCTACTGTTTAGTATGCTTAGGAAGAGGTTTCAGGCTGGGTTTAGGAGATATTTTTAGCCCCATTAACACTGAAGCCTTGAAAATTTTTATGTAGAATGCTATAAAGATAGAGTGATGAAGCATGTGGTGGCGCACGCCTTTATCCCAGCCCTTGGGAGGCAGAGGCAGGAGGACTCTTGAGTTCAAGGCCAGCCTGGTCTACAGGGTTACATAGAGAAACCCTGTTTCGAAAAAACAATAAAAAAAAAAAAAGAAAAAAGAAAGAAAGACAGACATATGCAAAGGCAGCCAGCTTTTCTGCTTTTCTGAGTTGCTTCCACCTCTAAGTTTTTACTTTTTTTTTTTTTTGGTTTTTCGAGACAGGGTTTCTCTTTGTAGCCCTGGCTGTCCTGGAACTCACTCTGTAGACCAGGCTGGCCTCGAACTCAGAAATCTGCCTGCCTCTGCCTCCCAAGTGCTGGGATTAAAGGCGTGCGCCACCACTGCCCGGCAGTTTTTACTTTTTTAATTTTCATTTTTTAGACTTTATACCAGGCTGTCACAGTAGTCATGGGTTGACTTTATAGCCCCAAGTTGGTTTCTCTCTCTGAATGCCAGGTTCTGGACTGCAGGCCTGATCCTTTACTCTTCATTACGTTTTTAAACTATTTCATGAAGACACTGAACATCCAGTCAGAGATTATATGTATTTCCTTTCTATTATTTCTACTCCCCCTCTTTATTTCAGCTGAGGACGGAGCCTAAAGTCTCGCTCATGGCAAGTTTCTGCTGTTGGATCCTCTCTAGTAAACCAGAAGCGGCACTGGTCTGAGCTATAGTCAGCCATTCCAGTGTTTAGAATGAACTAGGAGACAGACTTGTATGGTAACAAAAGTTGAACTATTAAAGTTGGCCCTGGAATGATTTTTATTTTACTTTTCTGAGTGTGCGGGGGTGTTTTGTCTGTACCACCTTTATATCGGGTGCACATGGAGGCCCGAAGAGAGTGCAGACCCCTGAGATTGGCGTTACAGATAACTGCGAGCCACCGTGTGGGTGCTGGGAGCTGAAATCCAGGCCTTTGGAGGAGCAGCCAGTGCCGAGCCATTTCTCCTCTCCCAGCCTGGGATTTATTTATGAGTGATGTATAGCTGGTTTACAGTGTATGGAAGTAAGCCTTGAATATTTTAGATCGTTCTCCCGCGTGTCCCTGTCCACTAAGTTAGAAATTAAGAGTGTCAGGGCTGGGTGTGGCGCTGAACTACTTTACTTTAGTCCCAGATATCTGCAGAGGCAGGCAGGTCTCTGTGAGCCCCAGGCTAGCCAGGGCTGCTGCATAGTGAGACTCTGTCTTTTTTTTTTTTTTTTTTTAAAAAGGAGGGTGTGTGTCTAATCTACAATAGACTGACTAAAATCCTAAGAAGTTCAGTGAATTATTTTGTTTGTTTGCTTTTTTTTTTTTTAAAGACAGGGTCTCTTTACTGTACCCTAGGGTGACCCTGGCACTCAATAGCTAGATGAAGCTTGGCCTTGAAGGCAGAGGGATTCCCCTCTTGCCTTTCTCTCACAAATGCCTGGGATCAAGCCATGATGCTGGATTGCTTTTTGTTTTTGAAACAGGCTCTTCGCAATCTTAGTCTAGCCTTAATTTGCTAGAATTCTTGATCTTTCAGCCTCTACTGCCTGAGAGCTGGGATCCTGACTTGCTATGAGGCTGGGTTTGCGTGGTGGACATAACACCTAGGGCTTCATGCACGGCAGGCAAGCAGTCTGTTAACATAGAGCTGCATTTCTGACTTGTGAGTCTGGATTCGATCAGTTAGGACTTTAAGTGTAGAAAACTCATGTTTAAGTACAGCAAAATATGCTTGTTTTTGAGAGTCTCACTGTGTGTGTGGAACCAGGCTGGGTTTGAATGGAGACCCTTTCCCCAGCCTCCCTTCTGAGTGTTGGGATTACAGTGTTCCAGCTTGTATGTTTTCATATTGCAGGAAGTTAGACCGTTCTGAGACAATGCCTGAGTAAAAAAGGCCTGTCTGCCTCACTGTAGTCTTGTTGGCTTTGAGCGCCAGCCCCAGCCTCCTAAGTACTGAGATTGTAGGTATGTGCAAACATGCCCCTCCTGTGCTCTTTCCTTCCATCCAGACCTAGTATGACCTACTCCTTTTAGCTGTCTGGACTCTAGTCTCCTTACGTTTGGAGCAGTACACCTCCCTCCTAGCACCCTAATCTCTGAGCTCTGTCTCTAGTCTGTCCTGCACTTTGGAGTTTGAAAGAACACAGATTCTCCCTTCTTCCCGGTAACTCAGTTTCTCTGGTCCTTGACTTGTTTATTTTATAGTGTACCTGGTTCATCACTGGTTTTTTGTTTGTTTGTTTGTTTTTTTTAGGTTTATTTTTTATTACATCTGTGAGTGAGTGTGTGTGTGTGTGTGTGTGTGTGTGTGTGTGTGTGTGTGTGTTGCCTGAAGAGGTCAGAAGGGAACATCAAGTTCCCTGGAGCTGGAGTTACAGATGGGAAGTTAGTACTGGGTGATGCTTGCTCTCATGCAGCCAGGATACAGCAGCCATGGTGACACACACAGGACTGTGATCCCAGCACTAGGGAGGCAGAGGCAAGTGGATCTCTTGAGTTTGAGGCCAGCCTGGTCTACAGAGTGAGTTCCAGGACCTCTATGTAGTTGCAAGTCTGTATAGAGAGACCTTGGCTCAAAACAAAGAAAACAAAGTCTGCCTAGCTAGGTTGCTGTTCTCCCCCTGGTATCTGACAGGTATTTTTGTGGGGGATTTCCTAGAATTGTCCTGGCACAGTCTTTATCATTCTCCACTTGGCAGCCTTAGCACTGGCGACAACTCTCCCTATGCTCCCTGCCACTGCGACTGCCTTCCTCAGGAGGCTGAGGCAGGAGGATCAATGGGAGCTCTGGGTGGACTGTGAAGAGAGGCCTCCCTTCTATAGGTGGTGGTTAGCTGCTCCTCCTTTTTTTTGTTTTGTTTTGTTTTTCGAGACAGGGTTTCCTCTTTGTAGCCCTGGCTGTCCTGGAACTCACTCTGTAGACCCGGCTGGCCTCGAACTCAGAAATCTACCTGCCTCTGCCTCCCAAGTGCTGGGATTAAAGGCGTGCGCCACCACCGCCTGGCAATGCTGCTGTGTCTTAATTTACATTTGTGTTTGCTCATATGAACTCACAGCGGATGTGCCAGGATGTGCCACAGTTGGTCAGGACGGCTTGCAGTTCTTTCCTCTTACCGTGGGAATTGAACTCAGGTCGTGTAGCAAGCGCCTTTTCTCAGAGTCATTGCGCCTGTAACCATATAACTTTACACCAAGTTGCCCTGTTCAGCTAATGAGAATTTTTAGTCTATTATCAGTTATTAGTATTACTGTCAATATTTTGTAGGTTTATGGTATGTCTGAGTACAGGCCTGAGCGTGCGTGGTGTCGGGTGTGTGTGTGTATGTATGTATGTGTAGTATGTAGGTCAGAGGACAACTTTTGGGGGTTGATCCAGGGATCAAACTCAAATCCCCAAGTTTCCCACAGCAAACCCCTTTACCCACTAAGTTGTCTCAAGGGATGATGAGGTTTTTAATCTCCTTTTCCGTGTCTTCTAAAACAGTGAGAGCCTCGACTCTTGTCCTTACACACATCTTTGTTCAGTAGTTTCTGTCCTCTGTAACTCAGCTCCCGGGTGCTCTGCTGCCCACTCCTGCCACTTGTGAGGACAATGGCCCTGGTGGCGTTTAGCTAGTTTTTGGAATCCAACATGGTGAGACTGGCACAGAAAAGGAGGTGGCATTGGGAGTGGCTTTGCTGGTCTGGCCCTTTCCTCCTCTGTCAGAGGCGTTGCCTCCAGGGTGTGAACAGACTCACCACCAACTCACTCTCAAACTCAGGGTCTTGTCTCTGCTCGCGCCCTGGGTTTGAGCCTAAACAGCGCATCAGTCTGCGGTGTGGTTTTTCTCCCTCTAGTCAGATAACCCATTTACCAACTTTCTTACATCACGCTGTGAACAGGCTTCAGGATTTGTTACAGTGAAGTAGCCTTACACTGAATAAGGAAAGAAGCAGTCTTTAATGTGGACTTGGGAAAATGGTTTCCTGAAATTTAACGTTGAGCATGCAGAGCTCTGAACGGCAGAGACCCTGGTGCAACTTGAATCTGTTTTCCCTTGGCCTCCTTTGTCTTTTCTGTCAGTGGGGTTTCGTTGTAGCCACTAGTGGCTCAGAGTTCACTGTGCAGTTGAACGTGAACTCTTTCTCCTTTCCTTTCTAAATCACCCCCCTTCCCTCAGAGACAGGGCCTCACTCCGCAGATCAGGCTAGCCTAGAACTCATAGAGATCCAGTTGCCTCTGCCTTGGATGCTAGGATTAAAGGCACGAACCCCAAAAGAGATGCCACTTTTAAAGAAGATGTATTTGTTTTACTTTTTGCATGATTTTGTCTGCATGTGTGTATATGTGCTATATGCATGCCTGGTGCCCACAAAGGCCAGAAGAGGTCATTGGATCCCTGGAACTGGAGTTACAGGTAGGTGCTGGGAACCGAACCCAGGTCCTCTAGAAAGCAGCAGCTTCTCTTAACTGCTGCATTCCAAAGGACTCATTCTTTATTTGGAACAGTTTTTCTGTCTGCCTCCCTGAGTACTGCTGGGATTATAGGTGTAAGCCATCATGCCTGGCTTGGGGCTGCTTTTTCTGTATTACCAGTATACCTGTTTCCCCGACATAAGCCTCACAGTGTTGGTTTGTTGCTTCACCACCACCATCATCATCACCATCACCATCACCATCACCATCATCATCATCAGTGTGTGTGTGTCAAGGTCATAAGGGTTGTCAGATCCCCTAGAGTTGAGTGCTGGGACTTGAACTCCCAGTTCTCTATGCAAGAACAATCTATTCTCTTTTTGTTTTGATTTGGTTTTTGAGGCAGGGCTACACAGTGTAGCTCTGGCTGGCCTGGCACCCACTGCATGGGCCAGCCTTTTCTCCCTCAGAAGTCACCTGCCTCTGCCTCCCAAATGCTAGGAGTGAAGACATGGGCTACCATGCCAGGCAGTGTTTTGCTCCTGATCATGAAGTCCTCTCTCCAGCTCTGTATAACTGTTATTCTGAACCAGATCTCAGATGTCTCATTTTATCCATTAGTATTCCAGTCCTTCCAGAATGGAAGACTATTTAAAGATACCACAGCACTATTATTATAATTACACCAGAGTGACTAATTCTTGCTTGTTTTCAAACACCAGTTCAAAAGCTCTCATGCCTTAAGAAAGAATCAATGGCGCTGTAGTACAGGTGCCTAAAGAGGCCAGAAGGGGGCGTCAGGTCCATGGGAACTGGAGTTACAGGCCTGAGTTGTCAGCCTTCTCATGGGTGCTGGGAACTGAGCGACTGCTTTTTCCTGTTGAGCTAGCTCAGTAGCCCCGTGTGAACAGTGTTTCCCTTCCCTGTTGGTGATTAAACCCAGAGCTTCATATACAGGGTGGTGCTCCATCCCTGCCTGAGCTCTGGTCCCCAGACCTTGTCCATCCTTGTGGGTTGATTCAGTTCGTCTTTCCCTTTACTTCTTTTCTTCCGTGGGGGATGAAACAGGCTGTCACTTTTTCTGTAGATATAGGGACTTTGCATTATAGTCAGCCTTTGCCACTTCCCCCAAGGTTGTATGCACTACAGCCTGGTGGGTGGGTTTGCTTTGCTTTGCCAGATGCCACAATAAAAGGCCAGCTTGGTGACTTCAGGGACACCAGGGCTCTCTATAGCTGGATCTGACTCACTACCCCCAAACCAAGAAAAAGAGCTAGGGCTTCTTGGTGGACAGTTTTGCTGGATTTAGGGATTTTGAGGAGTTTTGTTGTTGTTATTTTTCGAGTCAGGGATTTCTCTGTCTAGACCAGGCTGGCTTCAGATTTAGAGATTCCCTTGCCTCTCCCTCCTAAGTGCAGAGATTAAAAGGGTGAGTATCACTACTGTCTGTCTGATTTTGAGTTTTAAACCATCTTTAGAAATTAAATTTTATAAATCAATTTCATATATAAATGAATTGCACATTACATTTTTAAAACATCACCGTGAAACAAACAGTTGGCCATTATCATAGCGGATTACTACTGTAGTCAGATAAACTTGAAGTAGAGAATGCCTTTCAGGTGTGCCTGGTTTCAAAAAGTGTGTCAGTTGACATCTAGTGAGGTAATGTTTGCCTGCCTGGGCCTGCCTGCCTACCTTCCTTTCTTTCTTTAAATTTTTAAAATTTTTGTATTTTATGTGTATGAGTGTTTTGCCTGCATGTATGTATGTATGTGTACCAGGTGTGTACCTGGTGCCTATCAGGGTCAGAATCAGACGAGGCATCAGGTTCCCTGGAACTGGAGTTACAAATGGTTGTGGCCCACCTTGTGAGTACTGGGAACCAAAATCTGGTTTTCTGCAAGAATACCAAATGCTCTGAGCCACTGAGCCTCTCCAGCCTCAGACTCTTGTTTGTAAAGTGAAGCCTTGCAGGGATTGGTGGGCTTCCGTCAGCACACCAAGCACTCAGGAAGCTGAGGGAGGAGAGTCACTGTCGGAAGCCAACTGGCCGACTTTAGAAGATCTTGTCTCAAACAATTAAGCAACAGCAATCAAATAAAAAACAAAAAACTTTTGTTTTGGCACACAAAAGGATCCCGCACACCCCTGTTTGGTCTGAGATAGGTTCTCATGTAGCCTAGACAAGCTTAAACTTTATGTAGCCAAGGATGGAATGGCTGGCCTTCCTCCACATACCTTTTGAGTTTTGTGTAGCTGGACTTGGGCTACTTCGTGGGTTCTTTTTTTCGCCCCTTTCCCACCCTTTTAACCTCCTGACACTAGATAAGAGAGAAAGAAGGATAGAGGGGAAAGGGACAGTGGACTACTTCCTGCTGATGAGGGCCTTCAAGTTTCTTGGGGGGGAAGTTTGATCCTTGATGTCAGGATAGCTAATTTCTTCTTTGCACTGGACTACTCAACCATCTAACAACCCACCAACTCTCTCAGGGCCTAGTGTTTATAAATACTCTCTGAAAAAGTCCCCAGAATTCTCAGCATCACACAGTTGCAGAAACTGTATGCAACTGGCAAAATCACAACCCTGCTAGAGCACGAGGCAAATCATAGTCAGCTGCTGTGGACAGTCGTAAGCAGCCCCATATCCCCACACCTAGGGTTAAAAGCATATTCTTATCTGTTTTTTAAAAGAAACCAATGTTTTCACTACAGTCTTGGGATAATAGATGTGAATCTTTTTGGCGTTTTGTTTTGTGTTGAGAGGGTCTTGCCATATAGCATGATCATGGTGTTGATTCGATTCTCCTACGTTAGCTTCCAGGATGCTAGAAGTTAGAGAGGTAAGGCTGTGCTGTTTAATACTGAGTGTCTCTGTGTGTGTGTGTGCCCGCACTCGTGCGTGCGTTCGTGTGCTTGTGTGCGCTGAGTTTTGAACCTAGGGCCTTGGGCACACTAGGCAAGCACTCTGTCACTGAATTACTGCTCCCAGTCCTCAGACAGCGTTCTCCAGCTGCTGCCAAGCAGTGTTGGGTGGAGAAGGTGACTCTGTTAGTTTCTTTAGTAGGTGCAGTTCTGTTGTAACTTGACTCTATGATTCTCATTAGGGGCAGCTCTGTTGTCTTGTCCCAAGAATGACTCCGGGAGGATTGATTGGCCTGAGAAGTGGGAGGGTCATGCAAATGACTGAGAAGTGGGAGGGTCATGCAAATGA
>NW_021620793.1:2112545-2183565 GCF_004785775.1 Grammomys surdaster | reverse complement strand
GGGAGGGTCATGCAAATGACTGAGAAGTGGGAGGGTCATGCAAATGAACATGTGGAGGTTGGTTGTTGTTGCCTATGAGACCAGTTTCAAAAGGTGGAATTAAAATTACTCGTGCATTTGGTAATCCAGCTAATGAGGGAGGTGTTGAGAGAAATCATGACTTCAGTGTACTGATGCTACTTAGTCTGAGGAACTAGGGATTTAATTATGTGTAGGTATACACACATGACTGAGTACAGGCGCCTGTGAAGGATAACAGCGTCAGATCACTGATGCTGGAGTTACAGACAATGCACACCTGATATTGACCCTTGGAAATGAACTCAAGTCTGCTAGAAGACTGTGTGTGTTCATAAATATATACACATACATATTCTTTATATATACACTGTTCTATAGAACTATAATATATATCCACAGACACATTTAATTATTTCATGTGTTTTGCTTGCCTGTGTGTCTGTGTACCACGTGTGTGTCTGGTGCCTGTAAATGGAGACCAGAGGGAAACATCAGATATTCTGGTTGTGAGCTGCCCTGTGGGTGCTGGGAACCGAACCCAGGTCTTCTGCAAGAGTAGCCTGTGTTCTTACCCAGTGAACCATCTCTCCAGTTCCTAAAGATGTAATTCTTATTTTAAATTATATGTATGCAGGTATATGTGGGCATGTAATACATGTGCAGGTGCACATGCAGTCCAGAAGAGGCCATCACGTTTTCTGAAGCTGGAATTACAGGTAGTTTTGAGTCATTTGACCCAGCTTGTAGGGCTGAGCCCCTGTCCTTTGCAAGAGCAATGCATGATTGTAACCCCTGGGCCGGGCTCTCCAGAATATGACTTTTAAAGTCTCGGTCTCCTCTTACAGTCTCTGGCTTTTCTTCTATGTTCTCAAATATACAATCTGAGGTTATTAACATACTGAAGTGACATTCCTCAGGGAATCTCTTAAGGACTGTTAATGTTTACTGTAGACAGTTCAAGATGTTGAAAGACCAATCTTGATGAAACCTGACAGTATTTTGAGTAGTGTTTCATTCTGTCCTGAAAACTTAGCTGATTAATTAGCCCTCTGTGTTCAGCTAGCTAGGGGTGGAAAATGGTGTGTGTTGGGAAAAAAGTCCTCTTGGGGCTGGAGAGCCGGAGAGCCCGCTCGGCAGATAAGAGAGCACGTGAAACTCCTAGCACCCACACAGTGGCTTACACCCATCAATAACTGCCGTTTCAGCCCTTCTTTTAACCTCTGAAGGCACCAGGCATTCGCACACTGCATATACATATATGCAGACAAAACACACATACACAACATAAAAAAGCAAAAAGTTGCTAAGAGGTGGTGGTGCACACTTTCAGTCTCAGGACTCAAAGGAGGAGGCAGGAGGATCTCTGAGTTGGAAGAAGGTGGTGGTGCACGCCTTCAGTCTCAGGACTCAGAGGAGGAGGCAGGAGGATCTCTGAGTTGGAAGACTGCCTGGTCTACAGAATGAGTTCCAGGATAGCTAGGGCTACCCAGAGAAAAAACCCTGTTTCAGATGACCAAAAATAAAAAGAAAAGAAAGCTGGGGGGGTGGGGGGGGAGGAAAGGAAAAAAAATCTTTGCCTGGGCCAAGTGTCACATGTTTTTAGTCAGAACTCTGGAGGCAAAGGGGGGCTTGAGTCTCTAGAAAAGTCAGGAGCCAGCTAGATAATTACAGTGAGATAGCTAGATCTCTCCCCTCCTCCTCCTCCTCCTCCTCCCTTCCTCTTCCCCCCCCCCTCCCCTCCCCTCCTGGGCTGTGTTGGTGTACGCTTTTTTTTTTTTTTTTTGGTTTTTCGAGGCAGGGTTTCTCTGTGTATCCCTGGCTGTCCTGGAACTCACTCTGTAGACCAGGCTGGCCTCGAACTCAGAAATCCACCTGCCTCTGCCTCCCAAGTGCTGGGATTAAAGGCGTGCGCCACCACCGCCCGGCTTCCCCTCTCCTTTCTTTAGCAGGCTCACCTGAAATTTAGGCTGGCCTTAAATTTGCCATATGGCTAAAGGTGATTTTTAACTCGTGATCCTCCTGTCTTTATCTCCCAAGTGTTGGGATTACAGAATCAAGATTTACATGTGTGTGGCACCCCATAGGAAATCTATTTTCTCAAAGCATTTTGTCTATTTACTAAGAAAGGGAGTTTAGCCGTGCATGATGACTAAGGTTCAGCACTTGAGAAGCAGAGGCAGATAGAGTGCAAGGCTAAGCCGGCTTTACATAGGAAGGCCAGCCAGAACCAGGGAGTCCCTCTCTCTCTTTTTAAAGTTAAATTGTATGGTGAGGTTTTTTTTTTTTTTTTTTTTTTTGTATTATAGACTCAAGTCTCTTGTCATATATTTAAAAGGTATTTTGTTTGTATGGGAAGAATCATTTAAATTTCTATTAAACTTTCCCCTAAGTTACAAAAGAACTGAACCATTCCCTCAGTTTACTGGTCAGTCGTCCCCCCTTGTGTGTTTGTGTGTGTGTGTGTGTATGTATGTGTGTATCGAGTGTGCGTTTGTGCACCGTGACAGAGGATGATAGCCTTCTGGAGTCAGTTTTCTGATTGTGTCTTGTGGTTCTTGGGTTGAATTCAGGTATGTCAGGCATTTTGGCCAGCTTTACCTGCAGAGCCATCTCACTGGCCCTCATCAGTCAATTGTAACAAATAATTTGTTTACCTGTAGAAGAGTTTTTTGATAAGAAAGACTTTGCTTCTGTGTTTCATTTTTAAGAAGCAGTAACTTAAATCATCTTAGGACCGGGGGGAGATCTGCTTTCTGGTAATATCAGCCTTTTCGGGGGAGCCGTGAAGCCATGGCTGTGGATTGTCAGCAGATTCATGCTGTATTAGCAGTGCTGTGTCTGCCTCTCTAATATGCCCCGTGAGAAGCACAAAAAAGGCTGGTTCAGTTCCCAGCACTGCACAGACATCCGTGGTGGTGGTGCGTGCCCGTGAGTGAGTCCAGCACTCAGATGTTGGGCAGGCAGGAGGACACAAGCCTTGCCCCACCCCAAAGGAAGCACATGAAGTGTTGGGCGGCTGAGGCGGCTGAGTGGGTAAGGGGTAAAAGTGCGAGCCTGGCAGTCTGCGTTTATCCTCAGAACCCACACAGTGGACAGAGGAAAACCACCTGCCCATCACCTGCCCACTGTAGCATGTGTGTGCCTACATGAATACATGAACTGAGTAAATGGAAAGTTGTCATGATGAAGCCCGTGGGTTCTAGAACTTGCCATGCAGCCAGTCTGGCCTTTTAATTCTCTGTCTTCCTTCCTGTCCCCCGAGTGTTGGAGCTGCCATCATGAGTCACCGCAGCCCAGCCCACTTCAGTGTTTTAAAGCCACTTAGATTTTATTTTAGGTTTAATAATCATTCTTATAATGTAAGGATTACTGAGAACTTCTGAGGAGTTTGTTCATTTTAGCTAAGTGTTCTTGAAAGAGTAAGGCTAGCCTTAGTAACTACAAACGAGGGTAATGAAATGATGACGTGTAAACACTTGTTTCGGAGTATATAAAACATGGCCGTGCAAATGAGATAACAGTCTGTGAGGCTTGTGTGTGTTTTAAATGGGAGTTATTTAAATAGCCGTTTTTGGGGACTGGGGAGATAACCCAGTTTGTAAAATCCTTGCTGTTCAAACATGAAAACCTGTGTATCTTGAGTGCCCAGCATCCTCACAAGAGCTAGACACACTCCTGTGGTCTTGTTACTGGGATGGCATGTAGCCAGATCAAGTTCCGTGAGATCCTGTGTCTCAGATATGAGGAGGTAGACCAAGACACTTGATATGGATCTGCCTCTCCATACAGTAAGCCTAGAGAACAAGCGCCTCCTACTTTGTAGGTCATATCCTACATATGTAATAGAAATTATCCTAAAAGTAAACATTTTGGAAAAGTATTATTATTACTTTTTGAAAAATTATTGATATAAATTTTACTTCTCCTCTCCCTCCCCCCCCAGATATGGCCGCGTGGAAAGTGTCAAAATTCTCCCCAAGCGGGGGTCTGAAGGAGGAGTGGCTGCCTTTGTGGATTTTGTGGACATCAAGAGTGCACAGAAAGCTCACAACTCCGTCAACAAAATGGGAGACAGAGACCTTCGCACGGATTATAATGAACCAGGCACTATTCCAAGTGCTGCCCGGGGGCTGGATGATACAGTTTCCATAGCTTCTCGTAGTAGAGAGGTTTCTGGGTTCAGAGGAAGTGGTGGAGGGCCTGCTTATGGTCCCCCACCATCACTTCATGCACGAGAAGGACGCTATGAGCGGAGACTCGATGGGTAAGTTCCAAGGTTTCGGTAGGCAGGTATTTTGTATTTGATGTGGTGAGAAACAGAAACTCGTATTTAGGGGCCCCCGATGGATTAAAAGTTTTGGGCATTCTCAATGTTTCCTATTTTGGGTTGGAAACGGAAGTTATTTCTATCCCAGTGGCTGGTACCTCACTGAATCGTAGAGGATATTTCCTGCAGCAGATTGGATATCTACTGGGGAGATTACATGGCGGAAGAGCTCCTGTAGAGCTTCAGTTTTGGGGTTACCTGGCTTCTAGAAGGATATGTCCTCCTTTTGGATATTATCAAGGCCTTCCTTGGATATATCCTTACTACCAGATGGAGCTATTTGGCTGCCGCTTTTGTCTTCGGGCTGTTTGGGATATATCCGGAGTATCGGAGCCTACGGAGCAGTTAGAAGCTGGTAAGCAGCTCTGAGTTTCAGTATGTGAAGCCTACAAACAGATTGGATTGTCACAGAGTGTCTTGCAGATCACTGATTCAACCGCTTGGATGCTACAAACAGTACTTCAGCATGGAGATGTTTGTGTGTGAGAGGACCAGCACAGGCAACGCTTGCTTTCCTATTTGGATCTACTCCCTTTCCATGGAATTACACTGGATGGAATTGGGGAAACAGAGGCGATGGACACTTATAAATGCTGGATATAGCTGCTTCTCTTTGCCGGGATGTATTTGATGCTGAGGTCAAGACTCCAGTAGCCGAGGGAAGAGGATTACTGTCGCTTCTTAAGCAGGCTACCGGCCTGCTGGGGGAACTTTAGCTTTGGACTATACCATCAATTGTGGATACAGCAGTCAAACTGACTGGGCTGGATGGCTACAAAAGTGAACAGTTACCAGTAACCTTGTTCCGCATTGGTTGGAATTATAGAGAATTTTCCTCGTTGCCAGCTGCCTGACTCCTCTTTAGGGATGCAGATTTTTATGAATGTGGATCAATTTATAATTTTCTACTATCTCAAGAAAGAAGTCTGGGGGTTTAAGAGTTACAGTTTGTTTGGGACTCCTTGCTTCCTGTGGAATTATTTGTCTGGTCACTAAGATTTTTTTTCTTGTGGTTCATCTAAATATCATTTGACACCCTTGCCCACTGAGAAGGTGGATTACCCCTGTAAGAGGGGCCAAAATTGGGGAAGTTATGGTCACAATTCTCTCCCTAGATTTAATTGGGATTATAGGTCGTGTTTCCACAGTTGGAAAAGGTTGGTATGTCCTGACCTGTGTATATCAGCCCCTCTTCTAACCCAAGTCACACTCTCTCTCCCCACTAACTCTAGATGCATTTAGTACTAATAGACGAGTCCGAGACTGGCAGGTGGATGTCAGCTCTGCTCCTCCTGTGCCTGCCTCTGTGTCTTCCTAATGGATCAGAACTGCACATACTTGTGACATCCCAGCTGTAGCAGTAACTGCCTAGAACTGTTGCTTATTGCTTTTGTTATATCATTAATTATGGCTTCACCAATTAACACTTGGTAGTGTGCAGAAACAAACATTTTCTTGTACATCTCAAAGGAACCTTCTTGTTAGACATTGAAATAGTCCAATTTTGGAATTACAGTTAATGAAAAAGGAATATAATGTCATCTAATACACTTAAGTTGGAAATATGTTACACACACACACACACACACACACACACACACACTCTTACTTATTTTGCCAGCTTAGAAGTTTTCCCATGATGGCAGCAGGAGAAGCCAAAGTCTCTGGAGTCCTAGGAGACGGCTCATCCATGAGACACTTTCCATGCAACCACAAAGACCTGAGTTGAGATCATAATACATAAAGGCCTGGCACAGTGATTGGCAGCTGGCACCCTCACTAGGGAGCTGGAGACAAGGGTGTCTCTGGAGCTTATCCATTAGTCAGCCTAGCTCCGATGGTTGGCTCCTGGTTAAGTGAGAAACCTTCAAAAATAAGGTCTAGGTTGGGTATGGTGACACACACCTTTAATCCCGGCACTGGAGGCAGAGGCAGGTGAATGTCTCTTGAGTTTGAGGCCAGACCTTAGTGAGTCCTAGATCTTACAAAGTATGAATAAAAAAATAAGGTTTAAAATGGTCAAGGAAGACACCCAGTTTGTCCTCCATGTGGACTTGGATATGTGCAAATGTCCACACATGCACAGACATGTACGCGCACACAGCCTCGGGTAGTAGGACTAGTACTGAGTGAAATGGAGGCTGGCAGTGAGCCCTGATGGAGATACTGGAAGTCTAGGGGTGGACTGAGATGATGCCAGGCGCCACAGAACTTTGAATCTAGCCTTGTTGGGGAGATTCTAATTCTTTATCTTTCATGATTGTTTATTTCTTTGATAGAAGATTATTGATTATTGATGGAGGTTGAAGTTGCAGAGATGCTGCAACTGTCTGTGCCCTGTGGAGTAGAGAACTTAGAATTTCTTATGAGAATAGAGTCCTTCCTTACTCTTCCTTTTTTCTTTTTTTGAGGCAGGGTCTCACTGGCCTCACACTAACTGAGACTCACTTATCTCTGGCCCCATAAAAGTGTATGGGTTGCCATACCTGACACCTTAAATTACCACATAACTGCATATATACACACACACACACACACACACACGCAGTAAGTTCTGTGCTCTTGAGTTGGTGACCATTCTCATCCTAACTGAGGGTGTTGCTCAGTGGTAGGACTCTTGCCTGCACACATGCAGGGCTCTGGATTGGAGCCAGTGCTGGGAAACAGGACCAGTGATGTTGCCAGCATTGCTGCTTTCATCTCAGGCACCTTGAGTGCAGTCAGAGCCAAGGAGACTTATGTCTTCTAGTCACTGAGCTCACATATTAAGAAAATGAGCCCTGGGATAGGTATTTTAAAATTAGGTAACTATGGTTAGGCGCACAAGGAGATAAAACACCTTCCATTCTTAGTCCAAGTTGTGCAGACTCAGTTAAGCAACATCCCAGGATTTTGATATTCTAATCGCTCTTAAGATTCCTTTTCATTTTTAAATATAGTTATTTAGAGTGCCCAAGCATGGAAATGGAGGAGAGGCCTGATAGTGGCTCATGACTTACAGTGGCAGTTCCTAGGGAGACTGAAGCAGATGGGTTGGAGGTGACAGGTCTGTCCTGCGTTGCACAGCAAGACCCCGTCTCTCTCCGAGGGAAGGAAAGTTCAGGAGCAAGAAAATGTTGCATCTGATTGTTTGTTTGTTTGTTTGGTAATCCTTCCACTGCAGACATGGGCTGTTGCAAGCTTCAGCTTCTTCTCAATGCAGTGTGCAGATGTGTCCCAAAGTAAACTGCAAATAATTAAAAGTGTAGTATGTTTTACTCAGATGAAACTGTAAAACAACATTAACGTGAAGTTGGGCCTGGTGGGTGTAGTCTCTTAATCCCAGTACTCGGAGGCAGAGACAGGCAGATCTCTGAGTTTGAGGCCAACCTTGTTTACATAGTAAGACCCTGTCTAAAAATAAACCTCAGCTAAACAAATATAATAGCGAACTTTCACATTAACATCAGGGAGCAGAGCTGGGGTTTTGCATTGTGGCACATGCCTGCAACCCTGATGCTTACGATCGATCAGAAGTTTAAGGTCATCCTTATCTATGTAGGGAGTTTGAGGATAGTCTGAGCTATAGGAGACTCTTTAAACAACAAAAACAGAAAACAGGTTGGTGTTATAACGCATGTGCACACATGTGCACGTGTGCACACCTACACACATATGCACACACCACCTTTTAGTAAAAGTTGGAAAACCCCCAATGAAGGGATTACCACTAAGGAAGGCCCATTATATAAAGAAAGTAACGATGCTCATTAGTGAGGTTTAGAAGTCAAGTCAAATGCCGAGCATGTCAGTGTTTGCTTACACTAAGGTTTGTGCTGTTCAGAAAGTGGCGAGGCGGAAAGGCAGCTCTGATGTGAATGTTTGCATGACTTGCCTTCAGTTTTGCGTGCTCCTTTCTGATTAACTATTTTCCCCTCCTAAATGCAGGGCTTCAGATAACAGGGAGCGTGCTTATGAACATAGTGCCTATGGACACCATGAACGGGGGACAGGAGCATTTGATCGGACAAGACATTACGATCAGGATTACTATAGAGACCCTCGCGAGCGGACTTTACAACACGGGCTCTATTACACTTCTCGGAGTCGAAGTCCAAACCGCTTTGATGCTCATGACCCCCGATACGAACCTAGGGCCCGGGAGCAGTTTACACTGCCCAGTGTGGTACACAGGGACATCTACAGGGACGACATTCCCCGGGAGGTACGAGGCCGAAGGCCAGAGCGCAGTTACCAGCACAGCAGGAGTCGCTCACCACATTCGTCCCAGTCGAGAAACCCGTCCCCGCAGCGGCTGGCTAGCCAAGCCTCCAGACCCACGAGGTCCCCCAGCGGCAGTGGCTCTAGGAGTCGCTCCTCGAGTAGTGACTCCATCAGCAGCAGCAGCAGCAGCAGCACTGACAGGTAGGTTCTCACCGGCTCGGGTGAGCAAGGTCTTCACGTGTTCTCAAACGCTCCATGGTCGGTGGCGATGACCGTAGTACTTCATGTTTAAAAAAAGTAATCTTGGAATTTGTGTTTCATGAGTAACATGCAGATATCCAGTTAACCAGAGTCTAAGGATGGTTTGTCAGAGCTGTTGTTTAAATCCAGTTGCTGGAAAGGAAGAAATAGGGATGGTTGGTGAGACAGAGGCATGAGCCTAGGTCGCTGGAGTTTCATTGTAACTTCTTCAGTGTGCTGAGTCAACTTCTCCACGGGGCCAAACATTTCTGAAAGCTTTTTGGTTAGATATGTTGGTGAAATACATTATTATCAGTGAGTAAATCAACTTTAAGCATATTTTAACACCACAGTGTGGTTTACCAATTTTATAAATGTATTCTTTCACCCAGAGTTAAGGTATTGTTCTTCAAGGCTGCGTGAACTCGGTCGGTTGTTGGGCTTTTTTGGATTTGAAGGAGTTTTATTTATTTATTTATTTACTGTTTTTATTTTATTTTTATTTTTATGTTTTTGGTTTTTCGAGACAGGGTTTCTCTGTGTAGCCCTGGCTGTCCTGGAACTCACTCTGTAGACCAGGCTGGCCTCGAACTCAGAAATCCACCTGCCTCTGCCTCCCAAGTGCTGGAATTAAAGGCGTGCGCCACCACTGCTCGGCTCGAAGGAGTTTTATGTTAGAGATAGTAATAATAAATTGAAGGGAATTAACAAGGAGATTTAGAGCTTAGGCTGTAAGCTAAACTGTTCCAGAACTTTCAGTTTTTGAAAGTAGAGTTCAGCCGGGCGGTGGTGGCGCACGCCCTTAATCCCAGCACTTGGGAGGCAGAGACAGGTGGATTTCTGAGTTCGAGGCCAGCCTGGTCTACAGAGTGAGTTCCAGGACAGCCAGGCTATACAGAGAAACCCTGTCTCGAAAATCAAAACAAAACAAAACAACAAAAAAAAGAAAGTAGAGTTCAGTAGATGGTACAATCCTAGGTAACACTGGATAGTTTTCCTTGTTCTAAGCCTGTTTTCTCATTGCTTATGTGAACCTTACTGTAGAAGTAGGTACGGCAGCACACGCCTGTAATGCCTGCCACACGCCTGTAATGCCTGCCACATGGGAGGCTACTGCAAGAGAGTCTGCACCCTGCCTGCACAGTAAGACATTGTTCAAATCTGTCACTCCCCATAGCTGAAGAACCTCAAATTCCCAGAAAACAAATAGTACTCTTATTTATTGTGAATAGTAAACTGAAAATGGCTTGTAACGTGCTTACTGCAACGTCAGAATCTAAATCCCCTTCCTAGTTCACAGCTGCCACTTGCTTCTTGGCCGCTGGCAGCAGGCTGTGTGCATTTCTTCTCTCTCTTGTTACTCAGACTGTTAAACAAGGTGTCCTGTGTTTAAATTTGGGTGGCATGTATTATAAACCCAGAACACACAACTTCTTTGACCTTTGACCTGATTAAATAGTCCAGAATATCCCCCCCCCCCCCCCCCGAGACAGGGCTTCTCTGTGTAGCCCTGGCTGTCCTGGAACTCACTCTGTAGACCAGGCTAGCCTCGAACTCAGAAATCCACCTGCCTCTGCCTCCCAAGTGCTGGGATTAAAGGCGTGTGCCACCACCACCCGGCTCAGAATTTTCTTTCAGTATTATGTGTTTACATTTAAGAGAAACAAATGGTCAGTTAGTGATTGGGATACCTCTTAGGTTTCCTAATTCAAAATAGTAAAATAGAAACTTTTAGCCTCAGTTTTCTTAAAGTGTTCATTTATATATCTGTCTGAGTGCTCTATTTGCATATATGCCTGCAATACAGACGAAGGGACTGGATCCCATTACAGATGGCTGTGAGCCACCATGTGGTTGCTGGGAATTGAACTCAGGTCCTCTGGAAGAACAGTCAGTGCTCTTAACCACTGAGCCACATCTCCAGCCCTCAGCTTCATCTTCTTTTTTTTTTTTTTTTTTTTTTTTTTTTTTTAAAGATTTATTTATTTTATGTATATGAGTACACTGTAGCTGTCTTCAGACACACCAGAAGAGGGCATCCAATCTCATTACGGATGGTTATGAGCCACCATGTGGGTGCTGGGATTTGAACTCAGGACCTCTGGAAGAACAGTCAGTGCTCTTAACCGCTGAGCCATCTCTCCAGCCCCCAGCTTCATCTTCTTAATCTAGCTATGATCTAACTATTTGAAAATTGCCATGTTAGTGAACTGGTACTTTAGGAAGCCTGAGAAGTCAGATTGGCCTGTTGGCTGGGCAAAGAGTGGATGAAGTTCATTTGAATCTTATGAACAGGTTATAAAATCTTGTTGTGTTTCACTTCCTCCTTTATCATTTCTCTAGAACCTGCCCATTAAAGGAACCCGTCAGCATTTCAGGGGTCAGAGCGTGACTGAAAGCGTGTGAGGTGTGGATGTTGACGTTGGTGTCAGGAAAGCCCATGGGGTCAGGCCCTGTGCTAGCTTTATACTGAGGGCTGAGGTTACAGTCTGGCCGAGATGCAAAGTTTAAATGCACCTGTGATCTGGTTGGTATGCTCATGGAGCTAATCTTTGCTCACATAGAGTTTCAGATCTGTGTTCTGACAGTCTGGACATGAAGAAGGGCAGGATGTACCCAGAAAGGACCCAAGGACCAAGTCTCAGAGGGAGAAAATGAGGGAGTGGGGAGATTTCGAGGTGACTGCAGCAGGTAACCCTGTCCAAGATGTCCTGATGATAGAGAGGGCAGGAGCGGGAGGGTCAGAAGATGACCTCTGATGAGCTGAGCCGTTTAATTCGCTCACATAGTGTTTTGTATGTTTAAAATGTAGAACTTTTGTGCTCCTTGCACTTTGCACGGCTCTGATTTATTCTGGTAAGGCACACATTAACAAGGAGGCAGGGATTCAAGCCTGCTGTCTGAGGACAGCATTCCGTGGATTTGGGGATGTTGACATTACAAGTGTGTGATACCATGCCCTGGTGTATGAGGTTCTTCAGGTTGAGCCTGGGCTCACTGTGTGTAAGGCAAGCCAGCTGCCAACTGAGGCTGGTCTTCAGCCTGCTTCTTTAAACCCTTTGAAGAGATTCTGATACATTACTTGGCTTATTGGTTTCCTTTCATATGTAGTAATAAGGAAGTGTGTGTGTGTGTGTGTGTGTGTATTTACATATATATACATACATTCATTGTGTGTGTGTGTGTCTGTCTGTCTGTCTGTCTTTTCCCTAAGCAGAGGAAACAAGGTCGCTCGTGGTCACGATTCCCTTCTCGGCAGCAGTGTTTTCTGGACCTGGTGTATCTCAGCCTTCCATATTTTGCTTTAAGTTCATTTCTTGAGTCTAACATATTAGCTTATTGATTTCTTTCTGTTATTAGCAGTGTGACAGCTCCTTTGTGATCAGTGCTTGGTGTCTGTGTATAGAATGATGGGAGGACCTTGAGACCTAAGAGGGGGTGTTGGTCAGGCTGTGAGGACTATGTAGAACGTAAGGAGAAAGGCGTTTTAATTTAGATAAAGGATCTTTGTGGGCAGATGTTTTGAGACCAGCAGATAATTTTTATATGTGACAAGATCTCCCTACGTAGCGCTGACTGACCTGAAACCTCACTGTGTAAACCAGGCTGGCCTTAAATTCAGCTACCCGCCTCTGTATCCTGAGTGCTGGCATTAAAGGTGTATACTACCATGCCTGGCTAAGACCAGCAGATAGTTTTAAAATGGTTAACCATGTCAATAGTTTAGGATTTTATTCTTTAACATTTAATTTTTTATGTTTACTTGTTCTGTGTGTATTAGTGTTTTGCCAGCATGTATGTATGTGTGTGCCGTGTGCCTGGTTTCCACAGAGGTCGGAAGACAGTGCTGTGTCTCCTGGAACTCGAGTTGTGGACAGAGTAAGCCACTGATGGGTGCTGTTGATCATGGTGCATCTCCCCAGCCTGGAGTTATGCAGAGAAAAGCACTTAAGGATTTAAAAGAGAGATAGAGGTGAGATCCCTGGCTGCTGGGCTTGCTCATGCATGAATAAGGCTTTGCTCTGCCACACACAGCAACAAACAACAAAAAAGACCCCTAAACCCACAAACCTTTACCACTCTGCTCTGCAGACAAAAACAACCAGTCAGCCAACCAAACCAGCCCCATCGAAACCTTGGGAAGGTGCCTGTTAAGCTCAAAGTAGACTTACAGTGGTTAGGTCCCTGGGGAACTTGTGCCAGAGAGTGCCTGACTGGGGATGGATGAGCGACAGTGTGCTCAGAGCCAGGGTGAAGACTTATGAAAGAGGCTTAGCAAGCGATGGCACTGCCAGGGCTGCCCACCAAGAGCAGCAATGGGGGCTCATTGCCTTTCTCAGGGACTCCTCAGAATCCGATGGAAAATTTAGATGGGATTCTTAGTTAACACGAAGGAGGAAGCAGAACCAGTGGAGATAGATGATAGGATCTTCAGTCATGTGGTCACAAATGAAATTAGGTCTTGTGGTACTGAGAAGGCTCTCTTAGCCCTCCCTGTGTTCCTTTATCAGATGGTTCTTTTTTTTTTTTTTTTTTTTTTTTTTTTTGGTTTTTTTCGAGACAGGGTTTCTCTGTATAGCCCGGGCTGTCCTGGAACTCACTCTGTAGACCAGGCTGGCCTCGAACTCAGAAATCCGCCTGCCTCTGCCTCCCGAGTGCTGGGATTAAAGGCGTGCGCCACCACCGCCCGGCTATCAGATGGTTCTTTTTCTCTTTAAGTAAAGAACATGAAAAGAGTAATATTTTGAAATGTTACACACAAATTTATACAGCTTTTTTGTTTCTTTGTTTTTTTTTTTTGTTTTTTGTTTTTTTTTCGAGACAGGGTTTCTCTGTGTATCCCTGGCTGTCCTGGAACTCACTCTGTAGACCAGGCTGGCCTCGTACTCAGAAATCCACCTGCCTCTGCCTCCCAAGTGCTGGGATTAAAGGCGTGCGCCACCACCGCCCGGCTCAGCTTAATTTCTTTTTGGGAAGAGACAGCTCCTTTAAATCAGGCGTATCAGGTCCATAGTGAGACCCTGTTTCAAATACACCTTCCAAAAAAATGCAAAACCAAAACCCCAGACAGAAACACTAAAACAAGCCCCCTTCCCTCTCCCTTTTTAGATGATTTTTAAAATGTAATAGTTGCAAAAAATATTTAAAGATATTTGAAATTAGCATTGTTTTGTATATTGTACAGTATAAATTGTCGACATGTAAAGAGTTTCTCTCCTGTCAGTTTGGTTGACTGAGAGACCAACCTTCGACCTACCTTTTGACGATTGACAGTGGCAAGACTGTGTTGGAAAGGCTTGTAGCAGCCCACCTGGAGTGAGCCCGCCAGCCCAGAATTAGCGACTGTGGTTGTGCAGCCTTCCTGAAAGAGCTTTTCTCACAGCTTTTCACAGCAGGTAGCTGGTGAGAAGCAGGCCCCTCGGATAAGCTCTGTGCTGCCCTGTGCTGCTGGAGGTGCCTTTCTTTGTTGTAGTTGCCATCCAACACACTGCTTTTCCTTTAGCAGAACACTTACTTGATTTAAATTTGGTGTGCATGCATGTGTGTCAAGGCTGTGCAGGCTATGATGTGCTTGTTGAGGTCAGAGGACTACATTGTGGAGTTGGTTCTCTTTCCCCTTTATGTGGCTGCCAGGATTGAACACTGGTGGCCACGCTTGTGCAGCAGTGCCGTTATCCATTGAGCCACTCTGTGAGGCCTCAACAGAACACTGTCATTCGTTCGTTCGTTCATTCATTCATTCATTCATTCATTCATTCATTCATAGTTTTTAAGGTTTCTCTGTGTAGCCCTGGCTATCCTAGAATTCTTAGAAGACCAGGCTGGCCTCAAACACTGAGATCCACCTGCCTCTACCCTTCCACGTACAGGAATTAAAGGCCTGCAGCACCACTGCCAGGCCGGAACACTCACTTTGTTTGTGTGTCTGTGACTTGGCATGAGTCTTACTGGCCGTAGCTACTTGGTGGGGGTGAAGCAGGAGGAGTGGGCGGCGTCACTTTGAGACCAGCCTCTAGTCATGGCTTCTAGCGGATCACTGTTAAATGCAGTAAGGTTCTTGAGTGTTTGAAACCAGAACATGTAGTATGTGACTGATAGTTGAAAATCTCAAAATGAATTGGATGCTACAATCCACGACAGGTTTGGGTGCTTCTTCACCAGATCCACCTCTGAGTCTTCATTAGACAGCCTGTGGCTGCTTCATTTGCTTAATGTGGTAGAGGCACAGACCAGCAAATCAAGCCTCTGGGGAACCTGAGCCACCAGAACCTTAAATCCTGGGTGGGGTCCTTAGTAAAGTGTTTGTCAGACAGACATAAAGCCCTGGGTTGGGTCCCTAGCACCTCACCCTGGGTGTGGTACTGTTGCCTCCCTCCTAGATACATTGCCTTAACAGAAGAGCAGTCTACTTTTTCTTGAAGAAAAAAAAAAGAATTGTTTTGGTTGTTTTTAAATTTTTACAAAGTTTTACTCTGTAGCCTGGGCTGGGCTCAAACGCAGAAAGGTCTGTCTGTCCCTCTTTGAGTGCTGGGATTCAAGGTATGTGCCACCACACCTGGCTAAAAATGTAAATGTTAAAAGACTAACTTTATATGTTTGTATGTGTGAGCACATGTATGTGCATGGCCTGAGGATACCAGAAAGAACCTCAGATTACATGGGGCTGTAGTAACAGGTGGTTGTAAACTTTTAAAAGCACTTGTTTGTGTGCATATGGGAGTGGTGTTTGTATGCGCAGTTTGTGTGGAGCCCGAGGCGGCTGGCAGGGTGTGGATTGTAGCTCTCCTCCCATTGAGTTTGTCAAGTTTGGAGCCAACTTTCTTTTAACCACATTAGTCATTTTGCTGTCCTGGAAAATTTTTTCAAGTTTTTTTTCTCTAGAGATATTTATAGATGTATTTATTTTAAATAAAAATATGGAGCAAATTATATTACATGTTGTCTATGAGTGGGCGTGGTCTTGAATGATGTAATCCTAGGATTTGTGGAGGGTGATCAAGTAGGTGTTCAAGGCCATCCTCTGTTTATGTGGCACACTTGGGTCAGCTTAAGGAGACACAAGACCCTGTCTGAAATGAAAAAATAAAGTTGTCTATGAGAACACTGAGCTCCCCTAATGCTGGACAGTTTAGAATTTTGTCTTATCTGAATTTTGGGTGAAATGTTTAAAAAATAATTAAAATATTGAATAAATTTTTATTCCCCCCACACACACACGTACATACATACAGTTGGGGAGCTGACGAAGACCTTGCTCTGCCACTGAGATGTACGTACGGCCCCTGAATGTTTTGACACTAGGCATAAAAAGGTGATGAAAAAGATACTTTTAATTTAAAAATGTTAGCGTAATGTAATCCTAGTACGTTGGAGGTTGAGGCACGTAAGTGCAAGGCCATCCTGCCCTTATAGTGAGAGACTGTCTCCAAGCCAACGGGAGCCAGCGTGGTGCTTGCTACACGCCCTCAGTCCCAGCACTTGGGACACAGAGGCAGGGGATCTCTGAGTTTGAGGCCAGCCTGGTCTACACGCAAGTTCCTGAACAGCCAGAGCTATACAGAGAAAGCCTGTCTCAAAAAACAAGACAAAACAAAAAAGACCAGAAATGACCCTGGTGTATAATCTCTTATTTACCTGTGAGGACCGAGTCTGCACATGGTTTTGTGAATATCTGCGTGTTCTATACAGATCACAGGTACCTTTGTAGAAGTTTTAACCCTACAGGCTCCTGAAGTTCACTGATTTAAGTTGTGAAAGTCAGCTTTCTCTCCAACTCAAATAGAAACACTTCCAAATTTGCTGTCTCTTGTAGGGTTTGAAAGAATGTGTGCGGAAGCCCTGGAGTTGTAACTGGTCTGTCACTTGACACCTTTGTTTTGCTTTTGTAGGAGTGCTTTTTTAGGGGTTAATTAGGAGATAAATTCGCTGGCGCATGGGTGTGTGTAGTGCACTCCTGCCGCAGTGAACATGTCTGTTCTTCCTTACCTTCCATCTTGCTTCCCAGCACTCCTGCCAGGCTAGCTGGCTTAGAGCTTGATGGTTTCTCCTGTCGCCAGGTGACAGCTCTTACGGATTAACATCCATAGGGATGTCTGGTTCTAGAGATGGAGACGTCCTCAATTCTGTCTCCAGCCCTTGTTTGGTTTTTGGAGAGAGGTTCTTGCAGTGCCCCAGCTCCTGTGAGTGAGGATATAGGTGTGTGTCTTGGTGACTGGTGAGAGCTTTCTAAAGTTAGGGTAATGCTTTTGTTAGGACATTCTCATAGATAACATACCATTATAGTGTATATGAGTGTTTATTGCCTGCTCGTGCAGTTTGCTATGGTAATACAGAGTTTTCCAGAAAATCCCACCTGTGAGAGCAGCTTCATAAGTATATTAAGTAAAAGTTTCTTGCCTCTGAGTGTGGTGGTCTACACTTTAGGTTCCAGCACACTGGAGGCAGAGGCAGGCTGGCCTATTCTACATAGTGGGACCCTGTATCCAAAACAAACAAAACAAACAAACAAATAAATAAATCAGATTAAGATGAATTGCTTAAATTGAAACATTATTTTTTCCATTTAAGTGGTATGGAGAAAGATGCTACAGTCTTGTAAGTTGCAAAAAGAAGCACACATATGTGAATTTGATGGTCAGCAGTTAGGCTTATATTACTTTTTTTGGACTTAGAAATGAAATACGTATATTTTGGGGCACTCAAGGAAGGTTTGAAGTAAAGATTTAGAGATTTCTTTTTACTTAAAGCAGCCAGTGTCAGAAATTGAAGATAGAGGGTGTTGGCGAGGATATTGGGTATGGGACTCAGGCCCTTGTGCATGCTATCCCACTAAGCTCCAGCCAGTACGTACTCTTAAGAGGGATAGCTTTAAGTTGTCTCATGGCCCATGTTCTCACCTAAAATGCAAACACTTGCACTCCTATAAGCCCAAGGAAGGTGCTGCACTGCCTTGTGTGTTACTTGAGCCTCTCCAAGGCTTCGGAAAGCACTACCAGAGGACATCCACTAGGAGCAGGAACTGTCACCGTGACTGTGGGCCTCTCTAACTAGTAGGTGAAGTTTCTGGTTTACAATTTCCTCCTGTTGGTGATGGAATCCAGTAAAAGTCAGTTAATGATGTTATCCACCAGCATTCTGCGTCCTTAAAGTATGGTGTCTAGATTTTCCTGGGAGTTATCTTCAGAACTCGTAGTCAGTGGCCAGACCTGAGGGACAGCAACTCCTTGCCTCCCACCCCCACCTCCAGAGCGTTTGCGAAAACTCTGCTTCCTGTAGTGTAGGATGGTTGTAGCGTGCTTAGTAGAGGGTTCTGGTGAGGACAGACACTGCAGGTTCCCCTTCCCTCCCATGCCAACCTGCAGGGGGCACTGCAGAGCCTTGTTCTGCAGCACTGTTTGCGATGCTTGCCACACAACCTTATGTCTTAAGGCTGTGGGCTAAGTGTGGAAGGAAAGATGGGTGCCTAATTCCCACTGTGGTGATCCGGGAGCAGGTACATTTCCTAGCTGGTTTCCCAGAAACGGTTAAAAGAAGTGTGTGTGTGTGTGTCTGTGTGTGTGTGTGTCTGTGTGTCTGTGTCTGTATCTTCCTTCCTGTGGTTTTGGGCCGGAAGGATAGGTCTTTGGTTTGGGGATGAGATGCTGAGCTGACTCTGGTTTGCTATGCCAGAGAATAGAACCTGGAGTTCATGGCTGAGTTTTGTTTGAGAAGCTAGGAAATGTGTGTTTGTATCTTGAACCAGCCCGAACTGGAATTATCCAGTTTGAGTTGGCTATTTGCCACCTCCTGAAAGCTTCCTTGTTTTGCCAGCATTTGCCTTGTTTGTGGAGTTGCTGGGTGCAGTGGGCAGAAACTGCTGCTGGGATCCAGCTGGCCTGGTGGTGTGGTTGTGGTGTGGGTGAGTTCCCGGGGGTGGTGTCCACTGAGCCTAGAGGTGGGGCCTCCGGCGCCGTCCTACTGCAGTGCTCAGTCCTCCTGCCCCCACCTCCGCTGTAGTACACCGCTCTGAGCCCCAGCAACTAAGGTGTCCTCCTGTTTTTGCCTTGCCACACCACTCCTTCTCCAGAGAGCTGTGACTAGAGCTCCCTGGAGCTGCTTTTAGCCTTGTCAGACTTTCTCTTCTTTTTCCCTTGGATTGTGCATTGATGAGTGTGGGTTTGAACATTGATGTAATGTTTGTTTGTTTTCCAGGCAGAGTCTCACTATATAGCCTTGGCTGTTTTGGAATTTGCTGTGTAGACCAGGCTGGCCTTTGAACTCAGAGATCCACCTGTCTCTGCCTTCAGGTGCAGGGATTAAAGGTGCTACCATGTCCCCTTTGTTCTATTTTTGATACTTGGTCTCAAGTAGCCCAGGCTGGCCTCCACTTTCTGGAGGATGTTCTAGAAATTCTGGTTCTCGTCCCTACTCCTGAGTGTTGGGCTATAGGTGTGAGAAACTTTTTTTTTTTTTGTAATCCCTTGCCACTGTTTTCTTTTTTTTTTAAATATTATTTATTTTTATTTTATGTGCATTGATGTTTTGCTTGGGTGTGTGTCTGTATATTAGGGTGTCAGAACTTGGAGTTACAGACATTTTGAGAGCTGCCATGTGGGTGCTGGGGATTGAACCCAGGTCCTCTTGAAAAGTGGATGTCTATGTGTGCTCTATACCTCTGAGCCCCTTCCCTGACCCTAACTATCTTCTTTTTAATGATGGGGATGGAAGCTAAGATTTAATACCTGCTGAACAGGATTCTACTAGCAATCAGTGTCAGTGCTTCCAGCCCCTGACAGAATCTCACTCTATATCTTAGGCCTACCTGAATCTGTGGGTGTGCGTGTGTGCGTGTATTCATGTCTGCTTGGAGGCTAGAAATTCCATCAGCTTCCTGGAACAGGACTTAGGGTTTAGGGTTTGCAGGATACCTGGCTTACATCAGTCCTGGGGTCTGAACTGTGGACCTCAAGGTAGGACTGCTAAGCACTGAGCTTCTCCCCAGGTTCTTGCCTCACTTCTGGGCCACCACACCTGGCTAAACTTATTGTGGATAAGGAAAAGAAGGTTACTGTGAAGGCTGTTTTAAGGTGATGGGTAAGGTCTTCAGCTGAGGTTCTCACGAGGTCCTTTTTTCTGTGAACATGCAGTGGAGTTGTGCTGCACTGCTCCAGAACACGGTTCCTACATCAAAGCCGAGGTGGTCTACGGGTCTTCCTTATTCTCAGCAGGGGCAGCTGCCTTTGAGTGGGCGTCACAGTGTGAGTGGGAAGTATCCCACTGAGGATACTTCCGAAGAATGTTCACAAGTAGCCACTAGCTGGTTTCTCTCTTGTTCTGGACAGGATGGAGAGTTAGCTCTAAAGTTAAATTTGGAAAGGACAAAACCTCACAGTATATTGACTGAGGCATTGATAGAGGCTGCATCAGGTATACCCAGTTGGTATTTCATTTGAAATGAGGTCTTCCATATTTTGCTGGGTATAGTGGCTGACACCTGGAGTCATTGTATTCAAGGGCCTAAGGATGGAGGATCTCATTCAAGCTTGAGCTGCAGGAGGAGGTCTGATTTTTTTTTTTTTTAAAAGGTGGGTCACAGTAAACAGCACCTATGAGGCAGAGGCAGGTAGATGTCTATGAGTTCAAGGCCAGCCAGGATTACATAGTAAGACTCAGTGGATTGAATGAGAATCGTCCCACTTAGGCTCATGTGCTTGAGTGCTTAGTCTCCAGGTGGTGGGATTGTTTGGGAAGGATTAGGAGGCGTGGCCTTATTGGAGAAGGTGTCTCATTCGGAGTGGGTCTTGAGGTTTTAGAAATCCGCAGCAGGCCCAGCCTTGTTCTTTCTGTTTCCTGCCTATGCATGAGGATGTGAGCTCTCAGCTCCTGCTGCCGTGCTGCACATGCTTGCCTGCTGCCGTGGTGCCTACTGCGGTCTTGGACTAACCGTCTGAAGCCATGAATAAGCAAGCCCCTATTAAATGCTTCCCTTTATAAGCTGCCTTGGTCATAATGTTTCATTGCAGCAATAGAAAAATAACTAAGACAGGCCTTGGTGCAAAACAAAACAAAACAAAACACACCTCCTGAAACCACCCCCCCCCCCAAAAAAAAAAGAACAAAAACCCTTCCCATGTCCTCTGCAATCCGTGTACTGCCTTGGTTCAGGCTTTTCTAAGCATTTTAGTTGATTTTATATACTGCGTGGTTAAGAGAATAAGCAAATCCTACTGTGATGTCTTTGACACTGAGTTTTTCATATCTGTTTCCTGACTGACAAGTCCAAAGGAAACTCCCAGTTCTCCAAACTCCAAAAGGCAGCCCAAATGTCCAGAAACGAGAGTCCAGGCTGACCTGGACTACAAGAGAATTTCTGGTGATTAGATCAAAGCCAGCGCTGCTTGGGAACCTATAAAGCTGCTTCTCACCTACCAAAAGAAGTCATTTTTTCCCCCTTTGGCAAAAAGGACATATGGCTCTCCAATTAGTACCCATGTTGCCTGTCAGCACATCAAGGTCCATGTTAGCCTCCAGTCCCTACTTACAAATACTTCCTAAACATTTCAAAGACCCCATGGCAGCCCCCTGCCTCTGTGCTCCCTCCCAGCTATTCACCCAGCTGTTCTGCTGCTCTCACTACAGTCTCTCCACCCCCTGCTAGTCTCCCCTTTCTCACGGATGGACAAGCTCTTAGTCTGCTCTGCACTCCCTTAGATGCCTCTGGCTGTTCTCGTTCACATCTATCCTGCATTCCTGCATCCCTGCATCCCTGCATCCCTGCATCCCTGCATCCTCTGGATGTTGTAAATGCTGCTGCTCTGAGGACTGCTTTTCTTCCTTTTCAGACAGATGTCCTTTGACTGTGGAGAGAGCACAAGCTTGATGCTTTTGTAACTTTATTTTTTTATTTTTCTTGAGACAGGGTCTTTCTATGTAGCTCAGGCTGCCCTCTTGCCTCAGCCTTCTAAGTGCTTGAATTCTAGATGTGTTTCACCATAGTGGGCTGTATTAGGTATTTTTGCTTTGAGGGTTACCGGAGAAAATACTTTTCTGAAGAAGGCACAGCCTCGTGCAGGTCAGGCAGGTGATGCGGCCGGCAAGCTCTGCGCCTCTAACCTGCTCTCTGAACCTCAAGGGGGGTTGCAACTACTTTTGCTCACCCTCTTTGGAATTTAAACTGAAAACACTCCAGGGCCAAGGTTGCTTGTTTCCCAAAAGTGAGGCAGTGCTCTTAACCACCGAGCCGTCCCTCCAGCCCCATTTATTGTTGGTTTTTTGAGACAGGGTTTCTCTGTGTAGCCCTGGCTGTCCTGGAACTCACTCTGTAGACCAGGCTGGCCTCGAACTCAGAGCCACCTGCCCCTGCCTCCTCCTGAGTGCCGGGTTAAACACCATCCTCGCCCCAGGTGTGCCTTTTCATTTAGCTCACTTCGTTTAGCATACTTCCAAGATCTCCCTCGCCTGTTCTAGATCACTCCTGTGTAAGGCTGAACAACACTTTGTCGTTGTTGTCGTTGTTGTTATTATGTTGAGACAAGATCTTGCTGTGTAGGTCAGTCTGGTCTCAAGCTTGCTGTCCTTTTGCCTCAACCTCCCCAGTGTTGGAATTTTACAGCTGTGTCCAGTTCTAAAGATAGCTGCATGCCCGATTCCTCCAGCCGCCCCTGCTTCCTTTCTTTGATTTTATTTCAACCAGTCCTGATGGGGAGGCTAAAACGGAAGGCCCGGTGTTCTGCCTATGTATGTAGGAAGTTCAAGGCCAGCCCGGGCAGTAAAGACTGTGGCTCAAAAAGGTGTCTGTGGGAGGATGGGTGATGACTCAGTGGTATCACGTGCCCCCACACTCAGCAGTGTTAGCTCAGTGTAAATGTAAAGTAGGGCTCAGAAGGGGCATCGTACTTCATTTGATTGTCTTGTGCTGCTAGAAGCTAAGACCTGGGCCTTACCCGTTCTGGGCAAGCGCTCTATTGCTGAACAGCACTGAGCTCAGCTGTAGATTTTAGTCTCTTGCTTATTACCCAGCTCTGTGATGAACTATTTCTTTATTTTACATAACTTCCAAAGATAATCATAAGCTTTAAAAAACCAGCTGCAGCTGTCGCTCGCTGCATTCTGAAGAATGACGTCATGGTTACCCTTTTGTGAGAGCTAAGTGCACACTTGTAAACAGCACTTTCTGCTAAAATGAGGCACTCAGAGTCCTTGGGCTGGGGACACAGTTCAGGGTCAGTACCTGCCCAGTGTGTGAGGCCCTGGGTCTGTCCCCAGCACCTGATAAAGCACAAACTCTTCACTCTAGGGTAGATTGGTATTGTTTGCCTCTGACAGCAAGGATTACTACATGTACCTGTTTGGTTTCGTCTGACACAGCTTTGCTCTTCTATGACTTTTTCTCTAACTTTCTCCCTATTCTGTTTCAGATTGCTGTTATATCTGCTTTTGTTTTTTTGTTTGTTTTCGTTTTTCCCGTAAGGTCTTGAATGAAGAGTTGGGTTCTGGGATTTCATTTCCATCCCTCCGGCCACCTGGCTGTTCTGCTCTTCCTTTCTTTGCTCAGTCACAGCTGACTCGGGGCAGCCACCATGCTAAAGAAACATACTTGGAAGATGGTGTGTGAGACCCCTTGAGACTGACTAAAAAGCTGGAGGAGCTACGTACATTCTTAAGAAACAAAGGGAACTCTTGTTACTGAGCAGGATACCTGGGGAGGGTAAACAAGAAAACACTCTCCATTTCAAACATTTGTTTTACACATCAACTGACTTGTCTCCAGAACCATCCCACCTTTCCAAACGGAAATACTTTATAAAAATAAATTTAGATTTGTTTATTTCTTTTTTTTTGTGTTTGGTTATTTTGCCTGCTTTGTCTGCATACCGTGCATGCCTGATAGGGAGGTCAGAAGAGAGCATTGGATCCCCTGGAACTAAGTTATGGATGGCTGTGAGCCATGATGCGCATACCAAGAATTGAACGCAGGTCCTCTTCAAGAACAAGTGTTCTTGACTTCTGAGCTGCCTCTCCAGCCCTCCAAACTGAAATTAAAGGTAGTGTCTATTAAAAACAGTTTCTGGGCTCGGGGAGGTGACTCAGTCAGTAAGCTTGCCATGTAGGTGTGCGATTCTCAGTTGGGATGCCCAGCACCCATCCCAAATCTGGCTGTGGCATATGTGCCCACAGGACCCCTGGGGCTTGCTGGCCAGCTACTCTAGCAGAATCAGCCAGCTCCTAGCTGCAGCGAGACCTCTGCCTTAAAAAATGAGGTGGAGAGCAATTGAGAAAGGCACACCATGTCACTCACCACGCGCGTGTGGGTTCAGGTGAGTGTGTGCACACACACTAGTTCTCTGTCTACGACTTTTGATGACTCTCAGTGTCTAGTGTGGAACCATAAGTGTGCTTTTGTGTCAGACTCTTTCACTCAGTGCAGCATCTTCTAGGTTCTTCACATCATAGATTGTGTCAGGCCGAGTTTACTCCCTCTTTAAGGTTGAATAATAGAGTAATATTGTGTGTGCCCACTGCACACTACGTTTCTTTTTTTTTTTTTTTTTTTGGTTTTTCGAGACAGGGTTTCTCTGAGTAGCCCTGGCTGTCCTGGAACTCACTTTGTAGACCAGGCTAGCCTCGAACTCTCGAACTCAGAAATCCGCCTGCCTCTGCCTCCCAAGTGCTGGGATTAAAGGCGTGCGCCACCACCGCCCGGCTGCACACTACGTTTTGTGTAGCAATAATCAGCTGTTTCACACTTGGTTTTAAGCACCTACCTTTTGACTGCAGACCATGCAGCGTGTGGGTATACAGATGCCTGTGAGTCTCTTGACTGCAGACCATGCAGGGTGTGGGTATACAGATGCCCATGAGTCTCTTGCAGGTTTTTTGGTGTGTGGGCACAGGAGCAGTGTTGGTTATACAGTGTTGAATTGAGGTGGGGGAGCTGCTATACACTTCTCCCAGTGACTGTGCTATTTCAACACCTGCACAAAAGGCTCCAAATTCTCTGCATCCTGATTGTACACAGAACAATGTAGCAAGCTGGCCTTAAACTCTCCACCGTCCTGTCTCAGCCTTCTAAGTGTTGGATCTACACTTACAGTAGCTCATGGTTGAGGCTGGAGAATTGCTACAAGTTTAAGGACAGTATGGCCGAATGGAAGAAAAGTAATCCATCATGTAGGTTTTGCTATCTTGGGTTTTGGAGACAGGGTCTAGTTCCATACTTTACACTTGCAGATCCTCTGGTCCTCCGTAGTCTCCGTCCCCACATCTGCCCATCCTATCGCTGCCTTGGTTTCTATCTGGGCGTGGCCCTGATAGCTACTGTTTCATGTACTTATTTTCATTAGTTCAAGTCCTTTTCTAATTTTGGGGATCCCCCTCCTTTGATTGTTTGAGTTGTATCATTTTAAAAGACAAATTGAATACATCTCATTTAGGAGCTGTGTTAGTCAGGGTTCTCTAGAGTTACAGGATTTACAGAATGAATCTATATTTAGAAGGGAATTTATTAGAACGGTTTACAGGCTGTGGTCTAGATAATTCAATAATGGCTAGCTGTGAACGAACCGTCCCTAGAATCCAGTAGGTTGTCTGTCAGTCCACAGGGCTGGATGCCTTTGCTGGCCTTCATTAGACTCTAGAATCGTAAAGCTGTAAATAGGTTCTAATGTAGTGAAGGAATGGACTTGTGAGCAAGGGAAGAGCAAAAGGGCCGAGAACAGAGCTTCCTTCTTCCTTGAGTCCTTATATAGACTTCCAGCAGAAGGGGTGGCCAGGTTAAGAAAGTGTGTCTTCTTGCCTCAACATCTACATTAAATGTGGCTCTTCCTACTTAAGATTAAATCTTAATTTAATTAAGCAAAAATCCCTCCATTTTTGGATTTTTGTTCATTCCAGATGTAGTCAGGTTGACAACCAAGAGCCATCATCAGCAGGGCTGAAGAGACGCTGGTTCAGCAGCAGGAGGGCTAGCTGCTCTCGCAGAGGACACAAGCTCAGGTCCTAGCACCCAAACCACACAGCTCACAATTCCCTGGAGCTTCAAGAGATCTGACATTTTCTTCTGGTCTGGTAGCAAAAATGTGTGCTTGTGCTACACACACGCATACACATAAACAGAAATAAGAATAATTTGCAAAATAATCCAGTAACGTCAATATGTAATAGAGATGTTTTATTAATTTTTTAATATACATTTTTAAAATTATGGGCTTTTTTTGTATGTGCACACCTGTATGCCATGGCCACTTCTTACACAGGAAAACCAGGGGACAGCTTGTGACACTCAACTCTTCCCTCCACCATGTGTTGTATCAAGCTTGGCAGCAAGGGCCTTTACCTACAGTGCCACCTTACCACCTCTGTTCATATTGAGCTTTGAGGGCTGGGCATGGTGACGCATGCCTTTAATCTCAGCACTTAGAAGATGGATCTCTGAGTTTGAGGCCAGCCTGTTCTACAGAGCTAGTTTACCAGGACAGCCAGGGCTACACAGAAAAGCCTTGTTTTGAAAAAAACATAATAATAATAATAATAATAATAATAGTTATAGTTGTGCTTTGGTGAGGAACAACATCCATTACCTTAAGTCTCTTAACGTGAGTGAAAAAAAGCTTGCCTCAGAGTCCATATTAAAGTGACTGGAATGGCTTTCATTCATGTCAACTTTGTTAGTGGTGCTATTTATTTTGCTCATTATTTGTTTCAAAATTATAAAATATCTGCAAGCTGCATGTGGTGGTGCACAGGTTGGGGTTGGGAGCAGAGGAAGGTGGTTAGAGACCAGCTGGGTCTACAGAGAGTTCCAGGACGTCCCAGGCTACACAGAGAAACCCTGCTGGAAAACCAACAAACCATGTGCAGAGTTTTTGGCCTTGCTGTCATTAGGAGGAGAAACTGCATTTTCCTGTTCTTGTTTGTTGTGATCAGCTGACTCCGGCATAGTTTGATACCCAACCTTCTCTTCAGAAGTCTTCTAAAGTCTCCGGCTTTAGAAGTCGACATGGAGGAAGGAGAGCAAAGACACTGAGAAAGTCTTCATCTCTGCACACACTGTGGCATGTTGGTGTGCACAGTATACACACACCCGTACACCCACACCAAACAAACAACCCCTTTTGTAAGGAGACAACATCTTTTGCCCTTAACTAGACGTTCTGGTGTGGAGAGGTCACTGATGCTGTTGGAATTGAAAGGTTATGAGAAGGAACAACTAGGAAAATGCCAGTATGGTGGCCCACAGGTATTCCCAGGAGTGATTCTTAGTCACATAAAGACTTGGAAGCCTGCAAAATTACATAAGCAAAATTGTTTAATACTGGATATCTGTATCCCCAGTACTCTAGCTTGCAGGGGTTAGTGAATTACAGTTTACTCTGCACGGTGTGAAGAAACCCTGTCCAAGAAAAAAAAGAAGAAAAGAGAGGGGGAGTCTCTCTTGATGCAGTGATGCATTTTATAATGCAGACAACTGTTCTGTGTCTGAGGGAAGCACGGAGCACTGTGGTCACAATTTGAAGTATCTAATGAAAAGATCCACTGGACACACTTTCCGCTCCTGATTCACGCTTATGAGTTATGTAGAAGAAAGAAACTATTAGCTGTCTAATGAGAAGAGAAATCATTTTAAAAGCATTGATTCAGAGCTGAGTATGGTGGCATGTGCCATCCTGACCTACAGAGTGAGTTCCAGGACAGGTCTGTGCAGAGAGGCTCTGGCTTTAAAAACAGGGGTGGTGGCGCACGCCTTTAATCCCAGCACTTGGGAGGCAGAGGTAGATGGATTTCTGAGTTCAAGGCCAGCCTGGTCTACAGAGTGAGTTCCAGGACAGCCAGGGCTACACAGAGAAACCCTGTCTCTAACAAACACAATTATTGCTTCAGATTCTATCTCATTCCCTGTTTCAACAAAACAAAGCAGGCCAGCAGGACGGCTTGGCAGTAAAGGAGCTGGCCAGCACACCTAATGACCCGAGTAGATCCTAGGGACCTAGGAGAGAATCAGCTCTAAAAAGTTGTCCTCTGCCCTCCACACTCGCACAGCCGTGGGCTAGAACCATAAGTTGTCATTGCCAGGCTTTCCTCTGACCTCCATGGCACGCACGCACGCACGCACACACACAGCCATGAGCTAGAACCGTAAGCTGTCACTGTCAGGCTTTCTACAATGCTCAAGCTTAAGTTTTCCATCTTAAAAGAAAAGAAACTTTTTTAAGACCATCAGGAAAATAAACTTTACTTCATTATATAAGCAGTAGAGTTAGAAATTATGTTGTCAGCCGGGCGTTGGTGGTGCATGCCTTTAATCCCAGCACTTGGGAGGCAGAGGCAGGTGGATTTCTGAGTTCGAGGCCAGTCTGGTCTACAGAGTGAGTTCCAGGACAACCAGGGCTACACAGAGAAACCCTGTCTCGAAAAAACCAAAAAAAAAAAAAAAGAAAGAAATTATGTTGTCATGGAAATTCACATTAACTAATGAAGAAAAATGCCTATATAGGTAAAAATAATATAAATTCTTAAAGCAACATAAGTCACCAGGGTGACCACAATATTGAATGCGCTACACAATTATCACCTGAAAGTTCATCTAATCACAAAGTAACTATTAAGGGAAACATCTTCATCCCAGTGTTAGGTATATAGACACAAATTCCTTAGCAATGAATAAATAGGTAAACACCAAGCGTCCTGGCATACATGTGTAGTCTACTCAGATTATGGACAAGTTCTAGGTCTAGCCAGATCCACATAGCAAGATCCTCTCTTAAACAAGAGCAACAACTGAACATGGATAAGACCTTAGACCCTGGCTTTGGGGATGAGCAGGCGACCACAAGTTACACACAGGACCACATTAAAGAGGCCCGGGGGGGGGGGGGGGTTGAGGAGAGAGCTCAGCAGGTTAAAAGTGCTCGCCTGAGGCCAGTCCTGAGAACCATGTGGGAAAAAGAGAGGATCAGTACTGTCAAGCTGTCCTCTACATCTACAGTCACAAGCCATGGCATCTGTATTCAGAAAGCAGGCGGATGTCTATTTGTTGGAGGCCAGTTTGATCTACATAATAGCTGCATCCAGACCAGCTAAGGCTACATAGTAAGAAACTGGCTCAAACAGAACAAAACAACAATCTGTCGGGTATAGTGGCTCAAGAGTCAATACATTCTAGTAGAGAATTGCCAGTGAGTGCTCCGCCAGCTCCAGCCTCAGACCAAGACCCTGCCATGAACCTCTACAGAGCCTTGTGAGCTAGCCTGCTCCACCACTCCTGGCTTCTTAGTAAGCTTAAGAAAACACACCCTTTCTCAGTACATGGAAGGAGCCTTCTTCTTGTTGTTCTTCAGTTGACCAGCTCCCTTCCTGAGGATTTTATTAAAATGAAGGGGAATAGCAAAGTACGTTTTATTAACTGTCACTTCCCCCATCACCCACAGAGAAGCCAAGGTGACAAGGCTCAAGTAAGTCGGTGTACTTCATCCTCAGTCACTCAAGAGTCTAGAAAGAAAGTCACCTGCACACTTGTGTCAGAGACTATACTTTGTAAGGACAGTGCTCTCACCAATGACATCCCTAGCTCAAAATTCAAACTTGGAATGCACCAAAACCTGAAACTCAGGGGCCAGTATGACATCAGTGTAGGAAAGTTTGTGCCACGGAGTTTGTTTTATGGATAAAATTCTTAAAAGTCCTGTATGCTGTTCTCTTGAGGCTGTGTTTAGTGTGTGCTGGAAAGGCGAACGCTCTGGGTTTGCCTTGAGTTGTGTATCCGTAACAGTCGCAAGGGCTTAAGAGACATGTTCAGGGAATGTGCAGTGGTCCTGAACCAGCATTCAGCCTCTTAATCTCCAGAGCCGATCCCACTGGGCTGTCACAGCTGCTGCTGTTGGTATTCTAAGGGGATCACATATGGTGATGTGTTTCTTTGCCTTTTTGAGGTAAGGTCTTGGTATATGTAGCCCAGGCTAGACTCAAACTCTTAAATCTTAGTGGTACTGCCTCTAGGATGGTAGGGTGACAGACACAGTGACCTGAGATGGGACAGTCGATCCATTGTAGAAGCTGCCATTTGCCTTTTGGTGGCTTGTGTTGGTAAAAGAACGTTAACTTTTCTTCCCAGACTCAGCCAGTGTGAACTGCCCTCTGCTCCGTTCTGAGGACCGAGTGTGGACTCCAGAAACCTTGGTCTCACTGTGGCCCCGCTAGCTAGTTATTGCTGTTCCTTCCTCGTAGTTGATGCTTCTCTTTCTCTATGTCTCCCTGTGTTGTGTGTTTGCTGTTCTGATTGCAGTAGTGACTCCAGCAGCACGTCCAGTGATGACTCTCCGGCCCGCTCGGTTCAGTCGGCTGCAGTCCCCGCACCCACTTCCCAGTTGCTTTCGTCTCTTGAAAAAGATGAGCCCCGGAAAAGTTTTGGGATCAAAGTTCAGAATCTTCCAGTACGCTCTACAGGTAAAGTTTCATATGAGTGCAGTTTCCTCCCAGCTGAGGGAGATTGAGCGCTCGTGGCTGAGCTGGGACAGGCAGTTCAGTTTACGTGGCCTACTTCTGTGGTTCCTTAGCGTTTGATGCCACACATAAAAAGCAGGTGATTATCAGAACTGTATGTGGCTTGTTTCCTAAGCATTGAGAGCAGATGTCTCAGCAGCAGCAGCAGCAGCAGCAGCAGGAAGAGGAGGAGGAGGAGGAGGAGGAGGAGGAGGAGGAGGAGGAGGAGGAGGAGGAGGAGGAGGAGGAGGTCGGCGGCGGTGGCCGGGAGTTAGGCTTGAGGGGAGCAGGCAGGGTCAGCATGGAATGGTCTCAGACTGTCATTTGGCACACAGTAAGGAAGTAGAGAAGCTCACGGACAGCAGGATTCTCATCTTATGAAAAAGAGAGAAAGACAGAAGCAGTGATTGGGCTTTGGAGTTGAAGCTCAGAAAAGCAGGCAATACACACACACACACACACACACACACACACACACACACACACGCACATGAATATCACAGAAATAGGCAGAACATAGTTTGCTTTTGAAATAGATATTTTTCTAGATTAAATATTTTGGTTTGGGGGAAGTAGTTTGCTCTGAGGTTACAGATAACATGAGAACAATTTGCTTGGTTTTGTTTGGCTATGTAGATACAAGCCTTAAAGATGGCCTTTTCCATGAATTTAAGAAGTTTGGCAAGGTGACTTCAGTGCAGATCCACGGGGCCTCCGAGGAGAGGTACGGCCTGGTGTTCTTCCGGCAGCAAGAGGACCAAGAAAAAGCACTGACTGCATCGAAGGGAAAACTCTTCTTTGGCATGCAGATTGAGGTGACTGCATGGGTAGGACCAGGTAAGCCTGGGAAATTGGCCTTCAGTTAGAAAATCACATCACCCGTTTCAGTCGATTTGTGAGTGGTGCTTAGGGCTCGGAACAGTCTGCTTCCATTTCTTAATTTCCTGGCCCAGTGTCATAGTTTCAGAAGGTAGCTGAGTTCTTCAGTCACCTTAATGAAGCACTGAGTTGCTCTGGGTGGGGGTACTGAGCTGAGCTTTTGTCGTGGAGATACCATGACCCTGAGTGCACCTCTGGCCACCTAAAGGATGGGAGTGATTGACATTCAAGAGAGACCAGAATCAGCCTACATTAGAAAGCAAACTCCCTGTTAACATCATTTGAAGGAGTCATTTGCATTTTGTCAAGCATAAATTTACTCCACTATTCTAGGTGACTTTGGATTGTCTTGTTACTGGATCAGAGCCTGGACCCTGGCAGCAGCCTTAAGCTGGGCTCAGTCACCATCCTGGGAACTTGAGTTAGTATGATATCATCGAACAGCAGAAGGGCTCAGCTTAAGAGCACTCACCCACTGCTCCTGTGGAGTCACTGGGATTGATTCTCAGCACCTTCATCAGGCAGCTCCCAACCGCCTGAGACTATTTGCAGGGCTCTCTGCCCTCTTCTGGTCTCTGGGCACCCGTGTACACACGGCATACATTCATACATACACATAACCGATGAAACTTGAAAAAGAAATGAGAAGCAGAGAAGGGAGACAACACATTATTCAGTGGCTGTATCTAGAAGACGGTGGATGTCCCAACTCCCCAGTCTTTCTCCAGGGTCGGGACATGAGATTAGCATTTATAGAGGGTAGAAGGTGTACACAGCTAGGCTGTCCTGCTCGTTAATGTCTTAGAGCAGGAGCAGGTGTGTCTTTTGGACATGTGAGGACGGTTGGTGTGGATGTGACCGACTCCTTGAGAATGAGAAGGAGACACTTTGGTTAGCTTGGCCCTCCTGTAAGACTCTTGCACGGACTCCGCTCAGTTGTTGTCCCTTTCAGAAAGCATGCAGTGCTCGCTTTAAAGTAGACCGGCCCCACCACAGCCCCTGATGCAGAATTTGGATGTTTAAACAGATTGTGAGCAATTTAATAGAGCTATTAGACAGTGAGTTGGTGAATCTGAGAAAAGTAAACTTTAAGCTTTGAATAGAATTTATAGCCCATTTCCATGGTATTCATCTTAGACTATTCATCTTATTTGATAAAAAAATATATACTATTCATATGAATAGGTAGATGATATTTATATTGAATCAAGCATAATATTGACAAAGTGGGTATTAAAGTTACATGTATGTATATGTATATACACTTTTATAATGGCATTTTAAAATGGAATTTGGGTATATTGTCTCTATAGTCATTGCTGACGAAGGTAACTTAAGTGAGAAAGGGTATGCTTTGGCTCACAGTTCTGGTGTCCATCTTGGGGAGGGGAAGAGGGCGCTTGAGGTGGCTGGTCACAAGCATCAGCATGAATGCAGTTGTCACCCACATTTAGGGTGGTCCTCCCATCTCAGTTACTGTACTCGAGGAAGTCCTCACTGACACATCTGGATACTTCATGATAGTTCTAAGTCTTCTCAAATGACAGATTATACATCATGCCAGAATTCAGAGAACATTCTTTGTCCAAAGACTTTTTTCTCCCATTGCCCACTGAGTTGTAGGTATGCCCCAAATTATACTCAACTAAGTTCTTTTTTGTTTTGTTTTCTTGAGACAGAGTCTCACTGTCTCACTGCTAGTCTAGAACTCACTGTGTAGTCCAGATTTCCCTTGAACTTAGGGTAGTCCTCCTGCCTCAGCCTCTGGAGTGCTAGGTTACAAGTGAGCGCCACCACAGGGACCAGGGATTCTCCTTGGATTGTTGTGGACATTATGGACCTCTTGAGAAATACTCAGTGTGCCCCTAACCTGTGTGGGTCTTACACAGTCACCAGCTGTTAACTAATGAAGCTCCAATTCAGGGCCATTCCTGGAAGACGGCACTCGGATCTTTTTCTTTTTTCTTTTTTTTTTTTTTGTTTTTGTCTTTTGTTTTTTTTTTTTTTTGATTTTTCGAGACAGGGTTTCTCTGTGTAGCCCTGGCTGTCCTGGAACTCACTCTGTAGACCAGGCTGGCCTCGAACTCTCGAACTCAGAAATCCACCTGCCTCTCTGCCTCCCAAGTGCTGGGATTAAAGGCGTGCGCCACCACCGCCCGGCGGCACTCGGATCTTTAAGCTTGTAAGGATAGTTTAAGGTGGTATAAGGCTTCCTAACCTTAGTGTGTAGCATTCAAAAAAACAGTTGAGTTGTTATTCATTCTTTTGAGACAGTCTTATTATGTAAACCAGGCCAACCTTAAATTCTGCATCAGTTGCTTACAGTTCCCAAATGCTGGGGTTAGAGAGGGGTCCGCCATCCTCAGTTCATCTTTTGTTTGTTTAAGACAGGGTTTCATAGAGCCCGGGCTAGCCTTGAATTTGCATGTAGCAAAGACTAGCTTCAGACTCCTGTTCCTTCTGCCTCCACCTGCTGGGGTTATAGGAGCCTCGCATGCTTGGCTTCATCATGTGCATGCATGCACGTGCATATGTGAGTGTTAGGACTGAGCTCAGAGTTTTGTGCACGCCACACAATCCTCTACTTCTGAGCTATAGCCTCAGCTAGTTTAAATTTTTTTTTTTTTTTTTTTTTTTTTTAAAAGACAGGGTTTCTCTGCATCCCTGGCTATCCTGGAACTCACTCTGTAGATCAGGCTGGTGTTGAACTCAGAGATCCACCTCCCTCTGCCTCCCGAGCGCTGGGGTTGAGGAACGCACCATCTCGTCCAGCTTTCTACTTATCTTTGTGTTGGGCTTGTTTTACATTTTTAAAAATTAGAGAACATGTAGTGCCGAGCTATAAATATCATCAAAGCCTCGAGTGTCTGTGTCTCAGAATTAATAAGTGGAGCTTTAACAAAGCCATGATTCAATTAGATGCAAGGCTTTTCATTATTAAAAAAAGAAAAAAAGAAAAGAAAAAAGAAACCTTGGAGATGTCGTTAGGGACCACATAACACCAAAAAAAGAGAGCCATGCCTAACCAAATTATAGATTCATACTCTGTTAAGATGAGAGGGTTAAATGCACTTGTCTGGTGACCCGAGTTTACCCCTGGAGCCCTTATATGGGTGAATAGAGATAGCCCACTGGCAAACAGTCTGTTGACTTCGTTCACATGCCCACACTCACATCATACACTGTAATAATAAGTGGCACCGGTCATGGTGTTGCACACCTTTAGTCCCAGCACTCAGAAGGCAGAGGCATGCGGATGTATATATTTGAGTTCAAGGCCAGTCTGGTCTACATACAACTCACAGAATTACCTGTGTGTTGAAGGCTTGTTAAGACATGGTGGAACCCTGTTTCAAAACAAGTCCAAGCCATCTAAGCAACCAAACAAAACCCTTTCTTACTAAATTTCTCTGTGTGTGAGAGTGGCATCTTCAGTTTCTGGACATTTCCTGTTTTCTGAAAGTGTCTCCTATGTAGCCAGGCTGGTCTTGAACTCCAGGCCTGTCAGCCTTGTTTCCTGACTGCCGAGGGTACAGGCCTGACCACCAAGCCCAGAATGAGACAGCTTGTCAGTTGTGTATTAGAGAGTGTATTAAAGCGCCCTGTTCTCTCTGCCCCATCCACTCACAGAAACAGAGAGTGAGAATGAGTTCCGGCCCTTGGACGAGAGGATAGATGAATTCCACCCCAAAGCAACGAGAACGCTTTTCATTGGGAACCTTGAAAAAACAACTACTTACCACGACCTTCGGAACATTTTCCAGCGCTTTGGAGAAATTGTGGTATGTTGCCTTACTGATAAAATGCTGTAGACACTTGTAGACGGTCAGCACGGGCACAGGGTCCTGTGGCTGTGTGACACTTCAGGATGGATTCACATTCCCCTCTGCTCCATTCTTGTTTATTTGTTAAAGACTGACGTCTCGTGTGCTCCAAGCGTACCTTGAACTGATAGTGTGTCCTCAGCTTCTTCAGTGTTAGGATTCTGGATGTGAAACCTGCTTTCCCATCCTCCCATAGTTTTTAGAGACTCTTATTTTAAAAAAAAAAAAAAAAAAAAAAAAAAGAGCGTGCATCAGCATGTCTTGCCTGTATATATGTCTGTATACGATGTGTCTGTGCACCGTGGGTCAAAAGAGGACACTGGACTCCTGGAACTGGATTTCCAGGTGATCTGGAGCTCAGGCACATACTAGAAACTGAGCTCAGGCTCTCCTCAGAGCAGCCAGTGCTCTTGAACACCGAGCCAGCTCTCCAACTCCCTTTTACAAAATATGAGAGTCTTGCTGTGTGGGCCAGCCTGGTCTACAGAGTGAGTTCCAGGCTAGCTAGGCTACAAGTTTTTGGGTTAATTTGTTTTGTATTTGTGATATGTAATTATGTATATGTCTGTGTATATGTGCCACTAAGGCCAGAGGTATCAGAGACCTTTGGAGCTGGAGTTAATGGCGGTTAGGAGTAGCCAGAAGTGGGTGCTGGGAACTGAACTCGGCTCCTCTGCAAGCAGAGCAAGGCCTTGCCCTTAACCACTGAGCTGCCTCTCCAGCCACAGACTCTTTGTCAAAAAGAAATAAATACTTTTATAATTTTAAGTGGCTTTTTTAAATTGTTGTCATTTGTTTGTTTGTTTGTTTTTGAAGACAGGATTCTGGAGAGATGAACCAGTGCTTAAAAGCACCAGCTGTTCTTGCAGACCCCCAGGGTTCATTTTCTGTAGCTGCCTGGTGGCTCACAGCCCTCTATAATTACAGTTCCCTTGGGATCTAGTGCCCTCTTCTGGCCTGTGCAGGCACTGCACACATGTCCTGCGCAAACACACATGCAAGCAAAACACCCATAACACATAAAATAAAATTAATAACCCTCTGAGGAAAAGTGAGAGATTCGTCCCCATATTGCACTCTTCCCTTGAACATCCCTCAGCTCCTGCCTTCCCGAGTTCCAGGATTGACAGCATGTGCTGCTGTACCTTGTTTTCTTTTTCTTTTCTTTGTTTTGTATTTTGTGAGACAGAGTTTCTCTGTGTAGCCCTGGCCAACCTGGACCTCACTTTGTAGACCAAGCTGACTTCGAACTCACAGAGATCTGCCTGCCTCTGTCTCCTGAGTGCTGGGATTAAAGGTGGACACCACCATGTCCAGCTCAGATATTGTATTAAAGGGCTTGGCTCTACGAAAGCTTTTTTGACAATGCCAAAGGGAATTACCTCTCAGTACTTCACTAAGTAGGTAATCTTTTCTTTGGTAAGAATTTCTTTTTGCCCTGGATTTGACATTTGAATTGTTTTGAGTGGCACACAGTTACTTTTCTCCAGGAGCCTCACATGGGATGGCTCTCACGGAGTGTGGTCGTTACACCTGCAGTTTACAGTGTACTTGGATACACGGTCCATCTAAGAAGTTACTGAGAATCCGACTTGTAGTCATTCTATGTGCACGTGGCTTCTTGTTGCCGTATTGCTAAGTGATATTGATTGACTCTTTCAGGACATTGATATTAAGAAAGTGAACGGAGTTCCTCAGTATGCGTTCCTGCAGTACTGTGACATCGCTAGTGTGTGTAAGGCTATCAAGAAGATGGACGGAGAGTACCTTGGAAATAACCGCCTCAAGGTAAGCGGATTGCAGGAATCGTACGCTGTTGCTGTTTGATTTGCTTTAGGACTTTAGGGCCGCAGAAGGATAGTTATACTTACACATTGATTTGAACAGTTGGGGGTGTGGCTCATTGGTAGGTGACACATGTTCAATAACCCAGTTGCATGCACACATGCACGCACGCACATACCACTGATCAGCATTTTTATAAAAGACTAGCTTTTTGACAACTTTGTAATTGGATAGTGATTATGATCTGTGGTGCTAGAAGTCTCGCTTCTCTTTTCAGCTGGGTTTTGGAAAGAGTATGCCTACCAACTGTGTATGGTTAGACGGGCTCTCTTCAACTGTGTCCGATCAGTATTTAACACGGCATTTCTGCCGCTACGGGCCCGTGGTGAAGGTAGGCGCTGCTGTTGACTTTGTTTTCTTAATAGTCAGTCCTTCGGTCTTCCTTTCTGTTGTCTCCTTTCCTTTTCTTTAATAATGTGTGTCTTAAAATGCTCTTCGGTGGGTCTGCAGAGATGCCCAGTGCTTAAAAAGGCTTACTACTTTTTAAGAGGACACAAGTTCCCTTCCCAGCACTCAGGCCAGGGGACTCAACCCTGTCTGTGACCCCAGCTTGAGCGATCCAACACGCTCTTCTGGGCTCTCTAGGCACCTGTGCGTATGTGCACATACATAGAGGTACACGTGCATATGTTTTTTAAAAATACATTCAGATTTATGGTCCGTGGGGCCAGGCCGTGTTTAGTCATTAGCACTGCAAATCATCAATAAAGCTGTTTCCCAAACAAGCAAGATTCTAGGGAAATCTAAGACTCCTTTATATACATAGTTAAATAAAATAGGATTTTAGGTGGCTGGAGAGATGGCTCAGCAGTTAAGAGCACTGACTGCTCTTCCAGAGGTCCTAAGTTCAATTCCCAGCAACCACATGGTAGCTCACAGGTATCTGTAATAGGTTCTGATACTCTCTTGTGGTGTGTTTGACACCTACAGCTACAGTGTACTCATAAAAATAAATAAATAAAAAAAAATTTTAACAAAATGCTTCTTATTCGAGACATATGCGTATTGCATAGTCTTTGGTATTTATTGCAGTTTTAAGAAATGAAGGTCTCATAAAAATAGTTACTTGCCTTTATGCTAGTCGGCTTTCAAATCAAATATCTGTATGTACTGTGACCAGTGGAGACTGGAAAGCTCGAGACATTCATAGGGTGTCTGTTTTGGACTTTGTGGTACAGAAAGTCCATGTCAAACAAGTTGGAAGCAAGAGCTGGCACCTGCATTTGTCCTTTGACCTCTCCAGACGCTCTATGGCACACACAGGCCAGTCTTGTAGCCAGACATGGTGGCTCATGGCTGTAATCTCAGCATTAGGTAGGCTTTCACAGGAAGATTGCCACAATCGCAAGTCTGCCTGTTCTACGCCATAAGAACCTGTCTGAAATAATAACAGCACAGGGCTGGGGAAGGTAGGAGGAAGAGAATTTACATCCAAAATGGAATCAAGTGTTTACCTTCACTTGTTTGTGGTGGTGCTGGGGACTGAACACAGGGTCGTGCAGAACTAGGCAAGTCTGTTGAATTTTGTCCATAAATTTGATCTATGTTTAAGTACATACAGCAAAAATTTCACCTGACCAGTATTTGCCAGGTAGAACCCATAAACACCAAGGAAAGAGTCTCAGGCCAGTTCTGTGGTCATATCATGATTTTGAGCCTTAGCTAGAAGAACGGTCTCCTTACAGTGAAGACAGTAGGAAAACAGTAAAATGTAGAAAAATAAAGGTGTTATAAACACGGAGCCTCAGTACCATGATGCCCCTGCCTCTCCACACCGAGCTTAGTGTGTTTATTAAGACATGCCTCTTCTGGAAAAGCCTGCGTTTTTCTGGAACACTCTAAATTCAGTCCTTTTTCTTAGTAGCACCCTTGTGACTTTGGGTTTGGTTGGGACTGACACGCATACCGGTAGATAAAGCCCTTGATTGGTTGTTTTGTTTTTTGCAGGTGGTGTTTGACCGCTTGAAAGGCATGGCTCTGGTCCTCTACAGTGAGATCGAGTACGCACAGGCAGCCGTCAAGGAGACCAAGGGCAGGAAGATCGGTGGGAATAAGATAAAGGTGTGCACGGTGACCGACAACCCGAGGCCCACATAGCATGACACGCCTCAGACATTAGAGGCGACAAAACAACAACGACTGAAAACCAGAAGCCAAACAAAAGTGCTCAGATCTCTACCTATAGTTATGTTTGTAGGTGGCCAGCATGCAGTGGTTTATAAAACGTGGTTTTATTTGCCCTCAGAGTTTAGGGGAAATAATTAGGATTTTCATGCTTGCTGTTTGGACCCAGGTCTTTGGTGCCTTTAGCCCTAGATCCTTCCCTCTATGTTATATAAGATATAACAATAACCCTTCTCGAAGCACTTTCCCTCTCCTGTGCACCTGATGGTCTTCCCTGTATTCTTGGTTCAGGGCCCTCCTTTTCCCATTGCAATGTGTGTCTTTGTGCCTGTGATGTGTGACTCATTTATTAGTCATTCGGCTTCCAAAAGGAAGCTACTTGTGTGTGTGTGTGTGTGTGTGTGTGTGTGTGTGTGTGTGTGTGCATGTGTGTCTGTGGTATTATTTATAAAAACTTGCTATTCAGTGGCTGTTTGGCATAATACTGTGGTTAAGAACTGATGATTAGATTAAAATATAATTATATTTTGGCAATAGGGCATACAGTTGATGCTGGGAAGCCTGTCACTGGCGCTGGGGTGTCCTCCGTGCCCTGTTGTAATGGTTAGTCTACAAACTTACCTGCTCTGCAGCTTGCCTGCGTTCACAGAGTGCCCCAAGCATTCGTCAACTCAGAATTCTGGGAGAAATTGAGTTTCATTTTATTTTTTTTATTTTTTACTTTTTTTTGTTTTGTTTTGTTTTTCGGTTGTTTGTTTGAGTTGCAGGGGGAGAAGGTATGTGTCTCTGGCATGGGGGGAGAGAAGGGTCTCACTGTAGAGTTGGCCCCAAGCTTGTTACTTCTACCATCCTGTCTCAGCCTCTCTTCTCAGTTTGGGAATTGCAGCAAGTCCAGCCCTCTGGCTCCTGATTGGGTTTTGGGACCTTAAAATGTATCTGTCAGTATTTGTATAGAATTTCAGAGTCTTATATTTAAAAACAGTATTTCTCTTAAACTTCAAATTTGTCTGGGCATTGAAGAGCACACTTCTCATTCCCACCACAGCTCCCCCACCCCCCACCCCCCCACCCAGTTACTTCTCACCTCCCCCCTCCCGCTCTCCCCACAGAAAGGAGCGGGCCTCCCAGTGACAGCACTGAGCATGGCACTGGATACCACAAGCCCAGGCACAAGCCTCACAGCAGGGCCTAAGAGCTGAAGGGCCAGTGACACTCCCAGTCCTGTTGTGGGGTGTCCCCAGACACCAAGCCCACGGCCATGACACACACTTTACAGAGCCATGTGGCCTTGGGTCTCTGCATCTGTTCCCCAACTGCCACAGGCAGCCTCTCTGACAAGGACTGGACTAGACATCTATGAGCAGAACAGGAAATCATTAGCAGTCATTTTGTGGCTGTGGGGGGGTCGTGCTGGGTTCCACCCGACATCTCTAGGCCATGCCATGCGGCTTCAGTTTCCTGTCATCCAGGCAGTGCTGGGCGTGGGCTCTCTCTTGTGTATGGGCCTCAGATTAGACCACTTATTGGTTGGCCATGTGGTGTACACCTTTAATCCCAGTGCTAGGAGGCAGAGGCTCAAGGAACTCTGAGTTCAAAGCCACCCTGGTCTACAAAGTGAGTTCCCGGTAGTCACACAGAGAAATACTGTCTTGAAAAACTTTGCAATATTGAAATCTAAAATTTCTAAAATACTTTTATATTGTTTATGTTTGTTCATCCTATAGTAATGGGCTTTATTATGAATTCTTTTTTTTTTTTTTTAAGGTGGACTTTGCAAATCGGGAAAGCCAGCTGGCATTTTATCACTGCATGGAGAAGTCTGGTCAAGATATGAGGGACTTCTATGAGATGCTGACGGAGAGAAGGTGGGTGTTTCATTCAGCTTTGTGCTGGACCATGACGTCAGAACCGTGTGCATAGCAGGCCCATATTCTCCTGAACTACCCCAGCCTTAGGTGTGTGCAGCCTACCTGACAATATAGCTTGGGTTCTAATTTATGTATCCTGGCATTTTGTTTTTCTTGTTTCCACTTCTGCTCTTTCCATCCCAAACACACTTTTAAATGTGTCATATAGAAAGCAAAGGTTTATTTTTACAAATCTGGTTTTCGCTGAGCAGTGGTGGCACACGCCTTTAGTCCCAGAACTTGGAAGGCAGAGGCAGGTGGATTTCTGAGTTTGAGGCCAGCCTTGTCTACAGAGTGAGTTCCAGGACAGCCAGGGCTACACAGAGAAACCCTGTCTCTAAAAACAAAAAACAAATCTGGTTTTTAATGTAGTTGAAGGTGGGTTGGGTTACCTTGTCTCTCTTCAGTCTCGGTCCTCACTGGGTGCCCTTGTATCAGGAAGATTTATGAAGTGTGACTTAGAAATAGAGTAAGTCAGTTCATTTGTAAACCTGTGATTTTGGCAGTGCAGAAAGTAATTTTTTCAGTCATGGTGTTGTCGTGTTTGATTTTTTTTTCTTCTTCTGTTGATTAGATAAACTGTTGTTTATTTAAAGCAAGCTGTTGCAGACACTGATGTGTGGTGGTCTCCTGGAGTGTCAGTGCTGTCCCCCACTGACCCCATGCACATCAAAGGCTGTAGACACTTAAGGTTGAGAGCCCCCAGCAGACCACCCTCCCGCAGGCAGCCACAGTGGAGTTTGTTATGTTGGAGTACGCAGCAGCTCTCTTCCCGACATTTCCTAACTGGATATCCTGCTGAGTCACTGAATGCCCGAGCGTCTAAGTGAAAACTGACCCCACGAATGGATCAGAATCCAAATTCAGAACACTGAAATTGTGCAGTTCTCCAAGCTAGAGAGCCACAGTGAGGTCTCTCTGTCCCAGCCCCACCATCAGAGAAAGAGCAAACGTGTGTGTGCACTCAAGTAATTGGCTATAGTTTTGCTGGCTTTTGAGGGGTTTTGTTTTTGTTTTTTGAGAGAGGGGCTTACATAGCCACGCCCAGCCCCAGGCTTGTTTTGTAGCTGAGGATGACCTTGAACTTGGTGTCTGTCTCCACCTCTACCTGAACTGCTAGCAGGTCAGGTGTGTGCCACTGCACGTGACTTCACTGTGCTGGGGGTCTGATGCAGCCTTACCCTTGCCTGTGCTAGCTGAGCTGCTTCCCGAGGTTGCTGCCATTACATCAGTTTTGGAAGCAATTCTGCCTGAGGGTGAGGGCAAGGTGTATGTTGGAGGCTGCACTTGGGGCATTAACAGTTCTGTTATAATCTTCTCTGTGTACATTAACTATTTCTTGCAAAGCAGTGTCTTGTGAGGGTTGGTGCTGTGGTGTAGGAGTTGGTTTTCACTTCTAAGACTCGCTCGTTTAGTGAGTCTCTGGCTCAGGCCCTGTTCCTCAGCTCATCTCCATGGTTACTCATCCCCGTCTAACGGTCCTGCCTCTGCCTGTGGGAAGCAGAGGGCGGAGATCCCAGACGTCACTGGGCATAGAACACACTCCTCACAGCCATGGACACGGACCTACCTTCCTTTTCTAGAAAGTGAGGGGAAGTCTCCCCTCTGAGTAGGTGATGTCTGACTCCCTACTCAGGGTGCTTGACCCCCATGATGCAGCTCAGGATTATAAACCCTCCGATAGGCACGGAGCTTGTCCATGCAGCTCCTTGATTTGGTTTCATGGTGGTAACTGAAGGTTGGACAGCTTTTGGTGATTTGTTTGTGTCCTTGCTGCTGGGCCCTGAACTCAAGATTTTACATCACTAGGCAAGCACATGACCTCTGAGATATGTCCACATCCCTCAGTCAAGTCACTTGTTTCTGAGGTCACAGGATGGCATCTGCCCATGGTTCCTACCTGTCAGTGCATTGAGCTTTACACTGTCCCAGAATGATTTCAGGATGAACTTACATTGTCAAATAGGGTTCCCTAAAGTTCTTGTTTGACATGCAAGGTGTCACCTTCTCAGTAGGATGAATTCCCTTCATTCTGTGATAAGGCAAACAGCCTCAAACTGTTTCCTGTAAGGGATGGATCCACTATGCTGTGTTCCAGCGTTCTGTTCTGTCGCCTGCTGAGGTTACTGAGATTCATAGCCCCAACAAAATAAGTTGTTGAGGTATGTGTGTGTGCGCACATGTGTAGAGGTGTGTATGTGTGTGTAGGAGTATGTATGTGTAGGGGTGGGGGGGGCGCACTTGAGCATGGGTATCAAGGGCAGAAGTCAGCACCAGCTGTCATTCCTTAGGTGTCCCCTGTGGTTAGATGTGACTGTAGTTTTGTCTTCTGCTATGTTAGGCCAAGGATCAAACACAGGGCCTTCATTGTGCTAACCATGGAGAGTTTACTCTAGCCCCAGGTGACTTTAAAATGTCTTGATACTGTGGGGGTTTTTGTTGATAGGAGTTTGTTTTGAGGGGGTTATTTTTTTTGAGACCCTGTCTTGCCATGTAGCCTTGGCTGGCCTGGAACAGTCCCTGTGTAGACCAGGCTAGCTTTGAACTTGTGGTTCTCTCTGCCTCTGCCTCTGCCTCCAAGTAGCTGGGATGACAGGCCTATGTCCTCACACCTGAGGACTGCTGATACGTAACTATGTAATGTGGACTCTAGAAGTGAAAAATGGACAGTTGTTTACTTGGATTTATAATTGTATGATTCTCAACGTATTCTCATGTAGCATAGGCCGACCTTGAACTTGTCTCTTCCCGCCTCACCGTACCCCTGTGCTTACAGTGTGTACCTCTGTGCTTACAGTGTGTACCCCTGTGCTTTGCTTTAAAACCTTAGGTGTTCAGCTTTCAGGAATTTGGCACTTGGAAACATTTCTCACTTAAAATCCTCTAGGATTGTAAGCCTCAGGGAGATGGCTCAGCGAGTGTGACCCTTGCCTTGAAGGCCTGAGCTTGAGTTTGATCCCCACAACCCAGATGAAGGGAGGACTGGGCCTGCAGAGTTGCTCTCAGACGTCACACACACCAGACACACAACACAGGAAGAGTTCTGGGTGAAGGAATCACTTGTCACCCTTGTGAGCATGCTCAATTTTACGTAGGAGTGACTCTTGTTCTTAGTACCTGAGCAAGCGGCTGTAGGGAGTGTCTCAGCACAGTCTTCATTTGTTAGCTGGCAATTTGAGGGGAAAAAAAATGTTTTAGGTAAACAGAAAAGTTGAAGCTAATTTTGTCTTTAATTCTTTTTTTAAAGATTTGTTTTATTTTTATGTGAACTGCATCATGTGAATGCCTGGTACCCACCTACGTAAGACTAGAGCACTGGATCCCCTGGAGTTGAAATTATAGATGGTTATGAGCTGTCTTGTGGGTGGGTAGGCATTCAACCCAGGTTCTCTGCAAGAACAGTACTTTAACAGCTGAGTCATCTCTGACCTGGAGCTAGTTCACTCAGTCTATCTAAAATGTTCTAAAAGGGCAGGGGAGGTGGCCCAGTCACTAAAGCCCCTACTGTCCAAGCATGAGCACTGGAGCGCAGATCCCCAGAACCCACATAAATATCGGTGGCTGTGGTACCCTGCCTGTAACTGTAGTCTCGGGAGGCAGAGAGAGGGATCAGCAGAGCTAGCTTTCCAGCAGCCTCCTGTCTGTTTGGGAGACACTGCCTCCCTCAGTGACACGGCTGAAGCGGGTTAGAGGAGGGTTCCCAACATCATCAGCTCCGGCCTACCACGTGCATATGTTCCATAGGGTGGGGGCAGAAAAAGTACGGTTGTACATAGAAGCAATCGGGAGGCAGAGGCAGGCAGATCTGTGAGTTCGAGGCCAGCCTGTCTACAGAGTGAGTTTCAGGACAGCCAGGGCCACACAGAGAAACCCTGTCTTGAAAAAGCTAAACCACCACCAAAAACAACAACAAACATTGGTGTTTTTGGGACAGGATCTCACTACATAACCTAGGCTGGCCTGGAGTTTGCTTTGTGGACCAGGATGGCCTTCAACACCCGGAGATCCGCCGGAGGGTTCTTATTTTTATTTTATGTGTGAGTGTTTTGCCTGCAGCTTTGTGCACCAGGTATCTCTGGTGCCCAAGGAAGTCAGAAGGAGGTATTTGGTCCCCTGGAGCTGGAGTTGTAGATGGTTGTGAGACATCTTGTGGTTTTTGGGGACTAATATTAGTCCTTTACAAGAATAATGATAAGTGCTCTTCTAAGCCACCTCTCCAGCCCTGAGATGAAAGGTTTGAAAAATTCTTCTTAAAAAACTTGATATAACAACATTTATTTACTGGGTGCAGTGTAATAATATTTACATCTGTACAGTCTAGCACGGTGAGGTAACGGTAGGTAGATTACATCTGTTTACTGGGTGAGTGTGATCATGTATACAGTCTAGCACGGTGAAGTAAAGGTAGGTAGCTGTGGGTCTCTTTAAATATGTGTCATTTATTTGTGATTATTGGGTTTTTTGTATAACTGTGTCAGTGCTGGGTGTGTGGCTACTGTTCCCTTTAATCCCAGCACCCCAGAGACAGAGGTGGGGAATCTCTATGACTTGGAAGCCAACCTGGCCTACAGAGTGAGCTGTAGGCCAGAGCTTAATGAAAACCTGGCATTTTACATTTGAATTTTGTTTAGGTTGCCAGCTTTTAAATCCTCAGCACTTCCCTTGGCTCTAGGAGCTCCTGCTAACCACCTGCAGTTGGCCAGGTAACTAAGAAAGCTCTAGAGGATTCCAGAGCCTTGTGGAAGAGTTCCACTGTGCACTGCGGGCTGGCTGGAACTTGTACAGTTGAGCCAGGTCCCACGTGCTGTCCTTCTGCCTCTGTCCCTTGAGTGCTGGGGTTGTGGAGGTGAGACTGCACGTGATGAGAAGACAGAGGAGCTAACACAATCTTTCTGATGTTTGACAGAGAGGAACGAAGAGGGTCCTATGACTACAGTCAAGATCGGACCTACTATGAAAATGTTCGCACTCCAGGTGCCTACCCTGAGGACTCCAGGAGGGACTATCCGGCTCGAGGGAGAGAGTTTTACTCCGAATGGGAAACATACCAAGGAGAGTACTATGAGTCCCGCTACTATGATGACCCTCGAGAGTACAGAGAATACAGGACTGACCCTTATGAGCAAGATATTCGGGAATACAGCTATCGGCAGAGAGAACGCGAGCGAGAACGGGAGAGATTTGACTCTGACCGGGACCACGAGAGGAGGCCCATTGAGCGAAGTCAGAGTCCCGTGCACTTGCGCCGTCCACAGAGTCCCGGGCTGTCTCCTGCGCATTCGGAGAGATTGCCCAGTGACTCTGAGAGAAGGCTGTACCGCCGGTCCTCAGAGCGAAGTGGGAGCTGCAGCTCGGTGTCCCCCCCACGGTACGATAGACTGGAGAAGGTGCGGGTGGAGCGCTATACAAAAAATGAAAAGATAGATAAAGAACGAACTTTTGATCCTGAGAGGGTGGAGAGGGAGAGACGAATAATTCGCAAGGAAAAAGTAGAAAAGGACAAACCTGACAGGCAGAAACGGAAGGGAAAGGCTCAGTCCCCTAGTTCTCAGTCCTCAGAGACAGAGCAGGAGAACGACCGAGAGCAGAGCCCCGAGAAACCACGGGCTTCTACCAAACTGAGCAGAGACAGGGCTGACAAGGAAGGGCCAGCCAAGAACCGCCTGGAGCTCGTCCCTTGTGTAGTTCTGACCCGAGTGAAGGAGAAGGAGGGTAAAGTCATCGACCACCCACCCCCAGAGAAGCTCAAAGCCAGGCTCGGCCACGACGCTGCCAAGTCCTCAGCCCTGGACCAGAAATCCCAGGCCTCTCAGGGCGAGCCTGTCAAGTCAGACACCTCTAAGGTGGACTCTGCCAGAGGGAGATCGCTGAGGGAAAAGGCCCTTTCGAGCCACGCAGAGGTCATGGACAAGGAGGGCAGGCCGAAGCTCAGGAAACACCTCAAGCCAGAGCAGCCGCCTGAGCTGAGTGCTCTGGACCTGGAGAAGCTGGAAGCCAGGAAGAGGCGCTTTGCAGATTCCAGCTTGAAAGTAGAAAAGCCAAAACCAGAAGTCAAGAAAACCAGCCCTGAGACAGAGGACACTCGAGTACTTTTAAAGAAGCCTCCTGACACACCAAGAGATGGTGTTTTGCTAAGGGAAGGAGAGTCTGAAAGAAAGCCTGTGAGAAAAGAAATCCTTAAAAGGGAATCAAAAAAAACTAAGCTGGAAAGACTTAACTCAGCTCTCAGCCCCAAAGACTGCCAGGAGCCTGCTGCTGTCTCTGCAGGGCCTGGCTCTCGGCCCAGCTCAGACGCACACGCAGGACTGGGAGAACCAATACACACATCTGTGGAGACTCAAGAAGCCCAGCCCAAGAAAGCCGTCCCCTCAAAACCTCAGCTCAAACAGCTGCAGCTCCTGGATACTCAAGGGCCTGAGAAAGAGGAAGTGAGGAAAAACTACTGCCGTCTTCGTGAGGAGCCAGCGGAGCACAAGGCAGGCCAGGAGAAGCCCCACGGGGTAAGTGCTGAAGAAAAGCTCGGCATTGACATTGATCACACACAGAGCTACCGAAAACAGATGGAGCAGAGTCGCCGAAAGCAGCAGATGGAGATGGAGATGGCGAAGCCTGAGAAGTCTGGCAGTCCTAAAAAGGATGTTGACGAGTATGAAAGGCGCAGCCTCGTCCACGAGGTGGGCAAGCCCCCTCAGGATGTCACTGATGACTCCCCGCCCAGCAAGAAGCGGAGGACAGATCATGTGGATTTCGATATCTGTACCAAAAGAGAGAGGAATTACCGTAGTTCACGGCAGATCAGTGAGGACTCGGAAAGAACCAGCTGTTCGCCGAGCATCCGCCATGGCTCCTTCCATGAAGACGATGACCCCATTGGCTCCCCTAGGCTAATGTCAGTAAAAGGATCCCCTAAAGCGGATGAAAAAGGCCTCCCTTATCCTAATGTACCAGTGAGAGAAGACCCATTAAAATGTAATCCTTACGATTCTAGCAAGAGAGAACAGGCAGCAGACATGGCCAAAGCGAAGCTGTCTGTCCTGAGTTCTGAAGGTGAGCCGCATCGCTGGGACCCTCAGATGAAGCAGGACCCCAGCCGCTTTGATGTCAGTTTCCCAAACAGCGTAATTAAGAGAGACAGTCTACGAAAGAGGTCTGTGCGAGATCTGGAGCCTGGTGAGGTGCCCTCTGATTCTGATGAGGACGCCGAGCACAGGTCCCAGTCACCCAGAGCTTCCGCCTTCTATGACAGCCCTCGGCTGTCTTTTTTATTGAGGGACAGAGACCAAAAACTACGTGAGCGAGATGAAAGACTCTCTAGTTCTTTAGAAAGGAATAAATTTTATTCTTTTGCACTGGATAAGACAATCACACCAGACACTAAAGCTTTGCTTGAAAGAGCCAAATCCCTCTCGTCATCCCGTGAAGAAAATTGGTCTTTCCTTGACTGGGACTCCCGGTTTGCTAATTTTCGAAACAACAAAGATAAAGAAAAGGTTGACTCGGCCCCAAGACCTATCCCATCCTGGTACATGAAGAAGAAGAAAATCAGGACGGACTCAGAGGGGAAACTGGATGACAAAAAGGATGAGCACAGGGAGGAGGAACAGGAGAGGCAGGAGTTATTTGCCTCTCGGTTCTTACATAGCTCCATCTTTGAGCAGGATTCCAAGCGGCTGCAGCACCTTGAGAGGAAGAGCGAGGAGTCTGACTTCCCTCCCGGGAGGCTGTACGGCAGGCAGGCATCTGAGGGTGCAAACAGCACGAGTGACTCAGTCCAGGAGCCAGTAGTTCTGTTCCACAGCAGATTCATGGAGCTCACACGGATGCAGCAGAAGGAGAAGGAGAAGGACCTGAAGCCCAAAGAGGCTGAGAAACAAGAGGATCCAGAGACTCATCCCAAGACTCCAGAACCTGCCGCTGAGAGTAAAGAGCTGGAGCCGAAAGCCCCTGTTTCAGCTGGCCTTCCTGCCCTCACCGCTGTGACACCAGAACCAGCACCCTCCGCACCAGAGAAGGCTGAGGAGACGGCAGAGACGCCTTCACTGGCAGGAGAGAAACCTGCGGAGCCCACTCCTGTCTTGGAAGAAACAAAGTTTGTGTCTGAGCCAGCTTCTGTATCCGTGGAACAGCCCAAGCAGGTAGACATAACCCCTGCGGAGGACAGCCAGGACAGTGCTGCAGTGGCACCTTCGGCTCCTCAAGAAAGTGCAACTACTGATGCTGTCCCTTGTATGGATGCTGAGCCTCTGCCTCCTGGAGCCACAGTTTCCCAGGGAGAAAGCAATGTAGACTCCAAAACCAGCAGTCCCCAGCCACTCTCAAAACGGACTCAGAGGTCTGAAGAAGCCGAAGAGCCTAAGGGGGAGCAGCCAGATACAGCTCCGAGCATCGACCCTGATGCCACTCAGAAGGCTGGCGGCGTGCCTGAAGCTCAGCCCCCAGCTTCTGAAGACACAGAAGCCAACCCTCCAGTCACTACAAAAGACAGGAAGACTAACAAAAGCAAGCGTTCCAAGACCTCGGTCCAGGCAGCTGCAGCAAGCATCGTGGAAAAGCCTGTCACCAGGAAGAGTGAGAGGATAGACCGGGAAAAGCTGAAACGGTCCGGCTCTCCTCGGGGGGAAGCACAGAAGCTGCTAGAACTGAAGATGGAGGCAGAGAAGATCACAAGGACTGCGTCTAAAAGCTCTGGAGGAGACACGGAGCACCCTGAGCCTAGCTTGCCTCTCAGCAGAACCAGGCGCCGGAACGTCAGGAGTGTTTATGCCACCATGGCTGACCACGACAGCCGCTCTCCAGCCAAAGAGCCTGCTGAGCAGCCCAGGGTGACCAGGAAGAGATTGGAGCGGGAGCTGCAGGAGGCTGTGGTAGCTCCCACCACTCCTCGGAGGGGAAGGCCTCCTAAAACCCGCCGGCGTGCTGAAGAGGATACTGAGCCTGAGAGAAAAGAACCAGCAGAGACACCCAGGCCCACTGAGGGGTGGAGATCTCCGAGGTCTCAAAAATTGGCAGCTGCTGGTGGAGCACAAGGGAAAAGGGGGAGAAATGAGCAAAAAGCTGGGGCTGCTGAGGCCAGCGTGAGCACGAGGGACAGTAACTCTAAGTCCAGGGGTGACAGAGACGTAGGAAGTGAGCCGAAGCGTGACAGGAGAGACCCAAGCACAGACAAGACCGGGCCCGACACCTTTCCGGTTGAGGTGGTGGAGAGAAAACCTCCTGAGAAGACCTACAAGTCAAAGCGAGGCCGTGCTCGTGGCACCAGGTCGGGGATGGACAGAGCCGCCCATCTGAAAAGCCTGGAAATGACCGCCAGGGCAGCAGGACAGGCAGTAGACAAGGAAGCCGGGCCTGTGGTAGCCTCTCCTGAGAAAAACGAGAGCACCCTGAAGGGAAGTGACTCCTCACCTCAGCTGGCAAACAACCCAGCCGATCCCGACAAGGAAGCAGAGAAGGAAAACGTGTCTGCCTCCACCGTGTCCCCAGAAGCCACACAGCTAGCCAAGCAGACGGAACTGGAGCAGGCTGTGGAGAACATCGCAAAGCTCACCGAGCCCTCCACTGCCTCAGCTAACAAGGGCTCAGCCACAGGAACATCTGAAGAGCCTGCCTCTGAGGACGGCCACAAGCCGCCACACCAGGCTAGCGAAACTGAATTGGCTGCGGCCATTGGCTCCATCATCAGTGACAGCTCTGGAGAGCCAGAAAACTTCTCCACTTCTTCCTCTGTTCCCCTGGGATCTCAGACACATGTACAGGAAGGAGTGGAGCCAGGGCACCAGCAGGCCGTGTTGGGAATCTTGCAGACAGAGGCAGCAACAGAGTCTTCTGCTCCACAGGTCAGTGCTTCAGACCCACCAGCAGGCTCTGCAGACACCAAGGAAGCCAGAGGAAACAGCGGTGACTCTGTCCAGGAGGCCAAGGGGTCTAAAGTGGAAGTCACTACTCCCCGGAAAGACAAAGGGCGCCAGAAGACCACACGATCACGCCGGAAGAGGAATGTCAACAGGAAAGTGGTCGCTGTCACAGAGACGCGAGCCTCTGAGGCTGAGCAGGCTCAGAGTGAGAGCCCTGCTGCTGCTGAGGTGGCAGCAGTACTCCCGGAAGCTCCCCAGGAAGAACAGCAGAGTGAGAAGCCTCACTCCCCTGCTGGAGAGTGCACCTCTGACCCAAGCAAGACCCCACCTGGTGAGAGTCTGTCCCAGGAAAACAGTGTTGAAGAAAAGACTCCATGCAAAACCCCTTCCCCTCCTGACCTGCCCCCCCTTTCAGAGCCAGCACTGGTGGATGATGAACCCCAAGCCAGGTTCAAGGTGCATTCAATCATCGAAAGTGATCCGGTGACCCCGCCCAGTGACTCAAGCATACCTCCACCCACAATTCCTTTAGTGACCATAGCAAAGCTCCCACCTCCTGTCATTCCTGGGGGAGTCCCACATCAGAGTCCCCCTCCTAAGGTGACAGAGTGGATCACAAGACAGGAAGAGCCTCGGACTCAGTCCACCCCGTCTCCAGCTCTTCCCCCAGACACAAAAGCATCTGATGTGGACACAAGCTCCAGTACACTGAGGAAGATCCTCATGGACCCCAAGTATGTGTCCGCTACAGGAATTCCTTCCACAACTGTCACCACAGCCATCGCAGAGCCCGTGAGTGCCCCTCCATGTGAACCTAAGCATCCTCCCTTAGAAGAAAAGTCACCAGCCACAGTATCAAATGCTGACACACAAGCCTCAGAGGTTCCTGTAGCTGCCGACAAAGAGAAGGTGGCTCCGGTCATTGCCCCTAAAATCACATCTGTTATTAGCCGGATGCCCGTTAGCATTGACCTGGAGAACTCCCAGAAGATAACGTTGGCAAAGCCAGCTCCTCAGACCCTGACTGGCCTGGTGAGTGCCCTGACTGGTCTGGTGAATGTCTCTCTGGTCCCAGTGAACGCTTTAAAGGGTCCTGTGAAGGGCTCTGTAGCCACCCTGAAAGGTTTGGTGAGCACCCCTGCCGGGCCTGTGAATCTCCTAAAGGGGCCCGTGAATGTCCTCACCGGGCCTGTCAATGTCCTGACCACTCCAGTGAGTGCCACAGTGGGCACGGTGAACGCTGGCCCTGGTGCTGCGACTGCTGCCTGCGGTGTGCCGGCCACAACGGGCACGGCAGCCATGATGGGTGCAGGGTCTGCCCCAGCAGCAAAGGGCAAGCAGAGGGCAAACACCAACGAGAACAACCGTTTCCACCCTGGGTCCATGGCGGTGATTGATGACCGACCAGCAGACACAGGCTCTGGCGCAGGGCTGCGTGTGAATACTTCCGAAGGGGTCGTGCTGCTGAGCTACTCAGGACAGAAGACGGAAGGCCCACAGCGGATCAGTGCTAAGATCAGCCAGATCCCTCCGGCCAGTGCAGTGGACATTGAGTTTCAGCAGTCAGTATCCAAGTCCCAGGTGAAAGCAGACGCCGTCACCCCAGCCCAGTCTGCACCCAAAGGCCCTCAGACCCCTTCAGCCTTTGCAAACATGGCTGCCCACTCTACCCTGGTACTGACTGCCCAGACGTACAACGCCTCCCCTGTGATCTCCTCTGTGAAGACTGACCGTCCAGCCTTGGAGAAGCCTGAGCCCATTCACCTCTCAGTGTCCACGCCTGTCACCCAAGGTGGTACAGTGAAGGTTCTCACCCAGGGCATCAACACACCCCCAGTGCTGGTTCACAACCAGCTTGTCCTCACCCCAAGCATAGTCACCACTAACAAGAAACTTGCTGACCCTGTCACTCTGAAAATAGAGACCAAGGTCCTTCAGCCTGCTAACTTGGGGCCCACCCTCACCCCCCACCACCCCCCTGCCCTACCCAGCAAACTGCCCACAGAAGTGAACCATGTTCCTTCTGGACCCAGCAACCCGGCAGATCGAACCATCGCCCACTTGGCAACCCCTAAACCAGATCCCCATTCTCCTCGGCCTGCTGGGCCTACACCAGGCCTGTTCCCAAGGGCCTGCCATCCCAGCAGTACGACCTCCACAGCGCTTTCCACCAATGCCACTGTCATGCTGGCTGCAGGCATCCCAGTGCCCCAGTTCATCTCCAATCTTCACCCCGAGCAGTCTGTTATCATGCCCCCCCACAGCATCACTCAGACCGTGTCTCTTGGTCACCTGTCACAAGGGGAGGTGAGAATGAGCACCCCCACCTTGCCCAGCATCACCTATAGCATCCGGCCAGAGACGCTGCACTCTCCTCGGGCCTCTCTGCAGTCTCAGCAGATAGAGGCGAGGGCTCCACAGCGTGTGGGCACGCCCCAGCCAGCTACAACTGCTGTGCCTGCTCTGGCCACACAGAACGCTCCTGAAGAAGAAGTCCACTATCAACTCCCTGTGGCTCGAGCTGCAGCCCCCGTGCAGTCGGAAGTGCTGGTCATGCAGTCCGAGTACCGGCTGCACCCGTATACTGTGCCCCGGGACGTGCGGATCATGGTGCACCCACACGTGACTGCTGTCAGTGAACAACCCAGGGCCACAGACGGGGTGGTGAAGGTGCCACCAGCCAACAAGGCCCCCCAGCAACTGGTGAAAGAAGTGGTTAAGACTTCAGATGTCAAAGCAGTCCCTGCTCCAGCCCCTGCCCCTGCCCCTGGCCCTGTCCCTGTCCCTGTCCCTACCCCTACTCCTGCCCCGCCCCCTCATGGTGAAGCCCGAATTCTCACAGTCACCCCCAGCAGCCAGCTTCAGGGGTTGCCTCTGACCCCACCTGTGGTCTTAACCCACGGGGTGCAGATTGTGCACTCCAGCAGTGAGCTCTTCCAAGAATATAGGTATGGTGACATCCGCACCTACCATGCCCCCGCTCAGCTAACACACACTCAGTTTCCTGTCGCCTCCTCCTCCATCAGCCTACCCTCCAGGACCAAGACTTCTGCCCAGGTGAGGAAGCCAGGTTTCTTCCCTACCTTTTGGGCACACACTTGGGGGTACTGTGGTTTAAAAAGACAGGCAGATCTCAAAAAAAAAAAAAGAAAGAAAGAAAAATTTTGGGGCCTGGAGAGGTGGCTCAGTGGTTAAGAGCACTGACTGCTCTTCCAGAGGACCCGAGTTCAATTCCCAGCAACCACATGGTGGCTCACAACCATCTGTAATGGGATCTGATGCCCTCTTCTGGTGTGTCTGAAGACAGTGACAGTGTACTCACATACATAAAATAAATCTTAGAAAGACAGGCGGTCTATCACTATGCTTCAGCGGGTGAGGGCACATATACTTATTGTGGTCCGGGAACCATCAGAAGTGGAAGGAGAACTCACTCCACAGTTGTCCTCTGTCTTCCACATGGACACAGTGTCACACCTGTGTGTCCTCCATCATGCACTCATGCATGCAAACAGTAATAAAAATGCCACGCCCGGGTGGGCGGTGGTGGCACACGCCTTTAATCCCAGCACTTGGGAGGCAGAGGCAGGCGGATTTCTGAGTTCAAGGCCAGCCTGGTCTGCAGAGTGAGTTCCAGGACAACCAGGGCTACACAGAGAAACCCTGTCTCGGAAAAAAACAACAACAACAAAAAAGTCATACCTGATATTCTGCAAGGATCACAAGCTAGGCGGGAGGTGTGAAGAGGGCTTTCATAACCTCGTGGTGGGGAGTGGCTCAGGTCTGGGTACGGGAAGATGCTCTGTGCACCGGCTCCTGCCTGCAGGGTCAGGTGTACAGTAGGTGCTTCTTACTGAGGCGAGCGAGCGAACAAGCTCCACAGCCCATGAGATAGTGCCTCTCTGAGCCATGGAACTCTTGTTAGGGAGCAGGGGCTTCTGTGCAGCGGGTGCTGACTGTCCTTTTGTCGTCTTCCCAACTCCAGGGCCCCCCCGAAGGTGAGCCCTCGCAGTCTACGCAGCCTGCACAGCCTGCCCCATCTACGCAGTCCACGCAACCTGCACAGCCTGCCCCACCCTGCCAGCCCTCCCAACTCAGCCAGCCTGTTCAGCCACCAAGTGGCAAGATTCCTCAGGTCTCCCAAGAAGCAAAGGGGACACAGACAGGAGGATTAGAGCAGACTCGTCTCCAAGCTATCCCCACAAACAGGCCATCTGAGCCACATGCTCAGGTTCAGAGGACGACAGTGGAAACAGCCCAGCCAGCCCACCCCTCCCCCGTGTCAGTCTCCATGAAGCCGGACCTTCCAAGCCCCCTCTCCTCTCAGGCTGCCCCAAAGCAGCCGTTGTTTATCTCTGCAAACTCAGGCACAAGCACCCCACCTGCACTGGCTCTGCCTCATGCTGAAGCCCAGCCAGCCCCCAAACAAGACTCTGCTCTACACATGACACCACAGAGGCCTGTGGATATGGTTCAGCTTCTGAAGGTAAGATGGTAGAGCTGCTCTTGACATGCGGACTGTGTTCTAAGTGTTAGTGCAGACCTGCAGGCCATGCTGAACGTGCCGTGACCCTATTTGTGCTCTGTTTATCCTGCTAAGCAGAAGTACCCCATCGTGTGGCAGGGCCTGCTGGCCCTCAAGAACGACACGGCTGCTGTGCAGCTCCACTTCGTCTCTGGCAACAATGTCCTGGCTCATCGGTCCCTGCCTCTCTCTGAAGGTGGTCCCCCACTGAGGATCGCCCAAAGGATGCGACTAGAGGCCTCGCAGCTGGAAGGGGTTGCCAGGAGGATGACAGTAAGACTCCTGGGCTGGGTTACGGGGAGGGAGGGACAAGGAGCCTCAGGAGCTTATCTCCTCCCTTCAAATGGCAGTGATCCTCTAGAATCGAGCAATCAGACAGACTCCGCTTGGGTAGACACTTCTAGACCTCGCACACGTGCAGGCGCACACGTGTGTTGTGACACAGCCATCTTCGAGTAGTACCTTAGCTAGGACACATGCTATTTAGTCGGGAGATGCCTAACCATTCACCTCTGCTCCAGGTGGAAACAGACTACTGCCTGCTGCTGGCTCTGCCCTGTGGCCGGGACCAGGAGGATGTGGTGAGCCAGACCGAGTCCCTCAAGGCTGCCTTCATCACTTACCTGCAGGCCAAGCAGGCAGCAGGGATTATCAACGTGCCCAACCCTGGCTCCAATCAGGTTGGTCCATTGTCCCATCCCTACCCCACAGGTAGGACCAGTTTAGGGCAGGGCAGGAGGGCTGGTCTGCCATGTGGTACAGATATTTCTAGTACTAACCAGGCACCCCAGAAGTTCCTGGAGGTGAGGGGCATGCAAGTAACACGGATAATGGCTCAGTTGGCCATCCCAGAGACAGGAGCCTAGGGGTGCTGTTAGCCTTGAACTGTAGAGCTGGTGACATGGCACCATGCCTTGATGCCCTGCATGGGGCCTGATAAGGCCTGCGAGGTACAAGCATGGTGGCAAGGTCATGGAAGACAGTAGTTCCCACTTTCTCTCTCCAGCCCGCCTATGTGCTGCAGATCTTCCCACCCTGTGAGTTCTCCGAGAGTCACCTCTCCCGGCTGGCTCCTGACCTCCTTGCCAGCATCTCCAACATCTCTCCTCACCTCATGATTGTCATTGCCTCAGTGTGAGGCTCTGAATGGTCGCCACCTCAGGGCATTTTCCTGAGGCTCTGCTGCAAAAAAAATTGAACACAGGACAGAACCGTGGACAACCCAGCCAGGCAGAGGGGAGGCGGCTGAGGGGCAGACTGCCAGGCGCCACCAGCTGCCCCCGCCCTCGTGCCCGCCCAGCTCTATGGATAGACCTCCTCTTGGGGGTGGTGCTGCTTGTATGTTTACATGAATTCTCGCCCAGGACAGACCACCGACCCATGGACTCACAGAAACCTTAGGGGCTGGGTTTCTCTCCTCACTTGGAGAAAAGGAACCGGGCCATGGGATGCTTCTGTTTTTGTTAAACAGATAGAACAGCCTTTGCACTAAATTAGTGACTCGCACAGTGAACACAGGCTGTGATGCTCTGGACGTGTGTGCGTGAGCACGCCGTGGACTCTCATGCAGGACTTGGGACTTGTGCTGTATGTAGCCTTGGGGTCAAGGAACATTTCAGTGGGTTTTCGCCCCATCTCCTCCTCCCTTCCCCTGCTCATCGGACATGTCATCTTTCTTAATTCTCCTGCCGCCACCACCACCTTCAACTCATCGGATGTACAGTTTACAGTTGAGTAAAAGCGAACAGAAGGATTTTCTTTCTTGGTCGGATGTGCAGAACTTGGGATGTGTATATATAAATATATAATATATATAAATATATATAATACTGACTTAAATCAAATTTCCCTGACATACATTTTTTTTAATCTGTGCCAAAAATGTGTTTTCAAAGAAAATCTTATTTTCATACTCAGACTTTGTACCGTCACTCATTTGTATACGTGCGCTTCGTCACTGCACGGGTCCTGCTCCTGCAGCACGGAAGTGTCACACTGCACCTGTACAAAAAACCTGGCTACTCCACCCCCTCTTCCTGTGACCTGGACCTCTCCCTGACTTCCTAACACTTATTAATTTATGAAACTGTTTTTCTCAGCGCAGTTTTGTTCTGTGTCCATTGGATTACAAACTTTATTAAAAAATACAAAACACCTCAAGTGTGAAGGTGGTTGTCACTCAGTAGGAGCCTCAGGGTTCTTGACTTGCACAGCAGGTCCCACCCCACGTCTGTGAACAAGGACCCTTCTACCTAATCTTCCCCAGAGCCTTCCACCTTGTGCTCAGCCTGCTGGGAAGGCACCTCAGACTTTGGTACATACTGAGACCCTTTCTCCGCCCCTTGCAAGCTCCTGCTCTGGGCTCATGCTGGTGCCTTCTCTTCTCCCCTCCCCGGTGCCCACTATTCCTGGGGCTGTTAATTCTGTATCTGCCTCAAGAAGCAGCTGAGGCACCAAGCATTTTCTGTGGGACACAAGGGGACTACAAAGCAGGCCTGTCCAGGTCAGTGGGGCTCCTACTTGGGAAAGCCAGCTCCGTCGTCAGAGCTGGCTGCTCCCTGTCTCCTTGCCAGCCTGGTGGCACACTGCAGCAAATATTGCACAGCAATAGTACTGGGCCCTACTTTACTGAGAAGCCAGCTAGAGGTCTGTACCTGCATTGCTGCTCTGGCTGGACCAGGCCTGGGTGAGTCAAGATGCACCTCAGCCACGGGGCGACCTGTGGCTGAATAACTTAGCACAGTATGGAGCTCCACTTCTTCCCATGAGGGACAGTGGGACATCCCAGGAAGTTACTATTAAACTGTCAGCTGTATAGTTGCCTGTTCCCCACCCACTGGTGACATAGGAACCACAGGCAACATTAGAAAATAATCAAATTTATTCTCTCTAGGGAATGGGGCAGGAGCACCTGAGTCCTAGGGTGCCGTCCTAGGGTGCCATCCGTCCTTAAATAAACAGTCAGAGGGCCACCTGCTCACTCGGCAGGTGGCAGGCAATCAGGAGCTGTGGGTGGAGTTTCTGCCAGTGTGGGCTGGCCCTCAGTCCCATCCCTAGGACGGAAGAGCAGCTCTCCAGCCTGCAGCATCTGCCCAGCTGGCCATGTGCTGCCTGGCCCATACTGCTGGTAGAAGTCCGCATCTGTCTGGAACATGACCAGTGCCTGGGCTGTGTGGATCCGAACATGCTGGGCCAGGCTATTGGCATCCAGGAACTTGTCCCCACAGGAATCACAAGCGTAGAGGATGTGAGTGTTGGGGTCTGTGGAGGTGGGGGCTGTGGTCAGGACAGGAAGGACCTTGGGTCCACTGGTGGTCATGCCCCGGACTGCCCCTCTCACCTTCTTCCTGCACTTGCTTGACAGCTTTGCTGATCTCAGCTTTGAGGACTTCTGTCTCATCAGCTGTCACTGCGGCCCCTACTGGTACCACTGTGGGCAGAGTCAGCAGGGCCTGAGGCAGAAGCCACAGGGACCTACCCCACTGTTGCCACTGAGGCAAGCTGCTGTAGCTGCTGCCCTCTGCCGCCCTGCCCACAGTGCACACCTGTGAGCTGAGTGACCGCTGTCGCCGCCAGTGCCTCAGTGGCCAGTGTGACCATGTCATCCACAGTGACCATGCTGACCTCACCACCCTCGTCTGGCTCCAGGATCTTGATGCCCGCCTTGCCCTGATGCACAGTCTTTACGTGAGAACGGAGGTTGTCTACCCGGTTGAAACCACGGCCACACTTGTCACATAGATAAGGCTTCTCTCCTGGCAGGGAGGCAAGTTACCATCCTGTCACCTGCAGGCCTCCCAGTACCCAGCAGCCCCAGCTTTTCTAGCAAGAAGTTCTCTGAGGCAGCCGACAGTGCCACCAGAAGCCTCAAGTGCACCCTCCTCCTGGAAGGCAGGTGGAGCCCACATTTGAACCTCAAGGCTACCTGTTAAGCAAATGTGGCGTGGGGCTCCCTCCCTCCACCCCTCCACCAGTGTCCTCCGGAGTGGGCTGGGGAGTGTGAGCTCACCAGTGTGGATGATGATGTGCTTGGACAGGTCCCCCACATTCACGAAGGCCTTGCTACAAACGCTGCACTTGTGTGGTCGGATGTTGTCATGGTGACGAATGTGATTAGCCAACTGGCTGGACTGGACAAATCTACAAGGCCACAAATAAGGGGTTCATGTTGGTTCACAGGAGCTTCAGTGTGGAGGGATCTAAGGGTCCCCACCACTCTGGGACACAGCCTGAGACTTGGCCTGAGGCTCCCTGGGGTGGGCGCAGGCCTACCTCTTGCCGCAGCGTTCACAGACATAGGGTTTCTCCCCCGTGTGCTGGCGTACATGGGCGATGAGGGAACTGGCCTGGGTGAAGGCCTTGCCACAGATCACACACTGGCACGGCTTCTCACCTGGGGCAGAGGCACATGGCACTAGCACCCGCTGGGCTCCCTGTGCCCCTTCCACAGCCCACACGGGCCCTCCTCACCCACCCGTGTGGATCCGAACGTGCCGCTGCAGTGCGCCCGGGTCAGCAAACTGCCGCTGGCAGTGGGTACATACATACGGCTTCTCCCCACTGTGGATCCGCAGGTGCCGCTTGAGGTTCCCTTTGGAGATGGAAGGCAAAACCAGTGTGCTGCACTGAGGGCCGGGGGCGAGGCTCGGGGAACGGGTGCTCTGGGCGGGCTTACCTGAGGTGGTGAATTGCTTCCCGCACTCCCTGCACTTGAGAGGGCCGTCGGCAATATGGATCTTCAAGTGCGCCTTCAGGTTCCCCACCTGCACCCAGACAGGGGCTCAGAAGGGTCCCCCTGGGACCTGGCTTCTCCCCAACCCCGTAAGCCAGGGAATAGTGGACTTCCTGGTTTCTCCAAGGGGCAGAGCTCCATTCCTGACTGAAGCCCAGCACTGGAAGGAAAACCAACCACAGCCCTCCAGGGTATCATCCTAGGAAAGTCCCTGTCCATAGACAGTGGCTGTGGTGTGCTAACCCTGGGGAGCTTCAGGAGCCCTCCAGTGCTGGCTCAGGAGGGTGCACACCTGGTTGAACTTCTTGTCGCAGTGGGGACACTTGTGCTCCTTGTCTGTGTCATGAGTCTCCAGGTGGCGCATCTTGGAGGTGGGGTCAGAGAAGGAGCGGCCACAGTAGTCACACTGGTAGGGTTTCTGACCACTGTGTACCAGCTGGTGGCGCTTGAGGTTGCCTGAAGTGGTGAAGAGCTTGCCGCAGTCCCCACAGCGGTAGCGCGCCTCCCCCGAGTGCCTCTTCTTGTGCAGGTTCAGCAGGCTGATGAGTCTGTAACTCTTGCCGCACTCCTCACACCCATAGGGTTTCAACGGGCTGTGGGTCAGAAGGTGCTGGGTGACAAGAAAGGGTGCTCCAGGGTCCCAAACAGGTGCCCAGCCTGGGGGAGACAGGGTGGGTACCTGTGTGTCTTCTCGTGAGCCTTGCACGCTGCGGGGTCCGAGAAAGCCTTGCTGCACTCGCGGCATGAGAACGGTTTCTCGCCCGTGTGGATGCGGATGTGCCGTTTGAAGTTCCCTGTGTGCGTGAACTCCTTCCCGCAGTCCTGCAGGCGCAGCAGGAAGGGGTGCGTGAGGGGCCGCAGAGACCCTGGAGGCTCAGGGCTGGCACCGCCCACGGCCCCGCACCTCGCACTTGTGGATGACGGAGCCATAAGCCTTGGACTCAGTGCGATCCCCGTAGGTGCCCGAGCGCAGGTTCTGGCCCTCCATGCCAAGTTCCTGCCCAGAGTCTGTGCCCGCAGACTCGTCATTCTCCTCAGGAGGCTCCCCGTTCTCCAGATGGACTCCCTCTTCCTTGACTGTGGCAGGCCCTGTGCCCTCTTCCTCTTGTCCCTCTTCTCCTTTGCTGGCCGTCTCCACTTCCATTTCTGCACAGAAAAGAGCAGCCACTGAGGATGTGGTTGGGACCAGAGCACTATCTAGGTCTGGCCCAAGTCCCCCCCACTTCTTTAGGTGAGAGTGACTCCAGGATTTGTAACACTGGTATCGCCACCTCAGGCAAGTGAGTGTGGGCATTTCCAGCCAACCAAGTCCTTGTGAGGCTTGTGGGCAGCATGGCACACACGAGTCATGCCCAGGGCTGAGCAGGAAGCTCTGGGGCTGTGTCAGGATGCTTGCGGACTAACAGGAGCGTGGAGGGGATGGGGACGTGGAATGAAGACAGCTCAAGAGTGAAGGATGAGTCTGAGCATCAGGCTAGACACAGAAGAGGTGATCTAAGAGGGTGCAGAACCCCTGGCTGGGGGAGGGGCACCTTGTTCTGAGCTCTCTGACAAGGCCTCGGCTTCTGCAGCAGCCATGCTGCCCGTGGGGTCCATGCCGCTCGTGGGGTCCGGCTTGAGCTCCACAGGTGGAGGCTCCCGGGGAGCATCTGCCTTCTCCGTCTGTTCTGCGCCTGAAGAAGGATGGAAGGCTGGATTGGGACTCTGTCCAGAGGCCCAATAGGTCTCTTCCATGGCGGGAACAAACCCTGTACAACCAACTGTCTGAGCCAGACAGGAGCCAGAAACTTACAGGAGCGCATGCTCCCAGTCACAAGGCCATCACTGTCCTGGGGCCCAGGCTGCACTGCACAGGTGCCGGGCAGGACCTCCTTCCAGGGAGCCAGCCTGTGAGACCCCATCAGAACTCACCACTGGATGCGCTCTCTGCCTGGCCACCCCGCTCCTCTTTGAGTTCTCTGCCTGGGCCTGTGGATGAACTGCTTCTCGCTTGCTCCAGCCTGCTCAGCATGGTGGCAGCAGCCTTCTCTTCTCTGGCTCTCTTGTCTCCTCCTGGAGACAGAACACAACAGACTTGTCGTTTTTCATCAAGTGTCAATGGCCAGAGGGATGAGGTGGCTCCTGAGTCCCCCTCAGGACTTGTAGGTACTTCACTAGTTTGTTCAGGGAACGCCTCAGCGCAGGGCACTGATTTCCCAAGCCTGGACGGCAAGAGTGAGATGATTTTACAGGGGCAGTAGGCACTGTGCTCAACAGCGGGAGGCATGGCCCTTGACCTGACCTAGGAGTCTACAGGCTTCTGAGAGGTCACCAAGAGAGCTTCTGGAAGGGCAGCTCTAAGAGGCTCAGACAGCAGCTCTGGGCACCTAGTGGCCCAAGTGTGGCTCCTGCCCTCTGCTGCCCAAAGGTAGAAAGGGGCAGGCATGAGGACCCTTTCCAGAAGTGCTAGACACACCTTAACAGCATCCCCACAACAAAGGCAAGGTAGACGAGGAATCTGAGACCCAGTGAGGTAACCTACAGTCAGGCAAGGGCTCCAGAAGCCACTTCTCAGGAACGGCTGGCCAATGACCTCACCTTCCACAGCTGAGGCGTCTGCACTCTCCCCAGCAGTGCTGGTCGGCTCAGCGAGGGACTTGAGCGTTTGGCAGGCCGTGACAATGTCCTGCATCTGGAGGAAGCTGGCCACGGCCATGACATCATCCACGTTCTCAGGGCTGAGGTTCAGCTTAGCCGTGTACATGAACTCCAGCACCTGCCCCAGGCCTGCCAAAGACAGGACGCTGTCCAGTACCTGCCCCAGGCCTGCCAAGGACAGGACGCCATTACACACCCACTTTGGGGCCTACCAATGTGCAATCAGAGTTTGCAAAGGCTTCACCACCTGTCTGCTTGGCTGGGGACAGCTTCTAAAAAGATACACAAGGATATCCCTCCCTACTGACCATGTGGTCTTTAAGATCTATCATCTATCTGCTCTACCAAATGCTCAGACATCTGACCTCTGGGTATCTGTTTCCACATCTATAACATGGGATAGTATCTTGACCTTACCATCTCAAAAACAGGTGATCGGGCTGGTCCACCCTTCCTCAATTCCAGGCCCATCTCAAGCCTGTGTCCCAGCTAACTCCCCATCCTTTCCGTAGCCTGGCTGTCAGCTCCAGGACTGACATGGCCACAGAGAAGAATCAGGAAGGTCTAGGGCCTGCTTCTCTCTGTCCCTGCTAACAAGACTGGTCCTACTTTCTCTGTGCCCTAAGCATACAGTGAATCTGTCTCCCCACCCCCTGCCCACTTCACATCTAGTCAGAAGCATCTCTGAAAGGTGGGAGGAACTTGGTACCTACAGGGTCAGAGCTCAAACGCAGGTGGGACATGGCCTGCTGGCATTGCCCTAGAAGGGCCTTGCATGATGAAGCCCTGGCCCCATCAGGGTACCTGCCGCATTACTGATGTCCAGGTGCACCACATCCTTCTGATCCACAAAGAGCATCTTGAAGTACTCGCTGCAAGCTGCCAGCACCGCCTTGTGAGCCTTGAAGTCAACGCCGTCCACCACAAAGGTGCAGTCACAGAGAAGGCCCAGCTGCCGCTGCTGGTTCAGCTGCTCCAAGACACGCTGGCTGTGCTGGGGGAAATCCATGGCTGCAGAAAGCCAGAACCTTCTGTCAGCACTGAGAAAGGATGCCAGCCCAACTCACTGCCAATTGCCAAGCAAGCCCAGGTAAGACTCACAGAGGAGACAGAATTAAACACGGGAGAGGCTTTTCTACCACGAAAGGGCAGACAACTCCACACACTTACTGCAAGCCAAAGCAGCCCAGTTGCTCCCAAAGCTTACTCAACAAGACAAGTCCCCCACAGCAGAAAGGATCAAGAGGAAGCCCCGTATCTTGGCCCCACAGCAGAACACACCAGGTAATGAGCTAAGGAGTCAGAAGAGCAAAGTAATGAAGCAAAGTGGTTGTGCTGTCTCACAGAACAGTTGACCACGAACAAGAACACACACACTGTTAGACTAAAAGGTTCTAAGTGCGGATGGCTCTTCATCTCAGCTGCAGGGCTCCCTCTCCATGGCTCCCACAGGCTCCGGAAAGTTCCCTGTGCACACAGTGGCTGGGTTCATTAGTTCTTTAGGGTGGGGATCTTACTCTGTCTCTCTCCTTCCTGGCCTTTCCCACCCCACCCTTGCTCAGCTCCTCCCTCCCTCCCTCTCAGGCACTACATGAAGTGGGTTAAATCTGGTGTCTCCAGAAACACCTGAGTCTCCTGTCCTGAGCCAAGGGCTGCCTGGGTTGGCTGCGGTGTTAAGGGTCTCCCTTAATGCTGGCAAATCCCACGGCTGTCCCAAGGGTTTAGTGATGGTCCTAGGCTGCTCCTCAGTTATCAACTAGACAGACAGAGAGAGGAGATAAAAACTCAAGCAGCCCGTGCCAGCCTGGCCCCACTGCAGAATCTTCTCAAGATCAGCAATCTTCTAGGAAAACAAATGGGGTTTTCTTTATAGAAAAAACTTGCTTCGGAACATTTCAAAGTAAAACCTGGCACTGTGAGGCCAAAGTACATAGAGCAGGCTATGGCATTGGATCCAAACCCCAGTAACAGTCAGCCACTCCAGAACCAGGTTGCCCTGAGCAGGAGAGTGACTTTGGGGCACTGTGCCCTGATGCAGCAGCACTGGCCACTCCTGATGTCACCATCCCAGGCTGTTTCTGGCCTGGAGCCGCAATGACTGAGGAGAGCTGACAGAAGTCATTCCCCTCACACTAGCACAGGCACATTTACCACTCTGTGGTTTCTGGAAACTTCTTAGTATGTGCCTGTAATCTCAGCACTTAGGAAACTGATGCAGGAGGATGATGAGTTCCAAGCTTGCCAGAGTCACTGTCTTAAACAACAAGAAAACATGGGGACACGTACATGCTGATCTAAGGAAAGTGTCTAAGGGGAGTGTGGCAGTGGTATCAAGCCAAATGCAAGTTCAAACTGGAGACCAAGCCCTGTTCCCCCAGGTCCAAGCAGGGACACTGCTTTTGGGCCTGGCAGTGCCAACATCTATAACTAGGACGCAGCCTGAAGCAAGTGATAGGCACAGGACACCCACAGCAAAACCACTGGGCACCTTCTCTAAGCCAGTGGTCCTCCACCTTCCTGATGCTGAAACTCTTTCATCAGTTCCTTATGTTGTGCTAACCCCAACTATAACCTTATGTTCGTCACTACACTTCATAACTGTAATTTGCTTGCTGTTATGACTCCTAATGCAAATATCTATTTTCCAATTGTCTTAAGTGACCCCTGTGTAAGAGTCATCAGGCCTTAGAGGTCATGACCCACAGGTTGAGAACCATTGCACCAGGTCCAGAAAGAGCAAACTCCCACTGGTGATCTGAAGGGAAGAGAGGGAAAACTCAAGAGTTGTTCCGAGTATAAAACACTGAGAGAGAAACGCCCAGGCCTAGGGTTAAGTGGCCTTTCTGGGGTGCCTAGGAGCTGAAGGGTGCACATACCAAAGCACACAGCGGGTGTGGACACCCCACGCCAGAGTGCTCCTAGTACTGCCTTCTGAGGTGGAAAAGCTGTGGGCAGTCTGGAGTCCTAGTCCCCATCTCCACAGCCAGTGAGCTACCTCCTGAGTACAGACAGGGAGCCAACACCCCATGTTTGCTTTGCTAGATCCTGAGTGACTGTCTAGTGCAGACGTGGAGGCCGATGGTCTTAGTGGAGCCCTGGGCTCCTTCCTTTGTCCAGGATGCTCACCTATTCCTGGTCTACCACAATCCTCTCCTCCCTGTGTCCTTCAGCCCACACTCTGTGGCAAAGCACACCGACTCAGAGCGGAGCATCAGAGGCAGTAACTTCTTAGAGCCTGGGAGCCAACTGTGCGGCTGTCTGCTCCCTGGGCCTCATGGGACCCCATCAGTGGGCATCTGGAGTTGGTTTTCTCTTCTTTTCTTTTTCTCTCTCTCTTTCTTTTTTTGAGACGAGGTCTCACTGTCTAGTCCTGACTAGCTTAGAGCTCAGAGATCTGCAGGCCTGCCTTTGCCTCCCAAGTGCTAGATCAAAAGCATTTATCAGCACACCCAGCAAGTTCAAGGTTTTTAAATAAACAAAAAACAAGGCATAAGTACCAGTCACAGCACAAGGTCCATCGAACTCTCAAACTCAGAAATCCACCTGCCTCTGCCTCCCAAGTGCTGGGATTAAAGGCATGTGCCACCACCGCCCGGCTAAGTCACTCTTTTTAAGGCCCCAAATCACATGGTCCCTGCATCCTTTTACTTAGACACTCTGGGTGACTAGACCCACCAATCATAAGCCACCGTCCCTCCTAAACACAATCTGGAAAATGCCTGTAACACAATCCCAGCGGTGGTGGTGAGACATGGGGAAGGCATGCTGAACAGAGCATGGAGGGGTGAAGGCTCTCGGCCGACAGGCACTTTACACAGACTGACTAAACTGTTAACAACCCAAGACCACCTGGTATGTGAGGCCAACTGCCTGAATGAAGCACCAGGAGGACTGACCTGCACAGCTCCCTCCCAAAGCCACATAGCCTGTCAGACACTGAAATAGGACCCAAGCCAGTGGCAAGCCCTGACTAGCACGAGGGGTGGGGCCACATCGCTGGACAGAAAGCAACCTCCCTCAAGTACACACTGAGCTTTGCTGGCTCCCCAACGGACTGGCCAGTTCCAGCTTCCACACAGAGAGGCCACCACCAAGTGCAGCTCACCTTTCCTGATGATCCAGAAAAGACAAGACATATATATGCTCAGGCCAAGGAAACCGAAGATCATAAAGGCCACCCTGGGAGGCTGAAAACCATGCACCCAACCTCACTCCCAACCTGTGTCTTCATGTATAACCTGGCAGAGAAATAACCATCAGCATCCTGCCTGCTACCACAGTGCTCCTTTCCCAGCAAATGCTTGCCTCGTATTGAGACTGTTTCTTCCATTTTTAGCAGGGTTTCTCAATATACAGATGTAGACAGACACACACACACACACACACACACACACAATCTAGAAAGATAATCCTTCTTCAGTGAATGAGGGGAGACCGTGCTAGGATCAAACCCAGGGCTCTAAGAGCCTGACCCCTGAGCTGTTCTCAGTCCCTCATCTAAGCATACATACAGATCCTTATAGAAACTTCCAGGCCTGCTTGAAACTCCAGCTTCCGGCACTTCACCCTCTACTGACAGTGCTACCCTAACCTAATGGAAGTTTACCAGTCCTGAATCTATAGTGTTTTCTGTAATTATAAAAAACAAATTCCTTTTCTTTCTTGAGCCAACACAGAGCAGCCTCAGACTGTGCAGCACAGACTGACCTTGAACCCACAGCTCTCCTCCTGCACCTCCCAAGTACGAGGACCGAAGCTGTGCACCCCAGGGCAGGCAGTCTACTGGGGGTTCTCACCATCCTCAATAGCCATCAAGAGGGAGCAGAAGGAAGGACCAGAGCAGATGCTGGCCCCTTTGGTTAACTTGTGTTTCTTAAGACACAGTCACATGAGTTCAGGCTGGCTCTGAACTTGTGATGGAGCCAAGGGTGACCTTGGCCTCCTAGTCTTCCCATCTAACAAGCAGAGAAACCAGCATCCTGATATTGGTTGTCCCAACCTCTAGAACGACAAGAACCATACCTGTTTAATTTGCCAGCCCAAGGTACTCTGTTATAGCAATGCAGGACACACTGAGGGCAACAGAAGCATTTGAGAAAATGTTCACTCTATGAACCAGGATGGCCCTGCTACCTAGCACCTCCAGTTATCACCGGTGACCCCACAGCTCATAAAGCAGACTAGGCACAGAGAAAAGAGCAGGGGGCTTCATGCTCCTCTCTGCACTCACCTGAGGTGAAGCACTATAGCTTTGAGCCTCCCGAGGAAGGTTAACCACCGATACCACATGTAACGCAGGTATCAGTGCTGTGCAGAGCCGGGTAGAACTACCTGACAGTCAGAGGGAGTGAGGAGGACCTCTCAGAGGAGGGAGAATTGAAACAAAGACCTGGAAGAAGGTACAAGAGGAGGGTGTGCCACTGTAAACCCAGGCCCCACAATCCACTATGGAGCCACAGGCAGACGGCAATGTCCTTTCTCTAAAGTTTTGTGCACGATAAGCATTTGCCCATGATTCTTTTAAACACACTTTTTAAAAAGCCTTGTGAGGACTGAGAACTGAATGGCAACACTCTGAAAGGGCCACTTAGCTAAGGGACAGCAGAGAAGCTGGAAGGCTAGCAGCCACTGCAGAGAGGGCCATAGACTCAGTGGTCTCTGCTGAGAGCAGTGCTACAATTAAGAGCATATGTTGGGCCACAGGTAACGGCCCATGTCTGTAATCCTAGCGCTTAGGAGGCAGAGGCCATTGGTACAGTGGAGAGATCCCCTAACATCATAATGGCAGTCACCTGTCCCCTTGCTGACACAGGGGCAAGGATATGCTTGTGTTTCTACACAGGAATCCACAACACCAGGATGGATGCTAATATGGGACATTCAACCAGCTAGGGAAAGGCAGACTGGGATGAAGCCTCCTCTCCCTCAGACCTTCTGGCTGAGGAGTTGGTACTTTTTAGAGACAAGTCTCTACTTGCCTGTGATCCCTCTATTCATGCCATTTCCCTTACACCCTATCAAGTACAAAATATTTCCCAGGCTGGTGAACAACTCTCTCGTTATAATAAGGAACCTGAGCCAACAAAGTTTTAAACTATTTGGTCCTACTCAGAGAAAGTATATCCTAGCTCAATGGGACAAGGGTACCTGTTTTGTCAAGGGCTATCTCTTGAGTTCTAAGTTCAAGGCCAGTCTGGTCTATAGAGTGAGTTCCAGGACAATCAGGGCTACACAGAGAAACCCTGTCTTGAAAAAACAAACAACAGCTGACGTGTTGGAGCTGACGTAATTAGCTGTTGCAGGAGAAGTGGGCTGTGGAGGGGAGAAGTGGCGGGAAGCAAAAGAGGCTACACAGTTCTATCATGAGAAGCTGGCAAGGTGACACCATCCCTGAGATGAGGAGAAACAAGAGCCCATGGAAAGTCACAAACTTCAGACCAACTACAGACAAGAAGACAGTACTAGAGGAGGAGACGGTGGATAAAACGCCAGCACATGGCTTGGTGGCTAAGGGCACTTCTGCCAGCTGATGACCTGAGTTTCACTCCCACAATTCACATGGTCTGACAGAATCAACGCCTGCCAATCACCCTCTAAACCCCACATGTACACCCACACGCACACTCATGCATGCACACATACAGCATAAATATACAAATGTGATTTTTTTTTTGTGTGTGTGTGTGTGTTTCGAGACAGGGTTTCTCTGTGTAGCCCTGGCTGTCCTGGAACTCACTCTGTAGACCAGGCTGGCCTCAAACTCAGAAATCCACCTGCCTCTGCCTCCCAAGTGCTGGGATTAAAGGCGTGCACGACCACCGCCCAGCTGTGATTTTTTTAAAAAAGGAAAGATCGTGGAGGAGTGGCAGGAAATGAACATGCAGGGACAAGCTGGGCTGTGACAGCCAGAGCAGGGGCAGCTGATCCTCCACAGTCCAAGAACAGCCAGCAGATCAGGAGCTCGCCCGCCAACTGATGGCTGGAGCTGCCTCGGTCAGCTGGCAGAGCACTTCCGTAGCATACACAGAGCTCTGGTTTCGATCCCCAGCAATGTACAAACCCTGAGTGTCGGTACACTCCCCAAATCCTCAGCTACAGAGTCTGAGGCAACAAGAGGCCCTGCCTTATAATTAAAGCTGACATGACAAAATTTAATTCTCAATTGCACCACCGGAACCTGAAAAACTGTTAACATCCCCCTGCTGACACTAGAAGTGTTCAGTCTCTGGCCTGCCACAGAACACCACAGAACAGGGAAGCACTTCTTCCTTGAGAGGCTCAAGGCCCCTGACACTCAGCACAGCCCTGAGCATTCAATGTTGAGTCACAACGTGACTGAATCACGCTCTGGAGGGACACCCACATCCTGCAGGGCATGTGAGAAAAAAAGAAAATGGTGAAGGTGCCCCTCTGAAAAGGAGCTCCTGGTGACAGCTGCTGGCCGGAACCTTTCTGTTTACCACTGATAATATCCTTAAAAACTAAAACAGAGGAGGAAGCTACAGACGAAGGGTGCACTGGGTTGGGAGCTCCTCACTCAGATCTTTCCATCATAAAACCTTTAAGGTATTAAGGGTGTGCACCAACACTCGGGGTTGGTACCACAGGGCTGCTGTAGAAAACCCCGTAAACTCTGAACATCAGAAGGCACAGAGCAGAGGACTGCTGCTAGCTCAAGGCCAGCCTGGGCTATCCTCTGGGGCTCTGGGTCAAAATAACAACAAAAACCATTTCCTACTTTCTGCAAGACCTGGTGACTAAAAATTTCTCAATACAAAAAAAAAAAAAAAATCATATGGGAAATGGAAAATTACAAAAATTTTCACAAAGAATGTGTTTCTCAGGAAGATTCTGGGAGCAGAAATCCCTGAAGAGGGTCCTCTGAGAGCAATGGACCCTCAGCATCAGGCACAGATGAAACCCTGATACTGTGAAAGGGGCCTGCCATTGCTGGGGCCACAGCTCCATGGCTTAGCTACAGCTCAGGGCTTGTAGTTAAGCAGAGCTAGCCCTTGGGCGGCAGTACACACATCTCCAGCCTCCATCCCTCTCTGTAAGGCGGGATAACCACGGAGCCTTCCACTTCCTAGAGCTGCGGATGCACTCCTGCGCAGTGACACTACAGTACATAAAACCAGGCAGGAGAAGCGACAGAGCCAGAGGCCAGGGAGGAGCCACCACCCCGGGCGGGCGGGCTCACCTCTTCTACCAGATGCAACATGAGGCCTCAGTGCTGGAGACTTAACAGAATGTCATCATCTCCTTCCTTGACTTGCCAAAAGAGGCTTCACTGAGAAAAAACACAGCATGGCCATCCATCCCACAGAGAAAGGAGACCAATTGTTGCCTGTATTCTATGATTCTACTTTCCTATTTTCCTTTAGAACTGAATGGTATTCTCTCTCTCTCTCTCTCTCTCTCTCTCTCTCTCTCTCTCTCTCTCTCTCTC
>NW_021620793.1:2111560-2112535 GCF_004785775.1 Grammomys surdaster | reverse complement strand
CTCTCTCTCTCTCTCTCTCTCTCTCTCTCTCTCTCTCTCTCTCTCTCACACACACACACACACACACACACACACACACACACACACACACACACACTTGTGTCTGCCCTGCCAAGCTCAATGGTGTGAGGCTACTGATGACGATGACACATGCTCTGACTGCAGGACAGGAGGAACAGCGGATGTGAGAGAGAGAGACGCATCCTCCCCGCTGGCTAGCCCTCATGGTGTCAGAAGGTACCATGAGACTACTGGGGAGAACGGTCAGCACCAGCCGTACTCAGCACGTCCCTATAGATGTGCTCTGCTCACTGAGCAGCAAGAAGTGCCCACTGCGTGACAGTGGAGAGTCTGTCACAGGGTAACCAACAACTTCCTAAATGACTTGAGATGCTTCACAGAAGGGTCCTCATGTTTGGTACTATAAACCTGGTTAGAATCTTGTGGCTGGAGAGGCCAGAGAGAAGCCGCCGCCACCGCTGCCGCCTTACTAAGTGGATTAGACATGGCCACCAAATTTCCTTCTACTTATGTCACTGCTCAGAGATCAGTGCTGCCGTCAGAGAAGTTTCTTTGGGAGTGGGCAGCAGCCACCAGCAACTCATAATTTGTCCAAGTGAGGAAAGTCAGCCACCCATAACTAGGTACCTGAATCACACTTTGGGGGTAGGGGGGACAGAGCTGTACGAGCCCGAGGAGAGTGAGAGCTGTGACCACGACACGGCCCTGGCACTCCTGTGTTCACAGAGCTGTGACCACTGGACATCACCATCCTGTGCCAGAGAGAGGAGGGCTGTGAGGTGCCACACCTCTGAGGATTGTAATGGTTCCTAGGGGAAGGAAAGAGGTCCGTGCTCCTGTAAATAGTTCCTCAGCCATGTTCCTGTAAGCAACCTTAATTAAACTCACCGGGTTAAAGAAGAAGGAAGAGAGGGAAGGAGGTGGCGTGAAATGGGAGGGGAGAGGGAGGAGAGG
>NW_021620793.1:2102600-2111460 GCF_004785775.1 Grammomys surdaster | reverse complement strand
AGGGAGGGAGGGAGGGAGGGAGGGAAAGAGGAAAATAAGGACTAGCTCGGAAGAAGGAAGAGTGGGAGAGGAGGGCCAAGAGTGGGCGGGAACCCGACCAGGTACAATGTGTACACATACGAGGTGTAGGAAAGAAATGGCTATATTGAACTACCATGTGCTAAAACACAGTAAAGTCCCCAAGAGACAGAAGTCAGTGCTGACCCGTGCACCCCTCACACTGCGCTCTCAGCACATGGCGGGGAAGGCTGGACAGTCAGGAGCAAGGCCAGGTCAGACCATACAACCTGTCTCCAAAGAAACAAGAGCAGAGTAAGACTTGGTGGCCCTCAGTGTGACACGCCTTCTTCATGTGCTGACCTCTCCTGGGCTTTTCTTCCACATAGGATTGAGTGCTAAGGTCCCTTCTAGGTTTAAGATTTAATAAATGTTAAGGGATCAAGTCCATTCATGGATATGCCAGGGGACTAGGACCGGCATGAAGTAGGACAGAAGCCACAGTGAGGACAGAATGAGGAGCTAGCACTCAGCAGACTGTTTTAACTTAATGATGTCTTAGGATTTTCAATGTCCCAGGCCACGGTGATATACACATGCAATGCCAGGGCTTAGGTCGCTGAGGCAAGAGGACTGACTTCAAGGACAGTCTGGTCTCTGCAGCAAAATCCTGCCTCAAAAAACAATCTCCAGGAGCCAGAGTGGTGGCGCCTTTAATCCCAGTACTCAGAAGGTAAGCAGATCCCGGGACACCAGCCTGCTCTATAGAGTGAGTTCTAGGCCAGCCAGGGCTACACAGAGAAACCCTGTCTCAAAAACAAAACAAAAAGAAAGAAAGAAAGAAGGGAGGGAAGGAGGAAGAAAGAAAGAAAGGCAGGAACAGGCACAATGAACAGACTAACAGTGAGGTGGGTGTTGGAAAGTACTGTATCCCCTAGACAGAGCCACACATCAGAGTTCTTGCTGTCCCTACCTATCTGAAGGGACATCTAGCAGGAATTCAGTCTAAACTTTCATGGCCTCAGCCCAGCCCTCTGACATCAAGCAGGTCCCCTCTTCTTCTGTCCATGACTAGAAGTGCCTGCTTTTGGAAGCTAATCACACCGGGCACCATCTGGGAGCACACATCAGTCGTGGACAAGCCTGGACACTCCAGCACCACAAATCTACCCCATGCTCCGTGGCCTGGGAACACACCCAGCCCACTCAGCCCCTTACTGGCCAGGCCCTGCACTCCAGACCCTGTCACTCTGGGACCAGGTTCTCACAGCTGGTCCTCCATGCCACATTAGCATGGCACCAGAAGCTTACAGGTGAGCCTGGGCTCCTTGCTGCCTCTCCCTTTTTGAGATGAAGTTCCTCTATGATGGTGGGACCATCAGGAGCCAGCTTAGGCCTTAGATGGATGCCTGCGCTTAAGCAAAACCACTTGGTCAAAGACAGCCTGTTCCCGATGCAACTCACGGGCAGTAGGTTACTCAGCAAGCTCTAGAAGGACTACTTCTAGGCTGTTGAGGTTGAAGAGAAATAGCTCTTTATTTTAGCCACCGTATCTCGGGCAGCTTCCTTGGAACATTTTCCTCATTCACTGGCAGCACTGGAGACTTGAACCCAGGGCCTTCAACAGGCTAGCACTACCACAGAGCCACACCTCTGCCCTGTAGGACATTTTCAGATTTCAGCTAATTAAAATAAGATAAAAGCTGGGTGTAGTGACATACATATTTTTTTTTTTTTAGGTTTTTTCTTTTTCTTTTCTTTCTTTCTTTTTTTTTTTTGGTTTTTCGAGACAGGGTTTTTCTGTGTAGTTATGGCTGTCCTGGAACTCAATTCTGTAGACCAGGCTGGCCTCGAACTCAGAAATCCACCTGCCTCTGCCTCCCAAGTGCTGGGATTAAAGGCGTGCACCACCACCGCCCAGCTTCATGACATACACTTTTAATTCTAGCACCTGGGAAGCACCAACAGATCTCTGTGACTGTGAAGCCAGTCAGGGCTAAATAACAACATCCAGGATACCCAGGACCAGGATACTGTCTCAAAGAAAGAAAAAAAAAGTAGATCAAGCCATAATTCTCAGAAACTCAGAAAGCAGAGGCAGGAGGGCCACTTTGAGTTCAAAGCCAGCCTGGGTGACAGAACCTTTTAGACTCTATTCAAAAAACAAAGGAAGGGGATTTTTTTTGTTTTTTTTTTTTGTTTTTTGTTTTTTTTTCCCCCTTTTCTTTTCGAGCCCAGGCTGTCCTGGAACTCACTCGGTAGACCAGGCTGGCCTTGAACTCAGAAATCTGCCTGCCTCTGCCTCCCAAGTGCTGGGATTAAAGGCGTGCGCCACCACCGCCTGGCACAAAGGAAGGTTTTTATCAACAATTTTACAATAAAACTATTATAAGGATTTTTCTTGGTTTGGTTTGGTTTTTTGCTTTTTGTATTTTGGGGGGGGGAGTTTTTGTTTTATTTTGGTTTGGTTTGGTTTTTCAAGACAGGGTTTCTCAGTGAAGCCATGTAACCAGCCCTGACTGTCCTGGACTGGCTTTGTACACCAAGCTGGCCTTGAGCTCAGAGATCCATCTGTCTCTGAATCCCCAAGTGCTAGAGGACCAAAGGTGTGCACCAGCACCTAACTGTATTATAGTTTAAAGAAGAAGTCCTGGACAGGTGACCTGAACCATGCTGCATGTGGACAGTGACCAGCAGCAAGCCCTTCAGTGTTACAGACAGACATACCTCAGATCTCCAAAGGGCCAGGGGCTCTCTTCTCAGACTGTGTGCCTGTAGGAACTCCAGCTCGGCTCCCCTCCTCCAGCTCATCACCTGAATCAAGGATACCAGAGAAGAAGCCCCTGTGAGACCGTGAGGTGCCACTCAGCCTCTAGGGTCAGCTCTTCCTCCCATCCATCAGTCAGCCACGTGCAGGGCTTAGCATGGAGCCCTCAGTGGATGGTAGAAGAGTACTGGCCTGCTGTAGAACAGATTGTGTGCCTGGCCTGGGGAACAAGGAGAATGATCAGAATCCTGGCTCCTCTCAGGAACTCCTTCCTGGGACAGCCCTGCCCAGCTGATGATCTTGCACACAGTTCAGTACAGCATGGACTTTCCTGAGATGCCCACCACACTGATACTCACCCCAATACATACCCCGACCCAGGTGACCTCTGCTGGCTGCCAGCCATACGCTCAACAACAGAGAGCTTCACTTCAATGTTTTTGGTGGGGATTTGGTTTCTGAGACAGGGCCTCACACTATACCTCAGGCTGCCCTGGAGCTTGCAATACAGTGAATACAGCTATATAGTGAATGGTGAACCACCCACAATTCTGTCTTGGCCTCCCTAGTTCCGGGATTCTAGGCATACACAACCACCTCAGGCTTCACAGTTTCTCAGGCACACATCCCCAGCCCATTTAAAGCTAAATCTTTCCCGCTGGGTGTGGTGGCACACCTTTAATCCCAGCACCTGCGAGGCTCAGGCAGGTGGATCTCTGTAACTTTAAAGCCAGCCTGGTCTACAAACCAAGGTCGAGGACAGCCAGGCTACACAGAGAAACCCTGTCTCGGGGGAGAGGGAGTACTAAATCTTTCCTCTTATTCAATGTGTTCCCTGCCCTGCTTCCTACCAACACCCATCAGTAAAGGGCAGGGGACAGTGCCAGGACCTGGCTTAGCAGGTAAGAGTGCTTGGCTTGCTGTACAAGTCTGACAGCCTGAGTTTGATTCCCCAAAACCCACAATGCAGTGGGGCACATCTGTGATCTCAGCTATCCCGGGGTGAGCTGCCAGGCAGCTGGTGGAGAACCAGGTGGATGCAGGAAGCTAGCCTGCTATACTACACAGCAGGAAGGACAGAGCCCCCGACTCAACATGGTAGAAGATGAGAATCCAATCAAGTTGTCCTCTGATCTGCATACATTCTACAGTTTGAAGAAGAAATGGGTCAAACCTGACAACTCTGTGGCTCCTCACTGAAGTTATCACCAAGTTTTATCAATTCTACCTCCAAAATTATCTCCGCCCACTCTGCATCTAATCTAAAATTACTCAAGGCCACACTTACACCTAAATTACTCTAACAATCTCTCTCTCTCTCTCTCTCTCTCATTTTTTTGTTTTACAAGACAGTTTTTTTTTTTTCTTCTGTGTAGCCCTGGCTGTCCTGGAACTTTCTCTGTAGCACAAGCTGGCCTCGAACTCAGAGACCCACCTGTCTCTGCCTCCCAAATGTTGGGATTAAAGAAATTCACCACTACCCAGGGTCTAGCAATCTCTTTTAACGGATTTCAGGCTCACTCCTTTATGCCTCTTCAACCTGTCTCAACCTGTGATCTTTCTAGTCCACAAACTGGCTTAAATGCCTTCCCATTAACGTAAACGTTAAAGTGCTGAACTAGGTTTGCAACATCCCCAAAGACTTATGCTAAGCCTGCTGACCTTATCACCGACCTCTGATGGAGGAAGAGGAGCTTGAATATGCTCACAGACAACAACTTCAAGTAAAGATACGCTGCCTCACTCCCCCAAGGACCCTTTAGGCTCGGCTTTCTAGGACACTGGAACTCCCTAGATTCACCTAAACTGTGTAAGGTGTCCCTTCCTGCAGCGCGGTGACATCTGAAAAGCCTGTTTCTCTCTCCCACGTGCGTCTCCGAGCTCTGAATGGTGATGTCGGTGATGACACTTAACAGCAAGGCACTTTCCACGCATTCACGCTCTAACTGTAAGCATGCTAGGCCCCGGACAACATATCACGTAACCCATCACACATCTTAGAAGGCAGATTTTATTATAACCCCTGCTTTAAGGATGAGGAAACTGAGGTAGAGAGAGTCTCCGCTTGGAGCTGAGAACCCTCGTCAGCCGGCGTCTCTCGCTCTGTCCTCAGATCTGTCAGGGGCGGGGAGATCGAGAGGAAGCGGGATGGAAGGATGGGTGAGTGAATGAATGAACCGTCTGTTACAGGGGGGTCATGCGGCTTCTGGTCCAAGACACATCCAGGTCGCCCCCGCCAGCCCCGCGCCGCCCCGCACTTCGCCCCCGCGCGGCCGCAGCACGCCCACCCGCCGCGGCCGGCGCGCGGGGTCAGGGGGCGGTGACAGCCCGGCGGCGGGGGCGGAGATGCCACTAGCCGCGGTGTCACCCAGCCCCGGAGGCGACTCGCGCCCCGTCGGCCGCGCGGGTGCACGGCCACCCCTCCGGGACGCTCCCGCCGCTGCCGGCCCCGCGGCGCACTCCGCCCGGGCCTCCCCTCCCCCACACAACCGTCCCGGCGTCCCGCGGCCCCGGCCCCCGCCGCCTCGGTCCCGCCTCCCGGGACTCCCCGGCCGCCGGCGCCGCCCCAGCCTCACCTGCCATGTCCCGAACTCCACCACAGATGGAGGTGCATCACGGCCGCGAGAAGGCCGGGGGCAGCGCTTCACAGCAGACAAAGGGCGCCGCCATGTTAGAGCCGGGCGGAACCGACCTCTCTGGCTTCCCGGCTGGGACTTCCGTCGCTGGCGCAGCGCTCGTCCGAGGTGCGCGACCGCCGGCATGCGCATGCGCCTCGCCGGCCAAAAGTTCGTTAGTGCACTTCTGGAATTGTAACCATTTTAACCCTTGGTTTCCCGCTCCGTGTCGTTCCGCGGCGGCACTTACTGTGCACCGGACGCGGTGTGAAGCTCGTTACAGTTCATTGTCTCATTCCTCACACCACACAACCGAGTTATTTCTCCCCTCTTTTGAAAAAGTGAAAACTTCGGTGCGAAACGGATTCGTCGCACGTCTTTGTGACAAAGAGGAGATGTGAACCTACTTGCGACTCCCGTTATGGTTTTCGTAATATTTTTTTTGCAGTATTAGGGATCAAACCCAGCAACTTGGACTGGGTAAATAAATGACTCCGTGGTCCAAGTGCTTGCTTGCCACACAAGCATGAGAACCCAAATTCTATCTTGGACACCACATTAAAAGCCAGGGGGCTGGCAGGAGAGATAGCTCAGGGGTTAAGATCAGCCCCGCGCCTTTTGCTCTTGCAGGGGATTTGGCTTTAATTCCCAGCACCCTCATGGAGACTCCAATTTCAAGAGATCTAATGCCTTCTGGTATCTGCAGGAATTAGGCATGCATGGTGCACATACATACATACATACATACATGTAGGCAAAATACTCATAAAACTGAAGTAAATCTCAAATAATTAAAAAAAATTTCTAGGCGTGGCGCATGTCTGTAATCTTGGGGATTTAGTGGCCAGTCATCCTACCGACACCTCAGGCTTCAGTGAAAGACCCTGTTCTGAAGGTTGGAAGTTAGAACTAAAGATGTAGGTCAGTGGTAAAGTACTTGCCTAGCACGTCTGAGGACCCAGGCTCCATTCCCAGTGAGGAAGTGATAGGCAAAGCGCCTCAAGATCAGGGGCTGGCAGCCAGGGTAGGTTTTGTATTTAATCACTATGGCAGAATGGCAGATTACTAACTGTTATTTATAATTTCACTGAAAACTTTCAAAGAACAAAGACTTAGCTGAGTACGGTGCACACCTCTATTCCCAGTGCTCAGAGGTTGGAGTCAGGCAGCTAGAGCTAGCTCTCTGACTCTGCACACTAATGATTTGTGGTGTAGTTTCTATATGGGTCATACTCACAGCCTGGCCAGGCATGTGGATATGGAAAGAATCATGCTTAGGACATGGAAATAGACATGGCTGAGTGGAACAGAGGGAACTGTTGTGTCCTGAGCCCCTAAGTCTAAAATTCAATGAGACCCCCACTTGTCAGTGGCTGTCCCTCTGCCCACTTGAGGGCAGTTACTTTGCAAGGGGCTGCTAATTCCATGAGACTCCTCCATCTGTCACCCTTCAGTTTCATCTAGGTCTACAAGGAGAGAAGGTTCTAGAACATCCTTTGAAGTCAGCACTGTGTCTAACCAAGGAGGAGACATCTTATGTAAGACGACAAAACAAATGAATGAGCCCTTATATCAATTAGACCAGACAGGTGTGGGCACAGCTGCTTTGAAGAGGATAAGGCCAGACATGGTGCACACCTGAGAAGAGATCTCAACAGGTAGGAGGCTGAGGCCAGGGAATCAATGCAAGGAGGCCAGCCTGAGCTACAAAGCTGTCTAAACAAAAAAAATTCTGATATTTTAATTGTTCTTCTTACATTTTTTTCCCTGCTTTAACAAGCAAGATTTATTGTTAGTTGGTTTTTTGGTTTTTCAAGATGTTGGGGGCTGGGGAGATGGGTTCACAGTTTAGAGCACTGACTGCTCTTCCAGAGGTCCTGAGTTCAATTCCCAGCAACCACATGGTGGTTCCCAACCATCCATAATGGGATCTGATGCCCTCTTCTGGTGTGTCTGAAGACAGCTACAGTGTATTCATATACATAATTAAAGTAATTAAAAAAAAGATGTTGGGAACAAGCAAAAGAAACTTGGCAACAAGCAAAGGAAACTTGTTTGAAATACTGCCATTTTGTTTCAGACTCCATTTTAATGATGGGGTGAAACTAAGTTCTAGTTCCCTAGACCCTAACCAGCTTCCATTATTTATCTTTTGTTTCCCAAAACATAATGACATGCCTGTTCCAGCTCATAATAACTATTTCTAACCCCCAAAAGAACAAATGGATTTGATTGGTTGGAGTGTAAAACCTACATTCCGTATCAGTTGACAGAGATAAAACATCTTAGGAAAGCCCCCGTCCCTAAATCCTGATTGGTGGAAAAATGTAACTATGACTTGCCACAGATGTTCCAGGTTTTTCTTTTCTTCTTCTTTTTTTTTTTAATATTTATTTATTTATTTATTTATTTTATTGATGAGTACACTGTAGCTGTCTTCAGACTCACCAGAAGAGGGCATCCAATCTCATTACGGATGGTTGTGAGCCACCATGTGGTTGCTGGGATTTGAACTCAGGACCTCTGGAAGAGCAGTCAGTGCTCTAAACTGTGAACCCATCTCTCCAGCCCCCTGGTTTTTCAAACTTAAAAAATTCTGTGCTGCTGGGCGGTGGTGGCACACGCTTTTAATCCCAGCACTTGGGAGGCAGAGGCAGGCAGATTTCTGAGTTTGAGGCCAGCCTGGTCTACAGAGTGAGTTCCAGGACAGCCAGGGCTACACAGAGAAACCCTGTCTCAAAAAAAAAAAAAATTCTGTAACATTCTGGCTTGGGGTGGAGTGGCAGGGGTCACAGTTCATCTCCCTGGTCTGCTCTATGGTCTGACGGCTTGATTATAATAAATTTTTGTTATCTGCATTGAGCTGGTGTTTGAGTTGTGTTGGAGCTAAGAGGACCCCATAACAAAGACAGGGTTTCTCTGTGTAGTCCTAGCTGTCCTAGAGCTTGCTCTGTAGACCAGGTTAGCTTCAAACTCAAAGATCTACCTACCTCCATACTGGGATTAAAGGCATGCACCCTGCCCAGCTAATCAACAAGATTCTTGAGGCAGGTGTGGTGGAACACCCCTGCAGTCCCAGCCCTCTGGAGGCTGAGGCAGGGGGTTGGGGGGAGCTTTGGAGTTTTTAGTTTGTTTTGAGACAAGGTCTCTCTACATAGTGCTAGCTATCCTGGAATTTGCTAAGCTCCACCTACCTCTGCCTCTGAGTGCTGGGATTTTAAAGGCGTGCACCAACCACACCCAGCAAGGTAGAGCTTAAGGCCAGTTTAGTTACATAAATTTTTAAAGAAGGAAAAAAAAAAAAGGCTGGAGAGCAGTTTAAGAGCACTTATGGCTTTTGCAGAGGACTGGAGCTTGGTTTCTGGAAAAGAAAAAAAAGAAAAGAAAAGAGAAATAAAAAAGGAAAAGCCATGACTGCTCCTAGGTTTGGTGGAGGTTTTTTTTTTTTTTTTTTTTTTTTTTTTTTTTTTTTTTTTTTTTT
>NW_021620793.1:2052028-2102500 GCF_004785775.1 Grammomys surdaster | reverse complement strand
ATTTTTTTTTTTTTTTTTTTTTTTTTTTTCGTTTTTCGAGACAGGGTTTCTCTGTATAGCTCGGGCTGTCCTGGAACTCACTCTGTAGACCAGGCTGGCCTCGAACTCAGAAATCCGCCTGCCTCTGCCTCCCGAGTGCTGGGATTAAAGGCGTGCGCCACCACCGCCCGGCTTGGTGGAGGTTTATTGTATATAAAGGGGGGGGGGGGCATAGCCAGAGGCAGACACATCTGAGAGAATCCAGAGTGGTCTTGACCTTGAGCCAAATGGAGAGGGGGAGGGGAAGGAAGCTGGACGAACCAAGTACGGCAGCCAGGAGGTCAAAGGTACAAAAGGAGCAAGAGAAGGTAAGCAACCAAAAAAACGTCTGGATTGCATAGGTGAAGGCATCTGGAGAAGGGCAGCCCGACCATGGGCCGGAGAGCTCAGAAGGTTGAAGGTAGGACACACCAGCCATATTTTGTAACAGGTACTGAAGGATGCTGTGAGAACCTGGCATTCAGGTCTGCTTTGAATTGTTAAATAGGCACCACAGCCACCCCTAGGTTTGAAATTTAACAGTACCCAGTGCCCACATGGCAGCTCACAACCATCTGCATGCCTGCCTGAGTTTCTGGGCAACTGTACACAGGTGGTGCACTTAAACTCAGGCACAAGCATGTGTGCACACACATAAACTTTTAAGGTGTAGACTTCAGAGGTATTAAGACTAAGCAGAGTGCTGCAACCCAAAATGTCTGACCTTTAACCTTTAAAAATGGCATTTGTCGTCGTCATCTGCAGAGTTCACGGTTGAGAGCCATGTGATCAAGTAACCACAAAAAAAAAAAGATTGCGTTGGGAGGAACCTTAACATTTGAAGTCAGTACGGTTGGATTTGGGCCGTTTGTACCTGTTAGGAATAACTGAGTGCAGCCTTCAGGCAACAGGCTGGATACACCTTGCTAAATCACTACAAAGTCTGGGCTCTGTAGCCTGTGCTCAAAAATTAGCCTTACTGGAGTTGTAGGAATCTCACTTTATAGCTGGTGGGTCAGCAGCCCAGGTTAAAAACACCTGAAGAGCTCTGACTGCTCTTCCAGAGGTCCTGAGTTCAATTCTCAGCAACCACACGGTGGCTCACAACCATCTGTAATGGGATCTGACGCCCTCTTCTGGGGTGCATGAAGACAGTGACAGTGTGCTCATATATACTCATATACATAAAATAAATATTAAAAAAACAAAGCAAAACACCTGAGGCTTGATGTTGGTATCTTGGGAGTAGAACCCTCAACCTATGGGACCTGCGGTTAATTCCAGCTCTGAACTTAACCGAGCCGACCACGCCTTGGTGTGAGGAATCAGTTGGAAAAGTGTGAGGGCAGACTGTAGGTGGAGAAACTCAGGGTGTGGTGGGGTTTTTTCCCCACCTTGTTCTGTACAAAGCCAGCAGAGGTGGGCAGGGCCCTCTCTTCCTGTCTCTCTGGTTTTCCTGTACCGTGCCCCATCTTCCTTTCTCCTCAGGGAGAGTTCTCCAAACTCTGGGACTCATAGATTTAAATGGGGCTGCTCCATGGAACCCTGATAACCATCTCTCAACTGCACAGCCCTCATCAGGCATGCAAAGCCCCTTCTAAATGGACAGGAACCAAACCACAGGCTCTAGAGGTTGGGATAGATGTCTTTAGTGGGACTCATTGAACACAGCCATTCCCCACTTAAAGAAGAGCCTCACCTCCCTCTAAGGAGCTGCGGTGCCCCCCGAACCCCACCCCTTTTGAGCTCCAGGCTATCTTCTAGCAGGTGACTTGGAGGTCATAACTTATGCCAAGCCAGGTCTGTCCACACATCCACCACAAACCAATGAAAAGAACTCAGTTAAAAGTGAGTAGCAAAGAAAGATGTAGTCACTAGGGTCACACTGGGGAGCGGGACAGAGATCCAGCAAGCCCTTGAGTTCATCTTTAGGGACCTGAAGTAAGATCAATGTTTAAGGGGCTGGAGAGATGGCTCAGTGCTTAAGAGCACTGACTGCTCTTCCAGAGGTCCTGAGTTCAAATCCCAGCAACCACATGGTGGCTCACAACCATCTGTAATGGGATCCGATGCCCTCTAACAGCATACTTACATACATACATACACATATACATACATACACATATACATACATACTTACATACATACATACACATATACATACATACACATATACATACATACTCTTTTAAAAAGAGATCAAAGTTTAAATAAAGGCCAAGGAGACACACACATGAACAGTCAGGGCCAAGATGGTCACATGCACCCTTAATTCATCCCTGCCTGGGTGTTAGCTCATCTTGTCAGTTGAAATTTTTCTCAGGGAAATAAGTTCGTCCTCTGGCTGGTGTCTTTTCCTTAGTCATTAATCATCCTGCTTTTAATACCTCACACTGGCAAAATGTGAATGCTTTTTCTAACAATCCAGTTCAAGGTATCTGTTAGAATAACTTAAATCTTTCTCTCTCTCTCTCTTTTTTTTTTTTAGGTTTTTCGAGACAGGGTTTCTCTGTGTAGCCTTGGCTGTCCTGGAACTCACTCTGTAGACCAGGCTGGCCTCAAACTCAGAAATCCGCCTGCCTCTGCCTCCCAAGTGCTGGGATCAAAGGCATGCACCACCACCACCCGGCTAACAACACCATCTTGTTCTGACTCAAATTTTTCATTTGTCTAGACAGTTCTCAGCCTTCTGCTCCATCCTCCCAGTGGTCAGGTCTGCTTTGGTAACACATTTGAGATTTTCATGGCCTTAACCATGATGCAGATGTATTAACCACAATAAAATTAAAGTAAGTGAAAATATCTAAAAATGTGTAATTCAAAAGTAACTGTCATGTTATGCCTGAGGTAATTTCTATGCTGTGGCAGAAATGAACGTTTCAAGGTTACTCTGGCCCTCCTCTGACTTTGATGTGAGTTATGGTCTTTGTGGGTTTTGCCTTTAATCGAGCTGGACTTCTGAACTTGGACACCAAGAGATTATTTAGAGGCTCAAGCCCAATCTTAGTGTGGCTATCACTGAAGGGGACGCAGATTTTACTGGGTTTAATCAGTGTCGTTGTCAAAAACTATCACGTGGGTCATTTTACAACCTTTTGAGCTTTCATTTAAAAAGAACTCATTGAAACTGCTACATTTTGTAACATCGGGGCTGGAGAGATGGCTCAGCGGTTAAGAGCACTTGCCATCTGTAATGGGAACTGTGAATAGAAACTCCTGAAAGGAATCTGTATGCAGAAACCAGTGGATTAGAATCCAACACAGCGGAGAGGTTGGAATGTTGCCCATCCAGAGGTTAATTACCCTATCATTGGGCTAAATTCCAGCCCTCTAGAATCTGTGTTGGAAACAACAGACAAAAAACCTTTTAGAATCTATTGACTTAGCAGACAACTGGCATCCACCAACCCAAAAGCTAAGATGTCAGCAGATAGTGTATTGAGCCTATAGAAAAGTCCCCGCTGGGCAGTGGTGACGCACGCCTTTGATCCCAGCACTTGGGAGGCAGAGGCAGGCGGATTTCTGAGTTCGAGGACAGCCTGGTCTACAGAGTGAGTTCCAGGACAGCCAGGGCTACACACAGAGAAACCCTGTCTCGAAAAACAAAAAAATAAAACAAAAAAGTCCCCATCTCTCTGGTGATGTACCCACCAATGTATTTTATTATATATTTTAGATTTATTGATTTATTATTCTATGTATTTGAGTGCTCTATCTGCAAGTACACTTGAATGCCAGAAGAGGGCATCAGATCACATTATAGATGGTTATAAGCTACCATGTGGTTACCGGGAATTGAACTCAGGACCTCTCAAAGAGCAGCTAAGCCACCAATATATTTCCCCAGGCCCCCACCAATATATTTTAAAGTTGCTTTGATTTATGACTTTGTCTGTTCTGTAAAACTACCGAAAAAAGAATGCTTCTGCACTGAAACATGGAATTTAGGGTAATCCAAATCTGCATTCCCCGGGGCCAAGATCACTCAAAATGGCTCCCAAATAAACTTTTATTTTCATTAAGGTTAGAGCTCTGGTTTTTGTGTTTTCATACTGTCACACAGCCAGGTACGGTGGTCCATGTCTGTCATCTCACCACTGGGAGGTTGAGGCAAGAGAATCAGAAATTTTAAAACAGCTACCTATTTGCTTATCAAGATGCTTTCCCCTCAAAAAAAAAAAAAAAGAAAAAGAAAAGAAAAAGTAAATAAATAAAAAGCAAAAGCAACCAGGTAATAACTGGAACTGGAGGGAATTGAGGACTGTAGCCACCTGTGGCCACGGATCGAACGGATTCACCTGGAAAGAGGGCTGGAAAGGGGACGGAGAGAGAGAAAAGATGAAACCAAGACAAAGTTCTCTGATCAAGGCTCGATGGTTTAATGTTAAGCTTTCAATTTAAAGGGAAAGACTCCACCTGAACCCTTCCTAGTTTCAGCCAGGAGAGATGGGTGGGATAATCTGTTCTTGGTTAAGGGTCAAGGCCAGAGATGTCTCAAGGCAAGCCCAGGGGCAGTTCTTCTTTCAAGTTCCTATAGCAGAATTTAGGTGCAGCCAAGGTGGCTAGTTCCACCTAGGTCCCATTATTTGGTCTATTGTGGTAAACAAGGTCTGCTCACGGCTGGGAGAAGGGCACAATTCCCCCTTTTTAGTTTTAAAAATGAGCAGTGCCAGCAGCTGGACGGGGTACAATTTTTCATCCCATCTGGGGTACAGAGTGGCCGGGCGACCGTGCCTGGCTTAGGTTGGCATCTATAGCTTCCTATATTACCCATCTTTGAGGGGATACACAGCATTGGTGTACCCCTCTGCCTTAGGTTTATAGGAGCTCAAGACACTCTTACCACCTCTGACTAACTGGCCATCAGTGGCATACTCTTTCCCAAAATAGACCAAAGCCACATTCAGACCAAGGACCTGTGGGCATGCAATCGATGCAGTTCTTCATAGCGATGGATAACTGCCATGATGAATGGCTGGGAGAGTGATCCTGTGTGAAGACAACCTATCTGCTTGAGACACAAAGTTCAAGAGATTAAAAGCAACATGATTTATCCAAGCAATGTAGAAAATAAGGTTGGGAGTGGAAACGTTCCAGTGTCTAATCCAACTGCTGGTTGACAGGGATTCAGACACAAAGTCTGGCCACCACGTATAGTGAGTGGCTTTAAGTATTGATGGAGGCTACATGCCAGGTTACATCAGCTGGCAGATAAGGATTTTGAGCCATCTTCATCATCAGAATCGCAATTATTAGGCTCAAGATCTGTGTCCACTTGATGGATTAATCTTTTAGGCAGCCATCGGGCTCCATTTTCTTTTTCTGAGAAAATGGAGACCGAGCCACGACCCCAAATTAAAACAGGGTCAGGACCATTCTGTGTATTAGAGGGTTTCTTCATTTGACCCTGGCAAATGAGCTGGAAGTGACTGGATGCCAGTGGCGATCCACTGCCGACTGACCCTTAGCATCAGTTTGCAGAAAGTTCAAAACAAATAGCACAAATGCAAGATGTGCTTTTGGTGATCTTGAAGGGTATAATTCCTCCCTTTTAGTTTTAAGGAGCCAATTTTTTAGAGTGTGTTCTGCACGTTCAACAATTTCTTGTCCCATTGGGTTATAAGGAATTCCAGTTTTATGGATAATATTAAACTGTCAACAAAACATCTCAAATGTTTAACCAGTTCCATTGTCTATAATCTGATATGGAACACCAAGCATAGAAAAATAATATAGGCAATAACTAGTTGTAATTTTTAGTTGCTTCTCTTGTTATAAAGCAGCTGCAACTAGAAAGCCTAAAAGAGTATCAAGGCATATGTATGTATTTTAATTTTCTAAAATCAAAAATGAGTAACATCTATTTGCCATAATTAACACCATTATGATAAATTTGAGGACACTGAAAACAAGTTTTTGCAATTTAACTTGCACACTTTCTAGAAATGCCAAATTATCGTCTCAAGCTTTTACTATGTTGATGACGTAAAGAATAAGATAGTATGGCCAATTGTCTCTGTAAGGTCTATAATCTGCCTCGTATACAAATCTGCTCTGGCATTGCCCTGGGGTCCAAGTAATTCAATGAGCTCTTAAAAGTCTTATAAAGTTAAGGAACAGTACATGTTTATTAAGCTGTATTTGTATAAATAATTGTAAAATTTGAGAATTAGCAATATCTAAAAAAGGAACAGTTTTAAGGAATTATAAACCATGAGCCATATACTGGCTGAGTATGTAAATTGAAAGCTTTGATTTTATTTTAGCATGTCAAACAGTGGCTACAGCACGTAATTCAATTATTTGTGCTGAAGCAGGGGGAAATTCAAGAAAATGAACATGTGGTCTAATTACATATACTGTCTTCTCAATAGATGAGGCATCTGTAAATACAGTAAGCATCTTTTCTATGGGCTGCATGCAAATTTATAAGGAATACAAAAGCATGCATAGAGAGGAAAACTGTAACAACTGGATTAATTATTATTACCAAATTTGCCTAAAAACTTTGTCATGTAATAAGCCTTATATCATTATTTTCTAATAACCAACTTAATTTCTATTTGGAATAAGGAATTAACATTTTATCCAAAATACTTTCAGGATTCTATCTTATAATCCTGTGTTAACACTGTAAGTTTCATAATAGGATGTTCAAACTTTACTTGTAGATGAAGAAGGATGAATCCACATTAATGGTTTCTATTGCCAAAGGGCTGTTGTGAGCACATGAGTGTCAATAACTCAAAACAGCCAACAAATGATCATAGTCTATATAATGTATCTGTTGATAACTAACAGCTTACTCTACTCTCAGCAAAGCTGTTCCTCCTTCATCAGTTAATTGTCAAGGGGAATTAGGACTTGTATCACCCTTGAGAATATCAAACAGAGGTTTAATTTCTCCTATGGTAAGCTTAAGATGAGGTTTTAACCAATTAATATCTCCTAACAACTTTTGAGAATCATTAAAAGTAAACCATTTTTTGTATGTACATCTGTAAGTCAGAAGAGGGCTCTAGATCCCACTACAAATGGTTGTGAGCCACCATGTGGTTGCTGGGAATTGAACTCTAATAGTTTTAATTGTAAGTCTAGCCTTTAACGGCTGAGCCATCTCTCTAGCCAATTATCTATTTTTACTGGAAGCTTTCTGTGCCACAATCTGTTTAAGATATAACTGAATTCTCAAATATTGAAAAGATATTGTCTTTGAATCTTTTTTAGAGTAACAAGCACTCCAAGATTTTAAAGCTCATTGTATTAGAGCCAAGGCTTGCAGAAACTCCTTTAGAGAGATCAGCCAATAAAATATACAATGAACAATATACATTGAGAGATGTAAACGATTAACTTTTTGTATTAAAGCAACAACAACTTTTTTAAGGCCATTAATCATTCTTTGAGGCAAGCTTTTTTTTTTTTTTTTTGGTTTTTTTTCGAGACAAGGTTTCTCTGTGTAGCCCTGGCTGTCCTGGAACTCTCTCTGTAGACCAGGCTAGCCTCAAACTCTCGAACTCAGAAATCCACCTGCCTCTGCCTCCCAAGTGCTGGGATTACAGGCGTGCGCCACCACCGCCCGGCAAGAGGCAAGCTTTTTTAATGAATCGCTTCATGGGCTCTCAAAAATCACAAGCAAATGCACTTAATGCAAACCTCTCGCCTTTACCAGGAGGTAAAGGAACTGTATAAAACAATCTTCTAAATCTATAATAATTTTATATGCATTTACTTGAATGGCAGCTGGAGTAGGCAAGTCAGGCTATATAGTGTCCCATTAGTTTTATAAATCTTAAGTTTGAACTTGTTTTGGATTAATTGAAAAACTAATTCCTTTTAGCTGAGTGAGAGTATCAGATGAAAGCCAATCTTGTCCTCTCTTACTCTAGAGCAATTCTTTTGTTAACAGGCACAGCTATAATGCCATGGAGGGAAGCAGGCACAATTTTAATTCCTCCAGCATAATCATTATCTCTAACTCCTGGCCCATAAGCTGTTGTGAATTTCTTTTGAGTCTGAGGTTGAACACCTCCCTATGGAACAAACAAGGCAATAAACAAATTCTAGAAAACACCCTTCTAGAGACAGGTCAGGACAAAAGGAATGTCTGAAATACAAGCTTCTGCTGCACCCACTCTGTACAAAGTCTTGATTCAACTGTAAATGTTTTTAATCTTGGCCAATATCCTGAGGCCTGGCCCAAAGATTATCCTTCCTGCACCAGTGACAAGTTTCTGTCAAGTAACCTTGGTCACCTGACTGTTGCTCAAGCCTCTGTTCCTGGGACAGTCATTTTAAAAAACTATCTAAATTTCCACATCTAAGACATCTTTTAACTTTACGGTTCTGTGCAAGCTATGGCCAGACCCTGATGCTATGAGGGCGCAATTTCATTGCAAAGACGAATGTATCTATGTAAGTCTGTCTTTGCTTGTATGGTCTGAGAGCTGTGTAGGCAGTTCAACCTGACTAGCATTACCTTCACACTGGCCTTCTCCTAGAAGCATGTTAAGATCACAATCTACATGCCTGCCTGAGCATTCATCATGGCGCTATGATTTTTACTAGTATCACTCCAATTTGAGCTCCAAATCAAGTAATCTCCTCCTGACAAAATAGCCAACTCTGCTCTATCCTCTTCTCAACCATAAACATGGGTGAGTCAAAGAATTCTAAACTCACAATTGAACTGCCAACTGTAGCCAATGGAATACTGGCAGTTTAACTATAATTTTAAGTTTCTTTTGCAACATTATAGAGTATAACCATAATTTTGAGAAGCAAAACCAAAAGCAAAAACAATGTAAACAATCTATTTTCTCTAAAATCAACACCAAGTAGATTACCTTTATGTTACAAAGTTTTGTTGTCAATTCTTATATGAATGCATGATACTGTAGCTTTTAATATCTCATTAAAGAAACATTGTTTTAAATCTTTTATACATCTGATTTCTGAATGACTCCAACCCTGAGTTACCATTTTAAACTAACTTTCTGTCACCAAAGTTGTAAGTTTTTAATCAAACCCAAAACTTATAAGCCAATAATCGATAACCAAGACATGTAGAACATATTTATACTTTTAAAACCAATTAGAAACAAAATGAAATGGCTACACATCTTATATATTTAGATCAAACAAAATTTGTTGCCTTTTCTAGCTGTAATTTCAAGAGAAAAGCACCTTGTCACAGAGATTTTTCTAGGACAAAACAACTCTTAGCTTCCTTATAGAATCCAAAAGCTACTGGTCTCTTTTAAAAGCAGCTTATGCCAACAATCAATTCCTGGAAAGGCTTTTTCAGCTCAGCTCAACTCTTAGCTACAGGTGTAGGGTAGCTTATCAGCCTCTGCTGTGTATATTAAGACTGCCTTTAAAACAAAGTTAAACTAGACCAAGAGGTGGATACATAGCAGCTTTAACCGTTTTCTTGTCTTTTGAACATGCAACATAGAACATACATTTAGACAACGAAACAAAAAACAATTGACACACGTGGACATTGGCGCGCCAACAAACAAAGACATCTAGGAGTCAAAGAGAAACTCAGGACGTCTTCTATGTCTTCTGACTTTCCTCCTGTTCCTAGGAGAGCTCTGAAACAGCCTTTCCATTCTTTTTTGCTGACACAGCTCAGAGAGAGGACAACTGCTTTTCTGGAACCTTTTCTTTCTCTCTCATATTCAAGATCTAACTTTTCATCTCGTTCTTCAGGAGATGTAGCAGGCAGCTATTGTCACACCTAAGTGCCCTGCTTTCTAGTTTTTCAATTCCTTCTAACCCTGCTCTTCTCACCTGAAGCAGCTTTTAGGCTGCAGCAAATGCCTGATTGAAATTCTCCTGTCCTGAATTGCTGTCACCTCCTAGGCGAAATAGGCATCGGGTCAACACCTGATCGACCTAGATATACTGTACCCCTCTAAACACACTTCCTGCAAACACGGCCTCTAAAAATTAGTTACCACTAGTGCTAGTATCAATGTCGTTTGCTCCTTACCAAGTGTGCGGGATACTCTCCTTTTTCCATGAGGCCTCACCAAGACAGCTTTCATCAGTTGCTCCCTCTTTTTCCTGGTTCCACAATCGGGTGCCACCTGTAGCTGCCTGCGGCCACGAGTCGAACGGGTTCACCTGGAAAGAGGGCTGGGAACGAAAAGGGGACGGAGAGAGAGAAAAGATGAAGCTAAGACAAAGTTCTCTGATCAAGGCTCGATGGTTTAATGTTAAGCTTTCAATTTAAAGGGAAAGACTCCGCCCAAACCCTTCCTAGTTTCAGCCGGCAGAGTTGGGTGGGATAATCCGTTCTTGGTCATGGGTCACAGCCGGAGATGTCTCAAGGCAAGCCCAGGGGCAGTTCTTCTTTCAAGTTCCTATAGCAGAATTTAGGTGCAGCCAAGGTGGGTGACTCCACCTAGGTGTCTATTGACATGCAGCCAAGGTGGCTAGTTCCACCTAAGTCCCATTATTTGGTCTATTGTGGTAAATAAGGTCTTGGGCCTGCTCACAGCTGGGAGAAGGGCACAGAGGACTGGCTGAGAAGCTTCCAAAGAGCTATCTCAAGTCTGGAAGGAGCCGCACCAGGAAAAGATATTATTTGCCTCTTAGGAAGCCTCTCCCCCCACACCCAACAACCTGTTGTTATAACCTTTCAGATCAAAGCACTGCCCAAGGGCCAGAAGTTCCCCAGGGTCCTGATGACTACGAAGGGTTTGGCTCCAGGGTAGGACGGCTCTTACATATTCTGGAAGCTGCATCGAAGGACAGTGTCAGACCGGCACGGGAGAGCATGGCTTCCTCAAAGGACCCCAGGAACTGGAGAGCCAGCTTTAAGAATTCTAGTGTGGAGACGAGCTCTGGTAAGATGGGGGAGTGGCATCTCCATGCTGAGGAAAAGACCAGCTGAGGGGCAGTGAGCCGGTAGGGGGCTGATGGCTGAGTTTATGGCTGCTGCCAGTGGCTTCCCATAGTCAGTGTATTAACCAGCAAACCAGAGCATAGAGTCCTCTGAGCTGCGGAAAAATTAAGACCAGGTAAGGAAGCGATATGGGATATCATTTGCATAACTAGATAACTAGATATGGGATATCATTTGCTTTTTGTTGTTGTTTAAATTAATGCAGTGTGTGTGTGTTGGGGAGTGTTTTGTGTACTATGGCGGCACACACCATTAGACCCAGGACCCAGGAGACAGAGGGAGGTAGATTTCTGTGCTTGTGTCCAGCCTGGTCTACAGATTGAGTTCCAGAACAGCCAGGGCTACACAGAGAAACTCTAGGCAGTGGTGGGGTGAGGTGGGGGTGCACGTGACACATGGCTGTGGTGGCTTCTCTTCTTCTTTTCTTCTTCCTCTTCCTCCTCTTCTTCTTTTGGTTTTTTGAGACAGGGTCTCCTTGAGTAGCCCTAACTGTCCTGGAACATGCTCTGTAGACCAGGGTTGGCCTTGAACTCAGAGATCCACCTGCCTCTCTACCTCCCCCCCCCAACACACACACCACCCCCAGTGCTGGGATTAAAGGTGCCACTTGTGTTTAGTTTAGCCTGGTCTCAAAACGGTATTCTTCCCGACTCGTCTTCCCAACTGGGATTACAAACCCACACCTGACAGATCTGAAGCCCCATCATGCTTTGGCCAAACATGATGGCACACATTTGTAACCCCAGAACTGGGGAGGAAGAGGCAAGAGGATCGCCAGGAGTTCAAAGTCAGTCTGTCTAGTCTATGGAGTGTGCTCTAAGAGAGCCAGGCTACACAGGAGAGCCTGTCTCCCCAGCAAATGAGTAATACACAAATACAAACCACAGGCTTTAGATGTAGACAGTGCTGCTCTGAGTGTTTCTTCATGAATAAATTCATTTAACTTCATTTTTGTGTGCTTCTGCCCTGTGCTGAGCTCAGAGCTGCGAGCAGCATGGAAGAACAGTTAAAGCAGGGATTCCCAGGCAGACTACCTCGGGATGTCAGTATATTTATTGTAGGCGGTGGTGAGGATTCTGTGGGGCTCCCAAAAGGCCACCAGCACCCACGCTAACTGAACCTCGTTTTCCTCCTCTGTCTAAGTTCCTCCAGCTTCCCTCTTGGATCTAGACCTTGTTTATTTATGGTATGGTCCACAAGCCTGCATGACAGAACATTAGACTAGACCAGTTGTGTGTGTGTATGTGTGTGTGCACATGTATGGGCTAGCGTAGCATCTAACTCAATCATTTCTACTTAACTTTTTTTTTCTTTGAGACAGGATTTCTCCATATAGCCCTGGCTGTCCTGGAACTCACTCTGTAGACCAGGCTGGCCTCGAACTCAGAACTCTGCCTGCCTCTGCCTCCCGAGTGCTGAGATTAAATGTGTGTGCCATCACTACCTAGCACTACTTTTTAAAATTAAAAACACTTTAGCTTTATTCATTTTATTTTATATAGATATATTTTACCTACATCTATGTATATGTACCATGTACATGCCTGGTGTCTATGTATTTCCTGGAAACAATGTTAAGATGGTTATGAACCACCATGTGGGTGCTGGGAACTGAACCCAGGACCTCCATCTCTCCACCCCCTCTCCACCATATTCTTTTTTTCCTCCAAGACAGGCATTTCTCTGTGTAGCCTGGCTGTCTTGGAACTCATAGATTAGGCTGGCCTTGAACTCACAGAGATTTGCCTGCAAAGGTGTGTGCCACCACCACCCAGCACCATGATACTTTTTTTGGGTAAATTAATTAATTTATTTTATGTATATAAGTACACTGTAGCTGTCTTTATGTCTTCAGACTCACCAGAAGACTGCATCAGATCCCATTACAGATGGTTGTAGGCCATGTGGCTGCTGGGAATTGAACTCACAATCTTTGGAAGAGCAGTCAGTGCTCTTAACCACTGAGCCATCTCCCCACCCCCAGCCCTGACTATAATGTAAGCATACTCCCTGGACAGTTTATAAGCTAGATAAAGCCCAGACACACCCATAGGCTAAGTGTCAGCTCCCTGGGAGTGGAAGAGAAGGTTTAAACTTGGAGCCGGGCGATGGTGGTGCACGCCTTTAATCCCAGCACTTGGGAGGCAGAGGCAGGAGGATTTCTGAGTTTGAGGCCAGCCTGGTCTACAGAGTGAGTTCCAGGACAGCCAGGGCTACACAGAGAAACCCTGTCTCGAAAAACCAAACCAAAAGCAAAACAAAACAAATCAAAAAAACTTGGAGCTAACCAGTGGGTAAGGGCACTTGCTACAAAGTCTGAGGACCTGAGTTCAATCCCCTAAGACCCACAGGAAGGAAGGAGAGAACAGACTTCAGGAGTTGTCCTCTGACATTCACATGTGTGCTCCCATACACGCTTAGCTGGTCGTGCTAACCCAACTTCGGGCCCTTTCCTTTCAGGTATGCAGCCAGCCTGTGCTCACAAGGCCGTCCCAACAGCACATGTCACTTTTGTTATTGACTGTGCGACTGGGAAACAAGTCTCCCTGGCAACACCCACGGTGCCACCCCAAGCATCAAGAACCAGCCAGGGATGTGCCGCCCCGCCCATGAAGACATTTGTTATGTTCTGTGGAAAAAACACGCTGCCTGGGACTCAGGACGTTTCTCTCAATCGCAGACCCCTTGATAGAGCCGAGGATACCTTGCCACCCTACAGAGGACTCGGGGCTCCAGATCCCCTCCCTGCCAGCAGCCTACCCGGTTCGCCGAGTGATCCCAGAGTCAAGGGGAGCTCCGTGAAGGCTGCAGCTACTGAAAAGCATTCAACTCGGGAGAAGATCAAGCACTCACTGAAGGCCCTGTCCTGTATCTGCGGGAAGGGAGAATAGTTTGATAGGATCTGTCTGGGGTGGGGGCAGGGGGGTGGGGGGAAGAGGGGGCTGAGAATGTGGGAGTCTTTGGAGCCTGAAGCCAAGAAGACGCACTAGATGCACCGAGGGACATAAGAGCCTCTGTCCTCTTCCTCCTCCTTTGCCAAGTTCTCAGGCATGATACCAACCAAGCACCTTGTCCTGGGCCCTACTGCTGCCAACGCCACCCCCGACCCCCGACCCCCCCCCCTGCTGTCGCCATCATGGTTTTCTTGAGGCTTGGAAGGGGAGAAGGGTTGAACAGGCGACCAAATAAATAAAAACGATGATTTTGAGCGGTTGTAAGTGAAGTGAGTTGGCCTTTCTCTCCCATTCCCTCCACCTTGCTATAAACCTAGACTCCATCCCTAAAGCTAGCACCCTTATTTGGCCACTTCCTCCTCTTGAGGCTGACTACCGAGGTCCAGGTATCAAAATATTGAAGTCCAGGAATCAAAAGCCCCTTTTGACTCACCTAATTAACACGCCCAATTAAAACTAAACACCTCATCCTAACATGGGGTTTCCCCGTGTACCTTTATAAACCTCCATTTTCCTAAGTGCCTCAATGGTCTCCTCTCTATCCAGAGGCAGACCTTTGTCCCCAGTGGGTGGACGTGGGAGACAAAGGCAAATGACCCTCCTCCCTCTCCCTCATCTTCTGTCACCTGTCTTTGTCTCTTAGTCTCTAACCTCAGTCCCTTTGGGGCAAATAAATCTCCCTTGTGCTGAGAACTTGGTCTTTCAGGTCCAATGGTAACACAATATGATCTGAAAAACAGAAAGAGCCAGCTCTGGGGAACTTTCTCCTTCTCGTGGAATCTTCTCTTACCTCCCCCCCCAGCTCCCCTCCCCCCAGATATTCCAGAGCAAGCCAGTGAGGGCTTGGGGGTGTCCCTAGTGTGATAGTTTGGGCCAGCATATTAGTTGCTGTCACCTTGGCTCAGGTGGGCTCCTGGAGGTGACTGGAAGGATATGGGTAAGAAGAGGGAAGTACTAGGCTCAGCTAGACTCCGTCCTCAAAGGAGGGAGAGTGAGCTTGGGGGTAGCTCGGTTGTTAGACTGCTTGGTACATAAGGAAGCACTGAGTTTAGTCACCAGTACCAAAGAAGCTGGCATACACCTATAATATCAGCACTCGGGAGATGGGGCAGAATCATAGTCAGGTACATAGTGAATCTGAGCTGGGCTAACACAAGAGTCTGTTATGCAGAAAGGCAGTGCAGCATCGTGCTGGGCATGGTGATATATGCCTATCATCCCAGCATTTGAAGGCAGAAGCAGGACCACCAGGTTCAAAGTCATCCTGGGCTACATAGGGACCTCTCAGTCAGCAAGGTTGACCCTGTTTTAAGAAAGGATGAAGCCGGGTGGTGGTGGCGCACACCTTTAATCCCAGCACTTGGGAGGCAGAGGCAGGCACATTTCTGAGTTCGAGGCCAGCCTGGTCTACAGAGTGAGTTCCAGGACAGCCAGGGCTACACAGAGAAACCCTGTCTCGAAAAACAAACAAACAAACAAAAAAGAAAGGATGAAGAAGGAAAGGTGGCCTCGGCATGCAGTTCCGTTAGTGGAGAGCTTGCATGGCCATACTCGAAACCCCAGCACTCTGGAGGAAAATATAAGAGGGTCAGAAATACAAGGTCATCCTTGGCTACCTAGGAAGTTTGTGCTTAGCGTGGGGTATCTCAAATAAGAAGCGGAGGGAAAGAAAGGCATAGGTGGAGGTGGTGAGGACAGCAGGCTAACACTGCCCCCTAGGGGTACAGGACAAAACGAGCTTGTTCTCCTCCTAAGCAACCTGGAGACAGGTGGAATAGAAGGAATCAAAACTACTATAGTGTTTACTAGTTTGTTTTAGGACCATACTATTTATTTATTTAGAGTGTTTATGGGGGATAGGATAGTTCTACTTAGCCCTGGCTGGCCCACATTCATGACATAAGCCAGACTGGTCTTTTTCTTGGACGATTCTGTCGCCACCTCCTGAGCGCTAGGACTATTCCGCATGTCGGCACGCTCGGCTAGGACTTTTTTGTTGGTTTTGTTTTGTTTTTTTGGAGTCAGGGTTTCTCTGTGTCCTGGAACTTACTCTGTAGACCAGGCTGGCCTTTAACTCCCAGAGAGCCACCTGCCTCTGCCTCTCAAGTACTGGAATTAGAGTGCATATGGCAGAGAATTGTATATACTGAGTGTTTACTGTACTGGAGGGAAATGACAGTATTCATATCCCCAGGATGAGGAAACTTTTTTTTAAGTTTTTCAAGACAGGGTTTCTCTGTTGTCCTGGTTGCCCTGGAACTTGATCTGTAGACCAAGCTGGGTGTTTTGTTTTGTTTTTTTGTTTTTTGTTTTTTGTTTTTCGAGACAGGGTTTCTCTGTGTAGCCCTGGCTGTCCTGGAACTCACTCTGTAGACCAGGCTGGCCTCGAACTCAGAAATCCACCTGCACCTGCCTCTGCCTCTGCCTCTGCCTCTCCCTCTGCCTCTGCCTCTGCCTCTGCCTCTGCCTCTGCCTCTGCCTCTGCCTCCCAAGTGCTGGGATTAAAGGCGTGGGCCACCACTGCCCGGCCCAAGCTGGTTTTGAACTCAGAGATCCACTTGCCTCTGCCTCCCAAGTGCTGGGAAGTTCTATCAACAGAGCCCAGATGCCTACTGTGACCTACCAGGCTTGGTGTGATCAGGCTCCTCCACCTCTCTGTTCTCTTCATTATCTGAGCACTTATTGCCTGCTTCCCCAACTAGAAGGTAATCTCACGTCAGACTGTGTGAGACCTCAAGGGTCTTTCTTAGCTTCCTATGGCTTTCATTCTCTACTCTGTGAAATGGGTACACAGTATGCTTCCACTGGGGGCTGCATACAGCCTGGTGGTAGAATACTTACCTAGTATACTAAAGACCAACGTGTGTGTACGTGCACAAGCGCACAGACACATACACCAACACACACACATCATCATCATTTAAAGAATGTCTCTTACTGGCACTCACCTTTAATCCCAGCACTTGGGAGTCAGAGACAGGCGGATCTGTGGGTTTGAAGACAGCCTGGTCTACAGGGTGAGTTCCAGGACAGTGAGAGCTACACAGAGAAATCCTATCTCAAAAAAAAAAAAAAAAAAACTGAAAAAAGACTATAGAATACTGGCCCTCTTGACTACAGAACAGGCACAGGAGGGAGGAAGCCGAGGGGCTGGCTGTTAGCTCAGGACAAGGAAAGATACTTTGGAGTGACAGTGTAATATAAAAGACTCACATCCGGCCGGGCGGTGGTGGCGCACGCCTTTAATCCCAGCACTTGGGAGGCAGAGGCAGGCGGATTTCTGAGTTCGAGGTCAGCCTGGTCTACCGAGTGAGTTCCAGGACATCCAGGGCTACACAGAGAAACCCTGTCTCGAAAAAAACAAACAAACAAAAAAGACTCACGTCCACTGGGATAGCGGGGTATGCTCTGCCCTATCCTGTTGGGCATCCTTCAGTAAGAGGATGAGAGCTGAGTAAGAGCAAGAATAAATAAAGTAAGTAAGTAAATAGGTAAGCAAGCTGGTAAGAACTGAGAGGGGGGTCCTTGGGGAGACGCCTGGGGCTGCACATCTCCCTCTGACCAGCAGGTGTCGCCCTATCACCAGCTGGACTGTTTTCCAAACGCAAAGCCTTCACTCTGTTGGCTCCAGTATGGAATAAAGAGTGTGGATGCCAAGCTCGGTGACTTTTCTGAATCTAGCCACTCGGTTCAAGGCTCAGGCACTGTTCTTGTTCTCAGTACAGACAGCTGTCCCTGCAGGTACAGACTAGGGGCTGTGTGGGTGGCATGCCACTCAGGACACTCCAATTCACACACACACACACACACACACACACACACACACACACGGTCACTGCCAGAGCTTGGCAGTACCTTCACCAATAGCCTCTCCTGGGATCTCTTCAGAGACTCCAATTTTATATGGTACCAAGCCTCTCCTTCTTGGGAGTCCCTTCAACCCTGGGCCTTCTCCTGCAATAGGCTGCACCTTCATCGGTGGCTTTTCTGGACCTCTCTTCAGGAACCCCAGTGCTGTTGCACAGTGCCAAGCCTCAGCTGCTCTCCATGATCCCTCCATGCCTTCAAAACCTATGACTCGTGGGATACGCGTACACATTACAACGTTTGGCCGCCAACCCAACGTAGAGACGTAGACCTTTGGTCCCTCCTGGACAGCAGGTTCTGGATGCTGACCCAGAAGATTTCATCTCAATGATGCCGGTCTCACCTAAATTACAGCTGATTTCTTCAGCCCCAGCTGACCAGAGTTAATTGTGCCAGCAAAGCAAAGGTTTCAAATAGTCATTTGTTTTGAGACAGAGTCTCACTATGTAGCCCTGGCTATTCTGGAACTCACAGAGATCCCTCTGTGTCTGCCTCCTAAGTGCTGGGATTTAAGGTGTGCGTCAACACACCCAGCATTTCAGCGGTTCTTAATTCAAGATATCCAATAGCCCTGATAGGGTCATTAAGGGATTCGCAAAACTTCCCTCTGAAATGTCACAAGCCAGGTGCCCGTCATTCATCTCTGCAGTACTCTCAGCATCTTCAAGGCTCTCACAGAACAGCCCACTGTGTGCTGAGCATTCTGTGGCTCTCCCAGCCCAAACTTCAGATGCCACCACAATCCTCCCAAAAACACAGACTCAGATTCACCACAGCGGACACAGTGCCAAGTTTTGCCTTAGTTGGGGTTTATATTGTTATAAAACACCATAACTGCTGGGCGGTGGTGGTGCACACCTTTATTCCCAACACTTGAGAGGCAGAGGCAGAAGAATCTCTGTGAGTTTGGAGCCAGCCTGATCTACAAAACAGGTTCCAGGACAGCCAGGGCTAGACAGAGAAACGCTGTCTGGATAAACAAAAAGCAAAACAAAACAAGCACTATAACCAAAAGTGTCTTGGAGAGGAGAACTTTATTTCATCCTACAGCTTTATAGTCCCGTCATCTGAGGAAGTCAGCGTAGGCCTTGGAGGTGCGCCAATACTGGCTTGCTCAGTCTGATTTCTTATAGTGCCCAGGGATGACCCTGCCCAATAAGATGGGGCGTTTTCTCCATTGAAGTTCTCGTCTCCAAAATGAGGCTAGTAGCTTGTGTCACGCTGACATAAACCTAGCCAGTGCACTTAGGAAGTTGGTCTCACGTTAAGCCACACTAAAGAGACAGGCGGAATAATGACCCCTTCGGTGAGATGGTTTCCTTAGCATCCCTGACCCCAGTGCAGTACCGGTGATCCGCCAGGAGGTTTGGCTGAGTTCTGACTCAGAAAGGCCCAGCTTTTCTTCTCTGTGATTTTTGTCCCTCAGGTTCATGTTTCTTCTCAGAGGGGGTCCAGGAAGTACAACACTGCCCCACCCTCAATTGCTTTTCCCTGGTGGGAAGGATCAGCCCAAGACAAGTCCTGATGGCCTAGGGACAGTGTGGTTACATGTGGCTGCAGCCATTACAAAGTACAGAGAGCATAAGCCACTTGCTCAATGACACACTGCTTAGAGGCCATAGAGTCAAGATTTGTTCCTAGGTGGACTTCTGGGACTGAGGAGGGACGGAGGGACCCTCCCTCCCCTCTTTACTGAGGCTCCTTTGATCTTTTCGGTGCCAGAGCAGTAGACTGGGGAGCAAGTGGAGCGCACACAGAAGGGGATGCCGGTGTGGACTAAGGGTTGGAGTTTGGACATCTTTAGTGCACACTTCTGACTGAACTATGGGAATGCTGTTCCTGTGTGACTCTGAGTGAGGCCCTATCCCTCTCTGATAATGAGCCTGGGCTTCATTATCATATAAGTTTGGACTGGATCCACAAGACCTAGGCTGGCCAGGCAAATGGACAGATCGGCTTCCCAGCACCAGGCATGTGCTATCTACATGGCTGAAACTCTGCTGAAGGCAGATTGCAGGAAGTACAGGCATCAGGCCTGGGACTCTGCTGTGTGTGTGTGTGTGTGTGTGTGTGTGTATGTATGTATGTATGTTAGAGAGGTTCTAATATAGTCCAAGCCTCAAACTGTGTAGCCAAGGACAACTTTGGACTTCTGATTCTCCTGTAGTGGGGTCCCATGGAGCTGAGATTTCAGACATGCACCCCCACACCCAGAACTTACAAGATGGGCACTCTACCAAGCTACACCCAGCCAGGACTCTGCTTCTGAGACTAAACTCTAGGATGGCTTGTAGGAGGGAGTCTTTGACCTTTGGTTCTTTTATCCCCTGGTGCCTGGGGGAGCACCTGGCTTGGCATCTCCATAATCCTCCAAGGGATCCATCCTTTCAACTTCTCCTGGCTGATATACAGGTCTTCCCCCAAGGTTACAAGACATAGGAATCCCCCTTCCCTCTGTATTCTGAAGAAGTAAGGGCTACCATGTCTGGGGGAGAGGGGAGGACGTGGGCCCAGACCAGCAGAGAGTTTTCCTGAGCCTCAGGCAAGAATTCAAGTCGCAGCGATGGCACTTCCAAGCTGGAAGACTTTAGATCATTTACGTGACCCCTCTGAACCTCCGCGTCTATCCTTGTGAACGATAATACACTCTTTCTCTCCGGATCGCCGGGCTGCCTGGCTCATACTGGGCACTCAAGGAATGGGGCTCTCAGAATTAAGCTTCAACAGTGGGGGCGGGGTGCAGGACCTGCAGCCAGGCCTATATTTAGTCTACAAAGGGTGGGCCAATCCTGGTGCCCCAGCAGGCGGAGCTGACTCTTGGATGGCCGTCCCCGTATCCCCGCCCTCCCAGTCAGCAGGGTCACCTTGGCTGGAGTGACAGCCCAGGGCTCCCTGAGACCAGAAGAACCTGGTTTCCAGCGGCAGGAACCTGTGCAGTGGCTGGGACCTATGGAGCAGCCTAGCCTACTAGGACCTGGGATAGGTGACACGACCCCACCCCTCCAACCTCTGGGGCAGTACCCCTTCCAGCGCTGGATCTCAGGCTAACGTGGTCTTCTCGCCAAGGTGAACCTGACCTCGGGCGGGGGTCGAGTGGGGAAGGTTGTCAGCCCCGCCCCCCGCCCCAGCCCCGCGCTGATGAGTGTTGGGGCTGCAAATAGCCCAGCGGAATCCGTGACTCACGAAGCTGGAAATACTGTGCCCCCACCTTCCCTCCCTGTTCCGACCGCGGCCGCCAACGGAGCTGCTCTGGGGAGCAGCCTGACACTCTGATTTCAGTAGCTCCTGGGGGTGGGGTGGGGGATGTAAGGAGCGAGGGGACCCCCTCCCCCTAGAACACGCCATGCTTACAACCATCCAGCACCTCACCCTGCAGCGGCCCTACCCCCTGATTCCAATTGGCTGTATCTTCGGATCTGTGTGAGCTTGAGCCAATCACTTAGCTTCTCTGGGCCTCGGAGGCCTCACTCAGGAGAAAGCCGACGTTGTAACCCTTGGCTTGTGACAGCGCAGAACACAGTGCTGGGTGAGTCCAGCTCAGACATTCCTCTTGAACTAAACGAATCCAAAGGGAAGGGCAGGCCGCCTGGAGACTGGGTGTATTAAGCATTTCTGAAGAATAACGCCTGGATTTCTGCCAGTGGCTCGGAGGAGAACAGGCTGCCCCCTCCACGGAACCCCCCCCCCCAAGCTTCCTTCCCCAGCTCAAGCTTCCCTCCCCACCCTCTCTGCCCCTCCTCCCAGGTAGATCTTCAGGTGGGGTCTCCACAAGTCTGTCATAGTGTCCTTTTATTGTGTACAGGTTATAGACTAGACTCCCACGAACCCCTCCCCCTCCCTATTAGGAGGGTCCCAAGACTTCAGGAGCCAGAGGCCCCAGGGACCCCCAACTAAAAGTGAGCTTCCCCTCTTTTGCACCTCATTTTACACGTGGAGACTGAGTCAGAGCCCAGGTTCCCCAGGGTTAAGGCTGACAAAGGTTTTAGCCCTGGATTTGGGGGCCAGAAGGGATCTTGTTTGGGGCTCATCCTGTGGCCACTGTCTGCAGTTAGGGTGAAGCAGGGCACGTGACTCAGGAGAGGTGGAAGGGGGGAAGAGTCTCCCCAGGACCCAGAGGTGAGAGGCTGAGAGAGGGCTGAGGCAGCGCTGGCTTCAGAGACAAACCTGGGCATCCAACTGGCTTAGAGAGGCCACGTCTCCGTTGATGGAAACAGAGACGCTAAGTGTGATTCTAGAATGCTTTGAATTAGGCTCCAACCAGTGGGGATGAGTATTTCAGGGTCAGGACAATGGCGTGTGTATGTGTGTGTACAAGTCCTGGCTCTTCCTCTTCCTTCCACAGAGGACCTTCTCTGCAGAGAGGAGCCTGGGGCTCTGGCCTCACACACCAGCAATTAGAGATAGAAACTTCATTTAATAAATCCTGTCTAGGTACAGGCGTCCTTGCCTGGTACACGTAGCTGTTAGAGGCTCAGGGTGACAGGGAGCCCTGGGTTTGAGGCTTTGAAAGTTACAAGGGAGGTGACAGTCATGGCTATCTCTCTGGCTTCCCTGAGGCAGTCTGCCTAGGCCAGAAGCAGTGCTTGGTGGCCAGCCTTTCATAGTACACTTGCCAGGACCCCTGGTCCCTTGCCCTGAAGAAATGCCATTCATGCACCACTCTGTGTTACAGACTGTTCCTGTCTTGCTCCCCAGGTCGGTACCTCAGCCCCTCTATTGTGAACTAAGAAATAGGGAGGGTCTATCTGGGTGAGGGTAAGTGGGTCCCTGCACTGCCTTGGGTGGAGAGGAGGGCCCTAGTTTGGGGCGGGGGTGACCCACCTGGGGCCAAAGAGTACGTGGAGTGACTGGGGCCTAGGCTGAGATGTTCTCAGGAGCCATTGTCAGGAGTCATGGTGACCTCACCAGCAGGCCAGTGGGGGAGGAGATGGGGGGGAGGCCAGGGGTGGGGAGACCCTCAGATTTTTATCTCCGTCCGGAAGGTCTGCTGGACATGTTCTGTGTGGGGGTGACGCCGCGCCCGGATGGTGAGGCTGCCGTCCTCTCGCAGGGCCGAAGTCACCGATGTAGGGTCCACATCCTCTGGTAGTTGGCACTTGTGAGCAAAGGTGTTCATGACTGTGCCATCAGCTGCCAGCTGGGGGACAGATGACAGGTCAGGAATGGCTGCCCCAGCCCTAGCCCCACCCTCAGTCCTGGTGACACCCAAATCAAGTGTGAGTCTCTTTATCGCTCTCTGTCCTCGGTCACCCCACTGTGTGATGAGGGGTTCAGCTATCAGGTATGAAAGATCTGTCTAGGGGTATTGGGATGGCTAGGAACCAAGGGCTGTGTAGAGGGGTTCAGGGGCATTCTAGGGGTCCCAAGGGATGCTGGGTATTGGGTGGGGCTGGGTGGGGCTCAATAAGGGTTGAGCTTCCACAGTAGTGACTGGAAGTCTGGGACTCTTGAGCCATAGTGGGGAGATGACACAGCTGTACTCTCTGGATCCCCAGGCACCCTGAGTGTCCACCACCAGGGCCACCACCCTCCCCCGCAAGCAGCCCAGCTAGCACATAGTGTCCAGTGGAGTCGGCTGGCTGAGTCACTCTTGGGACGTGGGACTGGCACGTGCAGCCAGTGGCTCAGTCCTCGAACCCCTGGCACAGGTTTCCCAGTGTCCAACCTGCCTTAGGGGAGCTAGCCAGACTTGGGGGTGGCAAGAAGGCATTGGTAAATATTCTGTAAACATCAGCACGGACTTCACAACCGGGGTAGCCGCTGTCTGTGCCGGCCGTGCCTTCTCTGATGAGCTAGGTATCCTGAGCCTCTGAGGAAGGTACAGGAGGTGTAGGGTGGATGTGACTCAGCCTCAGGGCTTTCTGCTCAATCTCGGGCCCAGTATGGAGGTGCCAAGACAGGACCCACAATTTTGATCTGGGATGAAGGCGAGGGAGAGATGTGGTAGGAATGGACCGTGGTGCCCAGGTTGGGTGTGTCACTGCCACCTCCTCTCCGTTGTGTCAGGGAGCTGTCCTTCCTCCACTGTGGTCACTCTCCACCGTGGTCACTCTCCTTGTCTCCTCAGTCCCTCAGGTTTCTCTGTGCCCACATCTCAGGAACCCTCGCCCATCCCTAGAGGGTCCTCAGGTGCCAAGGCATGGTCCCCAAAGACAAGTTCTGTGAACCTTAGGTTGGAGAGGGACCTGTAACAGTCCCTGGTCTGTGAGGCCACCAGGAAAGGGCTACAGTTTGCCTTTTGGGTGAGTACAGACAGGGAAGGAACATAAGTCAGGGTACAAAGTCTAAAAAACAGACAGGTGAAAAGTAGGACCCAGAGAGCAGGCTAGACCAGGCAGAGTGCAGGAGCAAAAGTGGGGACCCTGGGGTGGGCCAGGGGCCAGACTCACCTTCTCAGCCCGCACCTCGATGTGGTTGTTGGAGGTGGTGACAATGATATCTTCAGGGGAGAAGTCTCTCATGTCCACTGTAAACTCGTAGGCATCCCCGAGGGTCTTGATGTTCCCTTGTCCTCCGGGACGGGCTGTGGGTAGGGCTGCTATTTAAGCTGGGCACTGAGCAAGCCTGACCCTCAGGCCCCTAGGGTCTCTGTTCTTCTAGGGAAATGAGTAGCCCTCCCAGACAACAGCCCTTCTCACCCTCATAGCCTACCTCTCCCCTGAGGGATGATGTGAGGTAAGCCTATGTGTGTCTATGCATGCAAGTCCTCCCTCTGGCAATTTGACCTAGACCTGGAAGCTCTGAGGAGCCACCACCCCTCAGTTCCCAGCATCAGCCTCTCAGGGCTCCTGTTAGGACACTGGCCATATGGGACCATTTGAGTCACATCTCACCCCTAAGGGACCCACCTGTATCACAGTCACCTCTGTCTTGGTGGCCACATGTGGCTGTAACCCATGTGGCACCTATTCCTGGCAGGTAGGTGGCCTGGAGCAGATGTCCCCCACCTGTGCCCCTCCCCACCCCTCAGAGCCTCAGCACTTGCCTGGGAAGGCCAGGGGCTCCGAGTGGGGCAGCATGAAACTGCCAAAATCGTCTGAAAACATGCCCAAGGCCTTCTCCATGGGTGGGTCCTGAGCTGGAAGGGCACGGGAGGCCGAAGATGAAGAGGAGGAGGAGGAAGAGGAGGAACGGAAGCTTCTCTCCGCTCTGAAGGCGGAGGAGGTCCGATGGCTCATCCACAGGCAGCAGGGGCCCTGTCCAGGCGGGCAGGGGCTGGGCTGGAGAAATGTGTGGGTGAAGGCCTCCAGGGAAGCGTGCCGGGGCCCCTGACTGCCAGCGCTTTATAAGGCCCAACTGTCCCTGGGCTCGAGGCCAGCCCCTTGTCTGCTGGCTAAATTTAGGCCTCTTCATGGCCCAGAGGGGCCTGGAAATCTTCTTGGGAGAAACGGCGCTGCTGACAGCCCGACACAGGAGGGCTGAGCTCACCGCCTGGCACTCCAAGCCCAGAGCTCCAGCCCCAAGGGCCTCTGTACCTGCCAGAGCAGGGGGTAGATCCTGCCCTGTGCCTGCCCCCAGGACTTTGTGGTTTGCTGATCCCCTCACTAGCCTGGGACCCTACTCTCCTTTCTGTGCCTCTCAGGGCCTGTGCCTCTTGTGTTAGACTCCTGAGGAGAGGGTGTAAACATGCAGGCTCCCTGAGGGACTCCGTGGAGCTCCAGATTCAGCTATCTCTGAGGGAAGGCTGAGAAAGCCCAGGGAGGGGAGATAGAACATTCGGGTGACCCTTGTCAACTGTCACAGGTGATTCTTCACCTCATCTCCACTCTCAGGACCATAAGTGGCAGAATACAAGAGAGCTGGCAGCTGGAGTTGGGGCTGAGGGGGGTGGGGTTGGGGCCAGCTTCAGGGAAAGAGCAGATAATTCTATAACTGTCCTTAAAGGTCTAAGTGGCTGTTGTTGGTAACAGTCCGCTCTACTTCAGGTTCAAAGTTGATGTCTGCCCAGGGTCCTAGTCAGAGGATTTTACATCCAGGTAACGGAGACCACTGATAGGTGCCTTAGCTCTGGCTTCCAGGTGTCTCTGGTCATTGCTGTCTCTTCCCAGCAGAGCCTTGTTTGATCTGCCGCAGCTCAATGAAAGGAGCTTTCAGGCCAGTTTCCAGACCAGGAAATACATCCTCCTTGGAAGGGAATGGCTGGGTCTAAGTACGTTGGAATGACTGGGATTCCATCCAGATGTGGCAGACCCTTGTGCCCAAGAATCTCCTTTCTTTCCATTGACTATGGGTAGAAGCCCAGACTCTGTGAGGCTGGGCAGGAGGCAGAAGCCAGGGGAGGCTCTCTCAGGAGGGGAACCGGCTCTCAGTTCATGAAGCAATTTTGGAGTGCACTCCTCCAAATCTTAACCTTCCCATATAACCACCTCTCTCCCATGGAAACCTCTGTTCGCTCCAGCCCACACAGGGCTCCCTCTGTCCAGAGTCCCCCAGCACCTGGCAGAGTGACAATCTGTGAGTTCTGAGACCTCTCTGTGGTTTCCTCTCATCCCTAACCCCGAGGAGGCTCATTTGTCTCTTCCCATTAACCTGCGAGTTCCTGAAGGTGTGGGGACTGTGCTTCCAGTCTCTGGCTCCAGTCGCATCCCTGGTGGTTTGTGAGGTGAGAACAGGGCAGGGCATGGCCCGGGGCCAGAGTAATGGCCAGAGCTAGAGGGCTTGGTCACCCCCAGACTCCTGCTGGCACTTTAGTCTGTGTTGCCTGTCCCAGCTGAAGTGTGGCTGCCAAGACTTAAGAGACTCACCAGTACTGAAGTGAGACAGAAAGAAGCAGGGGGTCAGGTGGTGGGGGGCCCCCTGGAGAAGCCTGCCAGGGAAACAAGAGCCACCAGCTAAAAGCAGACACGCTGTCATGGTGCTGAGGGCCTGAGTCACTGCTGCTGGGTGTCAGCTCCCTGTACTCCCCCTCGCCCGCCCACTGTTCCCCTCCTTTCCCACACCCCTGAGGAGTCATCCACATAAATATTGAGTGCTGGCTTCAGTGGCCAGGCAGGACCTCAGAAGGTCATCAAGGTCATTCTCCTGACACCAGGCAAGCTTCTCTGTCAGATCACAGAGACGGGAGGAGTTTCAGAGAGGATCTGATCTGGTCCAGAGTTGGGTGTGGTGGGACATGTCTGATACACCGGGAGGATCAGGAGTTCAAGGTCAGCTTTGGCTTCGTAGGAAGCTGGAGGTCATTATTCCTGAGACCCTGTTTGGAAAACACAAAAATGATATCCCTAGATGGACTCTCCAAAGCCCAAGGAACATCACGGGAGAGGGGAGGGGAGGATGGGGAGGGAGGTGTGTGGTGGTGGGTACTGTCACCTGCGTGTATGACGACCTTGCAAGTGTGACCACGTAGCTGTGGCTGTCTTCATGGGGCCTGGGGAAAAGAAAGACCTTTGTATAAGAGCATGTGTGTGTGTGTGTGTGTGTGTGTGTTAGCAGGAAGGAGTGATGGCGTGGGGTGGGGCAACAGAAGGTTACAGCGAGGGGTGAAGGTGACCTCAGTGCATAGAACACAAGTATGAGACTGTCAAAAACAAGAACCTCAGGGGCCAGGGAGATGGCTCAGCAGGGAAGAGCACTGGCTGCTCTTCCAGAGGACCAGGGTTCGATTCCCAGCAACCACATGGTGGCTCACAATGCTTCAGGTCCAGGGGATCCGATGCCCTCTGGACTTCCACAACAAGCACCAGGCACATGTGGTACACAGACTTATAGGCAGGCAAGCATTTTTTACACACAAATGAATATAAATACACACATACATACTTCAAATCAAAATCCAAAAACAGATGATGGTTCAGCCTCTTACATTTGGGACATCTTCCTTTCTGGGCACATTTTTTACAAACACAGGTGTACCCCAAGATTCTGATCTGGGGAGCTGGAGAGATAGCTCAGCATTCTGATTTTGCAGAGGACCTGACTTTGGTTCTCAACACCCACAATAGCGGCTCATAACCACCTATAACTCCAGTTCCGGGGCATGTAACTCCATCTCCTGACTTCTGTGGGCACTACACTCATGCACCCACACATAGGCACACAATTAAAAATAAAATAAGGGGGCTGGAGAGATGGCTCAGTGGTTAAGGACACTGACTGCTCCTCCAAAGGTCCTGAGTTCAATTCCCAACTACCACATGGGCTCACAACCATCTGTAATGGGATCTGATGGCCTCTTCTGCTGTGTCTGAAGACAGGGACTGTTTACTCACATACATAAAATAAATGCATATTTAAAAAAAAGAAATTGCATCAGAAATATATAAGTTTAAAAATAAAAAGATAAACACTTAAACATTTTTATTAGATTTATTCCTTTTTAATTTTTTATGAGTGAGTGTTTTGTCTGCATGTATACTTGGGTACCACATGCATGCTGTGTGCTCATGGAAGCCAGAAGATGATATTGGATCCCCTGGAACTGGAGTTATGGATGGTTGTAAATTATCCATGTGGGGACTGGAAATCGAACAGGGGTCCTCTGCAAGAACAAGTACTCTTAACTGCTGAGCCATCTCTCCAGTCCAAAATAAACTTGGTGATTTAATTATAAATAAATAAATAAATAAATAAATAAATAAAATGCTTCTGATATGGGTTCTGAGGACTAGAAATTCTTTGCCTTCAGCCTGAAGGGCAGTTAGTAATCCGGTTACAGAACACCTCCTGGATGATATTTAGGCCTGGGAGACTTAGGAGAATGAAGGGCAGGCAGGCCAAGACCCTCGGGACAGAAGTGGCTGAGGACCTGAGGGAGGAACGAGTTGGTGGCAGATCTGCTCTGGCCTCAGAGCTGTTCTAGCCTGATGGCTGCCTCTGTGGCTCCGGGAACTTAAGCATAGGAGAAAGACTTTCTTGGGGTAAGGGAATGGCAGGGAGGGTTAGTGCATTTGAGAGGATGTTGCCCTGACAACTCTGTCTCAGCTTCCTGGTGCTCACAGTGGGGTGTGGACATGTGGCCAGCTAATGCCAGCTAGCCACCCAACACCAGAGACATGTTTGGGCTGTCAACAGAACAGCTAACCACCTGTTGACAGGTGGGTAAGGGGAGGGTGGCCCTGGCTGTGCAGAACAACAGGCTCCCACCCCCTCCTACACCGTGGAAAACATACCTGCTCCTATTTTGAAATGACTGGGGTTAGAGGCAGTCTTGAATTTTAACCAGTCACTGGAGGACCATGATGTTCAGAGTGGCAGCTTTGACAGGTGCAGGGGGAGAGGGGAAGTTATCCTTTCCCAAAATTTTCCTCTTCTTCTTCCTCCTCCTCTTCTTCTTTTTTTTTTTTCTTTTTGGTTTTTTGAGACAGGGTTTCTCTGTGTAGCCCTGGCTTTCCTGGAACTTGCTCTGTAGACCAGGCTGGCCTTGAACTCAGAAATCTGCCTGCCTCTGCCTCCCAAGTACTGGGGTTAAAGGCATGCACCACCACTGTCCTCCTCCTCCTCCTCCTCTTCTTCCTCCTCCTCCTCCTTGACACAGGGTCTCATGTAGCCCAGGTTTCACTCCAGTTTGCTCTGTAATGGAAGATGAGCATCAACTTCTAATCCTCCTGCCTCTACCTTCCTAGAACTGGGGCTTTGGGCACGGGCCACCACACTGAACTTACACAGTGTTAGGAACCACGCTCAGGGGTTTACACACGCTGAGGAGGCACTCTGTTAGCCAAGCTGCATCGCCAGCCCCCATATCGTCTAAAAGCGGTGCTGGGCACACACTCTTTATATTGTGGCCATGGCTCTGCTAAAGCCTTGGGAGCTTGGAGATGGGACAGAAGACAGACTGGGCCTGAGCTCAGCCCCTGCTGTGTGACCATCAGTAAGAGACGACTTGTCTCTGAGCTACCAAGTTTCCAGAAAGTGGTGTCATTACGCCAACTCACAAGCATGTGGAGGCTGTACTGAATGGTAGAATAGTGCTTCCAATGATCACACATGCATGTCACACACACACATACACACACGCACACGCACACACACACGAATGCACACACACATAAACATATACATGGACACGCACACATAGGTACATGCATATTTTCATACACATGCACACACGTTTACACACATGCACAAATGCACACATACAAACATACATGCACACACAGATAGGCACACACATATCTACACACATACATACTCATACACATGCACACACATGTTTTACACACACACTTTTCTTTGTCTTCTCCCATGACATTTCCTCACAGGGTTTAGCCAGAGCCACAGCTCCTAGGAAGCTGGGCATTGAGGGACAGTTTTCTGAGATTTAAAGGCTAGGTGAAAAGTTCATTTCCTTGCCAGACCCTGGTGGCCTCTAGCCCTTCCAATTCACCACGTTTGTCTTCCTCTCCAACCTTGAACAAGATGAGACTGTCAATGAAAGTTCAGAGAACAGTGTGCACAATCTGATGTCTGGTAAACCAAGGTGGGAGTCCTGGCTCTGGCCCTCAGCATCTGGGGTCTGAGTGGCAGTGATATTGGGTACATGTCACCACTCCAGCTAGCCTCTGTGATCTTGGACAAGAAGCCTTCCAGTTCTGAGATTCTGTCCCTTTGAAACAAGATAATGGGCCATCTTCCTTTGGGGCAGTTCTGAGCATTGTGGGTGAGCCAGCCATGGTGACCCCATTATTCCGTACCCAGATGCCTTCTGTTGAACCCTCCCTCTCCTCTCCTACTGTGGAACCCCTTTCCATGTCCAGCTGAGAGTCTAGACCCTGAGGCTCAGCCACAGTAGAGGACTGTCACTATCCTGCATGTTCAGCAGCTCAGACCCCAGGAGTCCCCAGGGACCTGCGGCATTGGCGCATGCTCCGTAGTCTGCCTAGCTTTCTAGTGTAGTACAACCCGCCCCTCCTGACTCCTCAGCAGCTTCCTGGTCAGTCAGTGAGTTCTGGCCAGTTTCTCAAGGACATTCTAAATGGCTTCCTTAACCCCAGGAGGGGAGGGCAGGGGAGGGGATGGGGTTGATTGGCGGAGGGCACACCTGTCCAGGTGTACAGGAGTTACAAACAAAGAAACTGTGTTGGAGGAGGGCCTGTCGGGGCTTCAGCAGGGCACATTAACAGGTGAGGAGCAGGTGGGTGCTGAGGGGGGCACGGATCCCGGACAGCATCTGCCAGGGCCATGGCAGACACGGAGAGGGAGGGTGTGGGACCTTGGGGTATTTACCCTCAAGGGTCTCACTCAGGACTTGGGGTCTTCTGGCCTCCCGAGGAATGAAGAGTTCTGAAGGATGGCTAAAGGACATAACAGCCGCCCATGGGGACCCCACTGGGCCAAGGCTGTCCCTGCGCTCTGAGCAGGAGAAATGGCTGAGTGTCTCAGGAGCATAGCAGTGGAAGTTAAAACAGGGGAATGGTTCTGCTTGGGACTTCTAGACACGGGAGGGCACTACAGAAGGAGCACCTTGCATGTAAGACATAGAAGAACCTTCTAGATACCATGCATGTACACAGAGTCCCCATGGATCATGTGAGCGAGTGCTCATCCACAGCACATGCACACATTCACATGTGTATACACACACACACAGAGCACACACACACACACACCCCACACAGCTTTCCCTTTTACTTAAGAGAGAATACACTGGAACATCCTAGAAGTGGGGCACAGGTGCATAGTGGCTCAGCAAGCAACTGTCCATCCGTTGTCAGGGAAACCATGGAGGAATTAGTGGGGCTTCGTCAGGGCTCCTCCAGAAAGCCAGTGCCACTGCAAGAACTCTGGGGGCCATCCCCACGCATCCGCAGAAACATCCAGGGTAAGAACTGCCACCCACCCCCTCCCCCGCAGAGTCCCATGGAACAACACTCCCCCCCACCCCCAGGCCCAAGATCAACCTCCCTGTTTCTGTTTGCTCCCAGATGATACTTTCAGCATCTCTTGGGTGAAAAGTCTGTGAGCTCATTGCTTTGAATCTATCTTTGTAGCCAGAGAGTAAAGAAAACAGGGACCCAAGAAAGAGGCAGAGTACAGGCCCAGGCAATAGGGGGCCAAAGCCAGAGAGTGAGCGTCGAGGTGGGGCTGGCAGCTGGTGACCTGGGATGTAGCAGGGTACCCCTCTGCACCAGCGCTCTCTAGGATGCAGACCCAACCCAAATGCAGACTAGAGCTGCAATGACCAGCCTTTCCATGAAACCATTCATAAGTTCCCAGTGTGGGAGGAGACAGAGGGGAAGGTCAAAGGTCTTCTGCAGGGCCACAGGCATGGTGGCCACAGTGCCACCACACGTACCTGCCACAAACCATGCTCGACCCTTGTGTAAGGCAGAGTCTCTCGTTATTACTTTGATTTTTGGCCCTGCGGCTTCTACCCTGTCTGGCCTGGCCCTTCCTGCTCAGAACCTGAGCAGCCCCCAGGGAAGTGGCTGTGACCCCAGTGTCCTGTCCAGGGGGCCTAGAGTGGCTGAAAGAGAGGCTGTTCCGCGTGGGTGAGGACTGGTACTTCCTGGTGGCTCTCGGAGTGCTCATGGCTCTGATCAGCTACGCCATGAACTTCGCTATCGGGCGCGTGGTCAGAGGTAAGGCCTCTCTGGCACACATTGCTCGGGGCGATGGGATTCCTGTACACGCTCGGGATACCAGCCGGACAGCCATGGGCAGTGAGGTAGGGACACAGCTATGAGTGGCCAGGCCTGGAGTGACCTTACTTAGCTCTTGATGTGCTGTGTGTCTTTAGGCAAGCTCTGTGTCCTTCTGGGCCCCTGTCACACATCTGCACAGAGAGGGTGGAGCCTCTCTCATCTAAGCTTGGCCACCCTGTTCCTTCTCTTCCACCTTGTTCTCAGCTCAGTGGTCCTTGGTCCCAGGCATAGTCTCTCCTCCACTATTTCCTGGGTGGCCTTGGGCCCGTTTCTGGTTTAAAAATGGGCGCCATAGTGTCTGCCCCCGGGGCTGAGGCTCTGGGTGGCTCCCTGACTGCTGGGCGTCCTCCAGCACACAAGTGGCTGTACAGGGAAGTTGGGGACGGCCACCTGCTCCGGTACCTCTCCTGGACTGTGTACCCCGTGGCTCTCCTGTCCTTCTCCTCTGGCTTCTCACAGAGCATCACGCCATCCTCTGGAGGTGAGTCATGGTCACCTGGTCTCTGGCCAACTTGTGGTCCCCATGGGTCTAAATCTTTTCACATCCTATGGGGCTTGAGGAGAGAGGTGGAGAACAGTAATCCCATGTTAGTGTTGGGGAAGCAAGCTTGGAAGAGCCAAACCATTTACCCAAAGTCACACAGGAAGATGGGGAGAAAGGGACCGGATCGCACCAGCCTTCTACCACTTCTCTGGGCTCCTCTGGGCTGGGAAGGATTGGTTCCCAACCAATGGCCAAATCTTCCTGGCTTCTAGGGCTGCTTCCAGTTACACTAGTCGGGAATCTTGGAGGTACATCTGACCCCCAGTTCCTTCCTCTGGCAGCTGTTATGAATCCATACAGAGTATAAGGCTGCTTTTTTTTTTTTTCCTGAGGAGACACAAACATGTGCTTATCCCACATAAAGCACCAACATCAGACCAAAACATTGACTCCACCAAAGTCCAGGTTAATGAAGCCATGAGTTTACTGGGCTTATAGAGCATGGGAGAGGGGTGAGTTACAGGAGACATCTGCATCACCAAAAACCCCACCCCAGCATGGGTGGCAACTGACGAAAAGCGGGCCTCTGCTGACTGTGGGAAAGTTGCCTCTCCCTTGCTATTGTTGTTGCTGATACAACCTTGGGGGAAGAATCTTGTAAAGTTTCAGGAGTTTCCTGTGCCTTGTGAGATTATTTCTTGAAAGAAAAAAAAAATTAGAGAGGTAGGGGATTAGTGTTTTGGGACAGAGGTTTTTGTGTGTAGCCCTGACTGTCCTGGAACTTGTTCTATAGACCAGGCTGACCTTAATCTCAAAGATCTGCCTGCCTCTGCCTCCCAAGTGCTAGGAATAAAGACATGCCTTCACTGTCTGAACATGAAAAAGTCTTTTTTAAAGTCAGGGTCTTATTATATAGCTCTGTATGGCTTGCAAGCTTCATACACCAGGCTGCCCTAAAACTTATGGAGATCTGTCTGTCTCTGCTTGCTGACTGCTAGGATTAAAGGCATGTACCACCATAGCTAACTTATTTCTTGAATTTTTATCTATCTATCTATCTATCTATCCATCTATCTATCTAGTTTTTCAAGACAGGCTTCTCTGGGCTGGAGAGACAGCTCAGAGGTTAAGAGCACTGGCTGCCCTTCCAGAGGTCTTGAGTTCAATTCCCAGAAACCACATGCTGGCTCACAAACCATCTTTTATGGGATACGATGCCCTCTTCTGGTGTGTCTGAAGACAGCAACAGTGTACTCACATAAAATAAATAAATAAATAAATCTTTAAAAACAAACAAACAAACAAACAGTATTTCTTTGTAGCTTGGGTGTCCTGAAACTCTGTAGACTAGTCTGGCCTCAAACTAACAGAGAGCCACCTGCCTCTGCTTCCTGAGCCCTGGGATTAAAGGGGTGAGTCACTACCACCCAGCTTATTTCTTGAATCGTTTTCCCCCCTAAATTTCCCCCCTATTTGTTTTACAAGTATACTGTAGCTGTCTTCATGCACACCAGAAGAGGGCATCAGATCCCATTACAGATGGCTGTGAGCTACCATGTGATTGCTGGGAATTGAACTCAGGACCTCTGGAAGAGCAAGCAGTCAGTGCTCTTAACCGCTGAGCCATCTCTCCAGCCCTTATTTCTTGAATATTAAGCAGCCTCTCTCCCTGGTCTAGGAGAGGCTCCATAGGAAAGTGCCCTGAGAGTGTTGTTACACAGGTGCTAAAATAATTAATGCAGAATTAATCCATCTCCCTCCGTCCTCTGCTCACCTGGACCAGGGTCTGGGATCCCTGAAGTGAAGACCATCTTGACCGGTGTGGTCCTGGAGGACTACCTAGACATCAAGAACTTCGGGGCCAAGGTGGCGGGCCTCTCCTGCACCCTGGCAACAGGCAGTACCATCTTCCTGGGAAAACTGGTACGGGCATGGAGGGCCCATCTGCCATCCCGCCCTGCCTTCTGAATTCCATACCATGCCACAGCCAGCCTAGCCTTGGGAGCCCAGTCTTAGGGGAACCCATCCAGGTCCCCGAATGTGACAAAAAATATCTCAGGATAGTGGAGGGCTAGGGCCAGGATTTGATGCCGGGCCATTCCTGGGTGCGGCCTGTACCGTTCTTTCCTGAGGTCCTAAGAAGGAAGAAGAAGGAAGAGGAGGAGGTGGTGGAGGCAAAGAAGGCGGGGGAAGGGGGAAGAAGAGGAGAGGAGAAAGGGGAGAGGAGAAAGGGGAGAGGAGAAAGGGGAAGGGTGGGGAGGTAGGGTCCAGTTTCCCCAGCAACACCTCACTGCCGCCCCCTGCAGGGCCCCTTCGTTCACCTGAGCGTGATGATCGCTGCTTACCTGGGCCGCGTGCGCACCAAGACTGTCGGGGAACCTGAGGTGAGGGGCACCAGCTTGGGTCTCCCAGGGGTAACGAGTGTAAAGATCAAAGCCCAGGACGCTGTTCCTCCTAGAACAAGACCAAAGAAATGGAAATGTTGGCCGCAGGAGCGGCGGTGGGCGTGGCCACGGTCTTCGCAGCCCCCATTAGCGGTGAGAGCTCCCTCGCCCTCCTGCTCCCCTCTCGGTGTCCTGTAGCCAGGGGGATAGAGGTCCTTCTGAGCCATGTGTCCCCTAGGTGTCCTGTTCAGCATCGAGGTCATGTCCTCTCACTTCTCCGTCTGGGATTACTGGAGGGGCTTCTTCGCTGCCACCTGCGGGGCCTTCATGTTCCGTCTCCTGGCGGTCTTCAACAGTGAGCAGGGTGAGGACCAATTGGTACCCTCTACCCTCTCGCTCCTGTGAGTCCTCCCGCTTCTGCTTCCTTCTTCCCCACAATCCTCCTCTCTCTCCTCTGTCCTTCTATACTGGTTCCCAGCCTTCCCAATGCTGCGACCTTTTAATACAGTTTCTCATGGTGTGGTGAGCCTCAGTGATAAAATTAGTTGTGTTATTACGTGGTAACTGTAATTTGGTTACTGTTACCAATCGAAATGTAAATATCTGATACGCAGGATGTCCGATAGGTGACCCTGAAAGAGGTTGAAATCCTCCAGTCGAGAACCACTGCAGTGACTAGAATTCCAGGGAAGTTTGGGGGTTAGGTCAGAAACCTTGCCCGAGTTATTCTGAGGCTGGGTTAGGGTAGGGAAGGCTGGCACAGGACCCCACTTTCTTCCTTCCTCAGAGACCATCACGTCTGTCTACAAGACCAGTTTTCCAGTGGACATACCCTTTGACTTACCAGAGATCTTCTTTTTTGTGGCCCTGGGGTGAGTGGGGTGTAAAACCCAGAAAGCAATGCTCAAGCTGAGGTGGTTTCAGCCTCACCGCCACCTCCACTTCCAGGGCCATCTGTGGCATCCTGAGCTGCGGGTACAACTACTGCCAGCGGACTTTCTTATTTTTCATCAAGGTCAATGGGTTCACCTCCAAACTGCTGGCTACCAGGTGGGCTGGGGCCCCCTCAGGGAGTGCCCCACTTTCGAACTCCCGTAAAGTTCCACCCCTTTCACAGAACCCCTCTTTCCACTAACCCTCCAAAGTACTACCTATCTGATCTCACACGAAGTCCCCTGTCAGGTCCAGCAGCCACTGCCCCACTTCTGTGAAAATTAACTGCCTCCCTGTGTCCCTCTGATCCATGTCCCCTCCCTGAGCCCTGTGTCCTCTCCTCTCCATCTCCTGCTTTATGGCCTAGGCCAGTCGTCTGTGGTTAGCTAATCCATTTTCCGGTCCCTTTCTGCCCCCATCTCGCCTCTAGTCCCATCAGGTTTCCTGGTCTCACTGGGGTCGGGGTACCTGGGAGTTTCCTTGCTGTTGTTTCTTCCTTCTCCGTACCCCTTTCTTCAGTGTGAACCCTAAGGCTGTGGGGAAGGAGAGGAGGCAAACTACATCTTCCCTTCTCCCACAGCAAGCCCTTATACTCAGCTCTGGCCGCTGTAGTCCTGGCTTCCATCACCTATCCCCCTGGTGTGGGTCGCTTCATGGCTTCCCGGGTAAGGGGCACGGAGCTGGGGGGTAGCAGTGAAGAACCCCTGTTTGTAGTCCCTGTTGTGTGTATTTTCTCCCAGTCCCCTTGAAACCCACTAAGGAAAATGCCTGTGGGTCATTTTTCGGGACACAGGTTGTAGCTGTGCCATGGCAGAGTCATCCTTAGGGTCCCTAGCCAGGAAGGGGTAAGGGAGCCGAGCTCCGATGGGCAATGGGACAGAGGTGGGCATGCTGACCTACCCACCTCTGCTCGGCCCAGCTGTCCATGTCGGAGCATCTGGAGACTCTGTTTGATAACAACTCTTGGGCCCTGATGACCAAGAACTCGTCCCCACCCTGGGCCGCAGAGCCTGATCCCCAGAACCTGTGGTTGGAATGGTGTCATCCACAGTTGACTGTCTTTGGGACACTAGTCTTCTTCCTGGTCATGAAGGTGGGTCCCTTGTATAATCAGAGCCATGGCAAGTCCTGGGCGAGGTGGGGCTGCTTCCTGAATTAAAGCTTGGAGCACCGCCTCCTAGGTCCACGTCCACTGTGTACCTCAGAAAGAAATCCCCCCAGGCTCAACTCCTCCCCTTCCCTCCTTCATCTGAGAGGTTCAGTCTCACTGTGTAGCCCAGGCTCTCCGGGGACTTGTACTCCTCCTGCCTGCCCCAGCCTCCCAGTTCCTAGATGACAGTCACCACCCATGGCACTTGGTTCCCTTATTCTTTACAAAAATGTGTGTGTGTTGCACACGCACATGTGTGCATGCACGTGAGTGTGTCCCCAGTATGCCACAGTGCAATGTGGAGCTCAGAGGACAGCTTGCAGAACTGCCTTCCTCCTTGTGGTTTCCAGGGACCAGACTGAAGTAGACCGAAGTGGTCAAGCTCAGGGCAAAAGCAGTCACTCCGCCCCCTCCCTGCTATTCTTTGAGATGGAATGGTTGTTCTTAAAGGGCAGGCTGAGAGAGAAGAGAGGAACAAACCTGGCACGTGCTTGCGCACAGTGGGTGCTTTATCAAGGCTTGGTTTCTTCATCTCCAGAGCCAAATGCTGCCGTGGGCTCTAGCCTGGGCACCCTTTCCTCTAGTAACCTCCCATCCCCCCTTGCCCTCTGTGTTGCTTCTAACTCTTGCCATGTGGGTCCAACCTCCCTACAGTTCTGGATGCTGATTTTGGCGACCACCATCCCCATCCCCGCTGGATACTTCTTGCCCATCTTTGTCTATGGTAGGACTGGAGTCCTGAATGTCTGAGAGGGTTTAAGGGCACAGGGCATGACTGCCCAGGACCATCTCCCTCCAAGTGTGGGACTGGGGATGGGGCAAGGCTTGAGGGCCTGAGGGGTCAGGTCAGCATGGTTGATTCCTTCACCCTGAATCTGTGGCAGGAGCTGCCATCGGGCGCCTCTTGGGAGAGGCCCTGTCTGTCGCTTTCCCAGAAGGCATTGTGGCTGGAGGCAAGGTCAATCCCATCATGCCTGGGGCCTATGCTCTGGCGGGTGAGTGGCTCTGGGACCAGCAGGTGGGTCCTTTCCTCAGTAGGCCTGTCCACTCCTTGAGACCTACCATCCCTGAAGCGTCTTCTTTCTCTTATTTTTCTTTTCCCCATTCCTCCCCCTGTCTACATCTCTTTTCCCTTGGTGTGACTAGGTACTTCAACAGTTGCAGTGTGTGCTCTTTGTGCACTGCTGAACCTAACCATGGTCACACTGTGCCCACTTTACCCCCTGGGTGATGCTGGCTCCTGGCCTGGGACCCCCACCTTGGCTGTGTCCCTGCAGGCGCTGCTGCCTTCTCAGGGGCGGTGACCCACACCCTCTCCACGGCCCTGCTGGCCTTTGAGGTAACCGGCCAGATCGTTCATGCACTGCCAGTGCTGATGGCCGTGCTGGTGGCCAATGCCATCTCTCAGAGCTTCCAGCCCTCTTTCTACGACGGCACCATCATTGTCAAGAAACTGCCATATCTGCCATGGATTCGTGGCCGTAAGATTGGGTGAGCCTCAGGCTGGCTGATGGTGTGGTGATGCTCAGGGTGGTTGGGGTGGAGGGACTCCTGGAAAACCCCAGCACAGCCGGCCTCGGACTGTAGGGTTGTAGGGGCTGATACACACCTGCCCTCTGGTCCCCAGCATCCCCACAGCCCCATGTGCTAGATGAAGATGCTGAGTCTCTGTCAGGCAAGACTGATGAGGAGTTGAGCACCAGACAGGAGAGGCCCCTCTCTTACTCTCCCCTGCTCTGATGGCCTTCCTGGTGGTGGGCACACAAATGGACTCTGAGATCTCACCTTGATCAGATTGTACCCTAGCATCTCAAAGGCTCCAAGTGTCACCGAATCCAAGGTCCAGTTCCGAACAAGCCTCAGTTTCCCAGTCTTTAAGATAGGTGTGGATCTCCTAGCTTCTCATTCTAGAACCTATAGGTTCCTCCAAACCCTTCCTTGGGAATCAGGCCTTCTCCCAGCAAGGCTCCTTGAGATGACCCTGCCTTTCCCAGGGGCCAGTATCTTCCCATTCCCAGGCCTGACCGATGCCTCCCTCCGCCCACAGTTCCCAGGCTGTGACTGTGGGTCACTTCATGAACTGTGCCCTCATCACACTGGCCAAGGACATGCTCCTGGAGGAAGTGATCAAAGTCGTGATCTCCACTGATGTGACCCAGTACCCTCTGGTGGAGGCTACAGGTATTCAGCAGTCATTGAGGAGAAGGTGGCTGTCTGGGAAGAGGGTTGGGCTCCCTCCTGCTTCCCTCTAAGGCCCTGAGTGTCAGGGCAGCAAGAGCAAGCGTGATGTTAGATCTGTCCCTTAATCTAGACTCTGCAATTGGGTATCTAGCTGAGTGACCAAGGGCAAGTCCCCTAATTTCTCTGAGCTCCAGTTTCTTCATGGAGAAAACGGACCCAATAGCCACTTCTCCTGGAGAAAGTAGGAATGATGTGGTTAGTGAAAAAAATTAGAGGTGCTTGTAAGACAGCCTGGGACTGGCCCTTTGGATTCCAGGACCCAAGCCTCATGCACTGACACCGATAACAGGATTACTGCTAGGACCCTCCAGAAGCTTCCTCTCACATTCCTGAGTACTCCTTCCCCTCCTCCCCAGTTCCCGCTGCCAAGCCGAGCTCATTCTTTTACAGGCGGATGGATGGCGTTTAAGTCTTAGGGAGGGACTAATCCGAGTGCCCTTCTCCAGTTCATAGAGCGTAGTACTTAAGGGAGGAAGATAGCCCAGGTAAGGGAGGAGCATCCTGAACCTCCCCAGGCATCTGTTCATCCATGTGTCCCTTCCATGCAAATGAGGCAGGGTGCAAACGCAGTCAGTGTGACACTGTTGGGTCTGCAGCTCATTTGCCCTTGGGCAGAGGCCACTTGAGCCGTGAGCAACAGGCATGAACAAGGTCACCTCTATGCCCCACATCAAGCAGAATAAAGTCACCAAGAAGGGAAAGAACCTTGTGGAGATACCACTCGGGCTCCATGACCGGCAGTGAGTGTCCTTGCATGGAAAGCGGGAAGGGTCCCACCCCAATGTCCGGGGCTTTGCTCTCCCCAGTGGGAGGGATCACAGCAAACACACTTTCTACCTATTTTACATAGGGATGGTCCTTCTGAGCGGCTTCCCCTCCTAGAACCAAGAACGGCTTTGGGCCCCGCAGAACTCCAAAAGAGACGGGCCCTGGCTAGATCCCACAGCCCACCCTAGAAATCACTGGTTTATTAAAGGAGGGAGGGACACATCTATTGTATTATCTGGTTACCAAGTATGTTTGTGGTGGTAAGGACTGAATTCAGGGCCAGTGCATGCTAATCAAGCCCTCCGACACTGAGCTACAGCCATGGCTAGCCCCAGGGTTTTTTTTTTTTTTTTTTTTTTTTGGTTTGTTTTGTTTGTTTGTTTTTCGAGACAGAGTTTCTCTGTATAGCCCTGGCTGTCCTGGAACTCACTCTGTAGACCAGGCTGGCCTCGAACTCAGAAATCTGCCTGCCTCTGCCTCCCAAGTGCTGGGATTAAAGACGTGCGCCACCACCATCCAGCCCAGGGTTTTTATTTACTGGAGAAAGAGAATATCAAAGTGGATCTTCAGTGAAGAATGCCTACTGACTGTCAAGATGCTTGCAAACTCCCTCCCTGTATCCAGGCTAGTCCAGCTGGCTTAGCCCCGGCACTCAGTAGGATCTCAGATTGGAGTGTACCTCAGGGTTCATTTTTTCATTGACCTGACTCAGATTTTAAACAACTGGAGGGAAAACAGAGAAGAAAGCCCAGCTGTGACACCCAGATGCCAAGAGGCTCACGTCCACAGCCCCCAACCTCCTAAAATGTGATGGAGTTGGGAGTGGGGTGTCTCAGAATTTCTGCTCGCCCACTGGCAGCCTTACTGAGCTGCACTCAGCTGCCATGTCATTATGGAAACTGAATGGTTTAGAGTAACAATTAACCCACCAGACCCTCAGTTTTCTCTTTTGTAAACTGGGTGATAAGAACTCTAATAGGTCACACACAAACTTTCCTCAGACATGAGAGCACCTATCATGTTCTTGGCGCACAGTAGGTACTCAGTGAATATGACTTACATTTACAATGTTCTATGTTCGTAACGCGTTCCTCCCTCTGTACTTGTTAGAGTCTCAGACCCTGGTGGGCGTTGTAAAAAGGATCCACTTGGTGCAAGCCCTCCAGACTGAGCCGGCTTCCTGGGCTCCAGGCCAGCAGGTGGGTCCTCTTGCCAGATGCGGGGACAGGATGGAGTTGGTGAGCTGGGCTGTGAAGGGAGGGGACAGCTAACCTAGAAGAGTTCAGAGATCAAGGTCTAGAAGCTGGTGGCGGACCCAGGTTCCCATCACCCTTTCCCGTATCCCCAGCCCTGTCTCCAGGATATCTTGGCTAATGGCTGCCCTACCCAGCCAGTGACACTGCAGCTGTCCCCGCAGACCTCCCTGCATGAGGTAAAGAGAGATTAGAGGGTGGGGATGGAGGTGGAGGTCTGGTGGAGGTGGCTGGATGAAGGTGGCCAGGTCCCTCTAGCAGAGGCCTCATCCAGCTGCTCGTGTGGACTCTGGCTCCTCCTAGTGGTCAGATTTCACATTGCAATCTGTTCACCAGGCAAGGAGACGGAATGTGGGCATTGGGGTGTTAGCATTTCCTCTCAATCCCCCTGCAGACACACAACCTCTTTGAGCTCCTGAACCTTCAGTTGCTGTTCGTGACGTCACGAGGCAGAGTTGTGGGCTCTGTGTCCTGGGTGGAGGTACTGGGGTCTTGAGGGCTGGGCAAAGGTGAGGAGGTGGGGCCACCAAATTCCTTCCAGCCTCACCTCTTCTAATATTCCTCCTCCCTATCCTCTGTTTCTCTGTCATAGCTGAAGAAAGCAATTTCAACCCTGACCAATCAAGTGAATCAAGCCCCCAAGTGAATCATCCTGGGGTCGGCAGCCTGGCGCCCAGCCACTCTGCTGCTGCCTGAATCTCAGGATCTTAGCACAGCAGGGCATCCCCATCCAGTCAAGAAGAGAACTCCACATTCACCTCTCCCCACTCCGAAGGAGCTGAGAGTAAATGAAGACATACATGTGTTCTCTCACATTGTGACCCTTGTGCCTTCTGGGGTTGTCTGCTACCAACCGGGAGCTTCTGAGAAAAATAAAACTGATTTCTGGAGCCACTGGTGTCCCCTCTTCTCTCTTAAGGGTGTGCAGAGTGAGGGGGAGCGTTCTCTCTGACTGGCCTTCTACACCACGGGTCATCAAGGAACCCTCTTTCTCCTATAGCTGCCTGTGCAGACAATGTACACAGGGCGACCCGTGTCCCTGAAGGACCAAGCTTCATGCCTGCAGATTTGATCTGTGCTCTCTCTCCCTCCCCACCCTCAACTCAGGAACTGCAGAGCCAGCCTCACACCGCTCATCCTCTTCAGCAGACAGCTCCAACCTGACCACTGGGCCCTCCAGCCCTCCCACTCAATGTGATGGCCCACTCAGCCACAGGCTTTGAAATTGATCATGGATAGCTATCAGGTGACTGTCTAAACGTAAGTCCAGGACACCCCAATATATCAAATCACTTCATGGTCTGTACCCCAACCCAGATATCTATTCAAAACCCCTGAGTATTGAGTGCCCTGGATCCCAAATGTCACACAGAATTCATAGACCTGCACCTGCCCATGCCTGCCACCATGACCAATGGATACCTTGCCTTGCTGTACCCACACCCTGCCCTTTGCCCTCCCCAAGTTTTGTGGCACTACTTCACTTAGATTCCATACCCACTTTGATGCCTCTGGTCCGTGTACTATTCCCAGAGGACATTCCTGTCCTCAGAAAAGCCATTTCCTTTCTGACCTGGTCCCCACTCCTACCCCCAGTCAGTTTTGAAAGGGGGTGAAAGAAGAGGAAAGGAAGGAAGGAAGGAAGGAAGGAAGGAAGGAAGGAAGGAAGGAAGGAAGGTAGGTTGGCTGACCAGTGGTGGCTCACACCTTTAATCCCAGCACTTGGGAAACAGAGGCCGATCTGGGCTCCATAGCAAGTTCTCAGTCAGTCAGGGTAACATAGTAAGTCCTTGTCTCAAAAAACAAAACAAAACAAAACAAAACCAACCAACCAAACAAACAAACAAAACACAAAAAGTCAGAGAGAGACTGAGGGGAGATACCTGACATCATCGTCTCCACACACACGAAAAGGTAAAAACCGGCTGCAGACACAGCTCAGGAGCAGAATACTTGTCTAGCAAACGTGAGAGCCCGGATCCAGTCTCTAGCACTGCTCCACTGAAGACAGAAAAAGAGAAAACTTCCTGTGGGTTTTTTTTCTATGCTTTTTAAAAAGCACTTAAACTTATTCAGAAGGAAACCAGTCACATTCATAAATCTACAAATAATAATTAAAGAAAAATCTAGAAAATGCCTTTGACCCCTGAACTCCGGAGGCAGTGTCAGGTAGATCCCTGAATTCAAGGCTAGCCTGCTCTACAGAAAGAGTTCTGGGACAGCCATGGCTATACAGAGAATGGAACAATCTCTAAAATGGAAATCAGAAAATATCAGTGGAAGACGTTGAAGAGAAAGCCCCTGTCCATGGAATGAAACTGTTAATTTGTTAAAATATCCATATTCCTAATGTTCTATAGATTCAGTTCAATTTTCTATCAAAATACCGATAATGTTCTTCATTGAACAGAAAGAACTGTTCAGGGATGGAGAGGCTGCTCAGGAGCTAAGAGCCCTTAATGCTGCTACAGACGATCTGAGCTTGGTCCCAACATTCACATCCAACATCAGGAGGGCCATGACTGCCTGAAACTCCAGCTCTAAGGGATCTGATGACCTCTGTGAACATGCACTCACATGTACACACACACACACACACACACACACACAGACACTTAAAACAATCTTTTCTCCCAGTTTTTTCAAGACAGGGTATCTCTATGTAGCCCTGTCTATCCTGGAACTTTTTCTGTAGACCAGGCTGGTCTCCAATTCAGAGATCTACCTGCTTCTGCTTCCTGAGTGCTGGGATTAAAGTGTGCCACCAACTGCCTGGCAAAAAGTTTGTTTGTTTGTTTTGTTTTGTGGGTTTTTGTTTTGTTTTGTTTTGTTTTGTTTGGTTTGGTTTGGTTTGGTTTTTCGAGACAGGGTGTCTCTGTGTACCCCTGGCTGTCCTGGAACTCACTCTGTAGACCAGGCTGGCCTCGAACTCAGAAATCCGCCTGCCTCTGCCTCCCAAGTGCTGGGATTAAAGGTGTGCACCACCACTGCCCGGCTGTTTTGTGTTTCTTTGTGTGTTTTGTTTTGTTTTAAAGAAAGGAACAGAGGAAACACTCTAAAAGTTTGATGGACCCCCAAAGCCAAAGGAATCCTGGGCAAGAAATAAAAAGATGGAGGAAGTTAACACATGATCTCAAAACTACTAAAGCTGCTTGATTCTAGAATAAAAATAACTGTGTGGACCAGTGGCCCACCTTGAGAGCTCGGAGGCGAATCCATGTCTCACAGTCAGTCGCTCTCTGACAAGGACCTGAGAGTACACACTGAAGAAGACCCTTGCCAATAAACAGTGTCTTCAGTTGCAATTGAGACCCCAGGAATGAAGAAGTTGTGGAGAGAAGTGGAGGCTTGGCACCATGGGGCACGGTCAGAAACCCTGAAGAGAGGCTACTGTGGAGACACCTTCTTTCTATTGAGGCTCTAGGACAATGGGAAGTTGACCAAGGACAGTGGCTTGAGTCTGTAAGACAAGCAGCAGAGCTGGAGAAGAGGCACTGCCCAAGGCCCCGTGAGTCCAGAAGATCACGGGTCTGAGACCGCAGATACAGAGGTACTTGCTCCTCCTTGATTGACAGTGTTCTGGTCCTTCCCTCGTGAAATAAGAAGTATGTAGCTTACTTACGACTTTACAGGCGCTCGTGGTTATTTTATAGAGACCAAAATTTTAAAGTGTTTAAATTTTTTTTTTAAAGATTATGGGATTTTTGAAGATATACTATTCTTTGTGTTGGGATATCATCAGCATCAGATCTCGGGGATAAACAAGAAAGGAAACTTTCCCGTTTAATAGCGATGTATCATGTGCTCAGTTGACAAAGGGTCAATTGCAGTGGTTAGATTTGTTTATGTTTGGTTTTCCAAGACAAGGTTTCTCTGTGTAACAGCCCTGGCTGTCCTGGAACTCACTTTGTAGACTAGGCTGGCCTTGAACTCATAGAGATCCGGCACCATTCCCTACTACAATGGTTAGTTTTTTTTTTTTTTTTTAAATCAAGTTGATACAAACTAGGGTTATCTGGGAAGAGGGAAGTTCAATTGAAAAAATTCCCTAATCTGGTAGGCCTGTAGTTAAGTCTGTGCGTCCTTTTCTTGATTAATAATTGATGTGAGTGCCCAGGCCATAATCCACAGTGTCACCCAAGGGCAGGTGGTTCTGAGTTGTTGTTGTTGTTTTTAACTGAGCTGAGCAAACCGGGAAGAGCAAGTCAGTAAGCAGCATCTCTCCAGGGCATCTTCCTCTGCTCCTGCCTCCAGGGTCCTGCCCTGACTTCCATTCACAACTGGACTGAGATCCAAGCTAAGGTACAAGCTAAGTTAACCCTTTCTTCCCCATATTGCTTTTGAGTGGTGTTTCATAGAAATATAGTGCAATAGAAAATATCTAAGCCACTGGGCATGTTTACATCCACCCGCACTCCCTGCTAGGAAGGAGGCTGAGGCAGAGAACTACTTCAGCCCAGGAGTTTGGGTCCTGCCAGGTCTGCACCTGCCCAGGCTCCTTGGTGCCAGGTGTCTGTCCCTCCTCCCAGTGTTTGTTCACCAGAAGCTGCTCCTGCACCTTTTGGACCCCGTGGAACCTCCTTTTATGGCACCACTTTCCACAGGCTCCTCCCATCCTTCCAGCACACTCAGCAAAGCTCCTGTCCTGTCCTGATGGCGCCCCTGCGTGGACAAGGACACCAATCCTCTTTCCCTTCCCTTCGATGTCAGTGTGACCTAGGGGACATGACAGCACAGTGCTGTAGGCTTCACATACACTGTGCACCTGGGCTGCCAGCAGTTGCTCTGCTTTTAAATGCTACCTAGTTATCTGCGTGTGTGCACGTGTGCCCGTGCACCTGGGCACACATCTTAGAGGGCAACCCGCAGGAGTCAGCTCTTCCCTCACAGATTGAGTCGTCTTGCTGGCCCAAAAAATTAATTTTATTAATTTTTTAAAATTTTATATTTTATGTGCGTGTATGTGTGTGAATGGGATCCCCTGAACCTGTACGCACAGGAGGTCGGAACCCACCTGGGGGTGCATGTGTGTGTGGTGGGGTAGAGGACACAGAGAGTGGGAAAGGGATCAGACCCGAAGCCGGGGCTACAGACGGTGGTAGAAACTGAATTTGGGTCTTCTGCAAGTGCAACAAAGACACCTAGCCTCTGAGCCACTTCCCCAGCTCCCCCTGACCCCACAATTTATTTTTAAAAAATCTTTCTATTGGTGGGTACAGTTCCCACGCCTGTAACTCCAGTGCCTAGGAAGCGAGGCAGGAGGATTTGGAGTTTGAGGCCGGACTTGGTTACGTAGTAAGACCGTGTCTCAAAAGCGAAACTTTGGCAACGGGGCTAAACCGGAGAGTCTTTACCTAGCTGCGAAAGGCCTCACTTTCTCCAGTCATCTCCCATGGTCTCTCACTAACCCCTTAATAAAGTTATAACAACAACAACAACAATAATAATAAACAACTTCTTAGCGTACTCTAATTTTTTTTCTTGAGATACCCCCTTTCTATATTGTTCAAATTGATCTGCAGCTCTGGGCTTCAAGCAATGCTCCTACCTCAGTCTCCAGAGTAGGGGACATCACAGGTGCATGTCACTGTGCCAGGTGGCTTCTGTGACCTTGGACAGGAAGCCCCACAGTTCTACAAGGTCATTTCTTTCCAACAGGGCAACTGGCCATCATTCTGGGTTTTGGAAGCTCTGAGCTGTGTTGGGAAGTGCCTAGCTCCCAGGAATGGACATCCACGGAGACTCCCCTCCCTGTGCCCCCACACCTTCACGGGCAGTCTCTTCTGTACTCTGCATCTCTTAACAATTGCCCAGCTGAGAGACCTGAGGCTCGGTTACAGCAGAGGAGACCCCTTCACTGTCCTGTGTGTTCATCAGCTCCTGCCCCCAGACTGGACCCCAGGGGTCCCCAGAGTCCTGTGACACAGATGAGTGCCCCTCTGCCCAGCTGTCACATCTGAGATACTCCCGTACCCCTTCCTCACCTCTCTTCATGCTGTGTTGGCTGGGGAAGTTCTGGTTGGTTTGTCTGGAACATTCTCAGTGGTCACGGTAAACTCAAGCCTGGGAGGGGGAGGGGAGGGGAGGGCTTTGATTGGTGGAATGTGCACCTGTCCGGGTGCACAGGAGCTGCTGCTGTTCAAACAAAGACTCTGTGTTAGAGGAACACCAGCCAGGCAGGACCTCTGCAGGGCGGACTGGGAGGTAAGGCACTGACTTGAACTTGGGTGGGGCCTGCCAGGATCAGGGCAGGCAGAAAGGATGCAGATAGGAGAGGTTACAGAAGCTCACTACCACCCAAGGACTTCTTTCTGGGTCTGGAGGCTTCCTGCTCTTGGTGGAACTGAGCTGAGGAACATGGGGTACTGAGGGATGGGTATGGGACATTAGAATTGTCCATGGGGACGAAGTGACAGGGTCACCCCTGAGCAAAATGAGTGCTCTGAGCAGCCTAGAATCCCAGGAGGGCAGCAGCAGGAAGCCCCAGCACGAAAAGAGTTTCTGAAAGGGATTAGGATCCTACCCCATCCCACCTGCTTCCAGACGTGAATCTAGAAGCTCCGCTCCAGACATGCGGTACAACAGGCACCTCCTGGGTATCAGAGCCTTTGTAGAGAGCACACAGAGACGGGTGAACCCTCCAGATAACACCCCACACACCAGCAGCCCACACCCACCCAAGAGCATAAGGCTCTGTCTTCAGTTCAGAAGGTGGAGTACTGGAAGAACCCAGAAGCACAGAGCGGCTGTCACCAAGCAGTTGTCGATCTGTTATCCCAGGACGGATGGAAGAGCTGGTGGGGCTACGTGAGGGCTCCTCAGGGAAGCCGGTGACTCTGCAAGAGCTATGGGGTCCGTGTCCTCGCATCCGCCGAGGCATCAGAGGTGCGAGCTGGTCCCACTTCCCCAACCCCTCCTCTCCCCCACCCCCATGAAGTCCTCTCAGGACATCAGTGACCCTAGACCCAAGACCACTCTGTTCACTTCTGTCTGCTTAGAACCTGACCCATCCTTATAGTTGGCAGAACACAGGCCCCAGTGCTGATGTCTACAGCCAGAGAGGGCCAGCTTCCTAGGCTGGGCTGGCAGCCAGAGGCCAAGGGGATAGCGGGGTGGGGGGGGGGGCTGAAGTGCAGATGGCCCATAGGCCCTGGGGGTGGCAAGGTCCTATGCTTCCCTTCATGGTTGCTAAGCCTCAGACTCTAATGAGATATCAGTAACAGGTATAGTACCTCGTCCTCCTCTGCCACCTTGACCAACCTTCTGTGAGGCTCTAGTGTGACCTGAGGTGGAGGGACACCTACCTGGAACCCACTTCACTTTCTACACATCCCGCTCAGCCTCTCCCATGAGCCAGAGTCCCTCCTCATCACCTCAGACTCCAACTCTGGGCCCCTAGCTTGCTGTGGCTACCCAGAGCCGGAGCAGCCCACAGGGAAGTGGCTGTGACCCCAGTGTCCTGTCCAGGGGGCCTAGAGTGGCTGAAAGAGCGGCTGTTCCGCGTGGGTGAGGACTGGTACTTCCTGGTGGCTCTCGGAGTGCTCATGGCTCTGATCAGCTACGCCATGAACTTCGCTATCGGGCGCGTGGTCAGAGGTAAGGCCTCTCCAGCACACATTGCTCGGGGCGATGGGATTCCTGTACACGCTCGGGATACCAGCCGGACAGCCATGGGCAGTGGGGCGAGACTGTGGGGAACCAGGCCTGGAGTTGGTGCTGGCTTCATATCTCACCAGCCGTGTGACCCTGTCAAGGTTCCTTCCCCTCTCTGGGCCTCAGTCATTCCATCTACACAATGGGAGAGATCCTGAATGTCTTACTTTACTTATGGCTATTGTCCCATCCCCATCTTTCTCCTGTCCCTCCATGCTGCCTGCTCAGCAGGCGCTCACTTCCTCTGGACTCTCGGCTGCCTCACCGCCCTTTTGGTCTTTCAGGGACCTGGGGTTGGGGAGTATGGGTAAGTGCCATCACTGGCTACTGGACAGATGGGAAACTGAGGCTCAGTCAAGTCACTGAGCTGAAGTCCCACAAGCAGGAAGCTGGAAAACAGATATGGACCTAGGAACCTGGTCACCCTCCTCTCAGTGGGTGACTTTGGGCCCTTTCCTGGTTTATAAGTGGGCACCGTAGTGTCTGCCCCCGGGGCTGAGGCTCTGGGTGGCTCCCTGACTGCTGGGCGTCCTCCAGCACACAAGTGGCTGTACAGGGAGATTGGGGATGGCCACCTGCTCCGGTACCTCTCCTGGACCGTGTACCCCGTGGTTCTTCTGTCCTTCTCCTCCGGCTTCTCACAGAGCATCACGCCATCCTCTGGAGGTGAGTCATGGTCACCTGGTCTCTGGATAACCTGGCTTGTCCCACGGGTTATCTTTTCACATCCTGTGGGGCTTCTCAGGAGGGAGGCAGGGAAGAGCGACCTGATTAGGGAAGCAGACTTGTAAGAGACAAGCCATTTGCCAAAAGTCACACAGGGAAAGGGACAGCAGGGGACTTCACTGCAGGAGCACAGCTCAGAATGTCAGGACTGGGCTGAGGGAAGCAGCCAGCTCCCGGGTCCAAGAGCAGCTTTTAGCCTCAGCCCAGGAAGATCTCCTAGGTGTCTCTGGTGGCGGCCTGATAATCCCTGGGTCCCCACCCTGCTGCTGCTGACTTCAAGGCCCCCTCAGAATCTCAGCTCTCTCTCCTGACAGCTGAAGTTATGAAATCTTCCTCTCAGGGTGTGTGAGGTCCAGGAGGTGGTGTCAGAGAGTGCTATGTGTTTAGTCTGTGCCAGGCATGGAGATACTTGCTTGGAATAACAGTATTTAGGAAGCAGAAGCAGGAGACTGGTTGCCAGTTCCAGGCTAGTCTGGGCCCACACAGTGAGACCCGAGAGAGAGAGAGAGAGAGAGAGAGAGAGAGAGAGAGAGAGAGAGAG
>NW_021620793.1:2046516-2052018 GCF_004785775.1 Grammomys surdaster | reverse complement strand
GAGAGAGAGAGAGAGAGAGAGAGAGAGAGAGAGAGAGAGAGAGAGAGAGGCAGGCAGAGAGACAGAGAGAGAGAGAGAGGCAGAGAGACACAGAGAGAGAGACAGAGAGAGAGACAGAGACAGAGAGAGAGAGAGACAGAGAGACAGAAAGAGCCATACCTCTGGAGATGTGTCTGACTTCTTCTGATCTTCCTAAGCAGGATTGGGATTGGAGGAGAAGGTGGGAAGACAGAGAGAGAGAGAGAGAGAGAGAGAGAGAGAGAGAGAGAGAGAGAGAGAGAGAGAGAGAGACAAAGAGAGAGACAGAAAGAGAGAGGGAGGATGGGAGAGTGTATACATTGTCTTTTCCTTGCCCCAGGGTCTGGACTCCCAGAGCTGAAGACCATGCTGTCTGGTGTGGTCCTGGAGGACTACCTAGACATCAAGAACTTTGGGGCTAAAGTGGTGGGCCTCTCCTGCACCCTGGCAACAGGCAGTACCATCTTCCTGGGAAAAGTGGTATGAACAAGGCAGGCCCACCTTCCTCCTTGTGTCCCCATGCCTCTGGAAGCACAACTAAGTCTCCAAGTGTGACAAGACACATCTCAGGATAGCCCTGGGGTTTGGGGTTAAGCTGAGGATGTAAATGAGGGGGTGTTGTCTCTGGGCCAGACTTGTGGCTCTCTTTACCCTGGGCCTTAAGGAAGAAGAGGAGGAGGAGGGAGAGGAGGAGGGAGAGGAGGAGGAAGAGGGGGGAGAGGAGGAGGAGGAAGAGGGAGAGGAATGAGAGGTGGAAGAGAGAGGAGGGAGAGGATGAAGAGGAGGAAGAGGAGGAAGATGAGAACTAAAAAGAGGAGGAAGAGGAGGAAAAAGAGGAGGGGAGGAGAAGGAAGGAGGGGAACACTCATATTCCCCAGACCATGGACCCTTGGCCTGCATCATGCCGCCCCCTATCAGGGCCCCTTCGTGCACCTGAGCGTGATGATCGCTGCTTATCTGGGCCGCGTGCGCACCAAGACCATCGGGGAAACTGAGGTAAGGGGGACAAGAAAGAGCCCCTTTGAGACTAGAAGGGGAAGTGAGCTAGTTTTGAACCCAGGGTTCTGTTTTCCCCAGAACAAGGCCAAAGAAATTGAAATGCTCTCGGCTGCAGCGGCAGTGGGCGTGGCCACAGTCTTCGCTGCCCCCTTCAGCGGTGAGAGCTCTGTCGTCTCAGCCGCCTTGTGGCTCCCATGGTCCTGTCCTCCCCAGCTTCATCACTCCCCGCCCCCCAGCTGGCTCCCGATCCCGGCAGGAGAGCCTTCAATCCTTCCATCCCAGGGTGGTTGGGGTGGGCTGTCCGACTGCTGTAGACTTCCTTTGAACTCCTGTGGATCTAGTTTCCCCGGCTGGAAAAACGGAAATCCTCACGGTCCTACCCTGAAGGTGGGAATGGGGACATGCTGACCTTTCTTGGCTTGAGTCAAGGGCAAAGGCAATAGGGGCCTCAGGATATCCAGGCGGCAAGCAATAGGTGAAGGAGAATATGACCCCACATCCTACAGCTAAGGAAAAGGGGTCCCCCTGAGCCGTGTGTCCCCTAGGTGTCCTGTTCAGCATCGAGGTCATGTCTTCTCACTTCTCTGTCTGGAATTACTGGAGGGGGTTCTTCGCTGCCACCTGCGGGGCCTTCATGTTCCGTCTCCTGGCGGTCTTCAACAGTGAGCAGGGTGAGCATCCTACTGGGACTTAGTCTCCACCCTCTCGCTTCTGTGACTCCTCCCCCATCGGCTCCTCCTTCCTTCCCCTTTCCATTCACCTCTTCTTTCCCTTCCTGTACTAAACTAAAAGAAAAATCAAGTGTGTGTGTGTGTGTGTGTGTGTGTGTGTGTGTGTGACTCAGTTGGTTTATGGCTTTGGGTGACACTGGAGGAACGTCCTCAGTCTGTCTGCATCTTGGTCACCACAGTGTCAAGGAGAAGGTTAAACAAAATCCAGAGGACACATGCATGGGGACAGTCCTGTTTCTGGGGTCAGGACTTCCAAGGGAGCGCACCTTCAAGCCCAGCATGGAATTTTCCTATAAGAACCTTCATTGCTATGACCCTCAGTGCAATCCCCTATTCCTCAATCATGAGGGCTTGGGGCCGCTGTACTAGCTCTGAACTAGTGTGTGGATTCCACAAAGATCAGCTAAAGCATGCAGGCTAGGAGAGGAGCCGGGGCCCTGTGCCTGTGAACAGAATACATGAGACAGTCAAGGTTGGAAGATACTGAAATTTTCCTCTGGGTAGAAGGCTGTGTGACACGATCGGACACCTCTAGGGTCTCCACGTGGTCTTTGAGAGGGACACTACAAGTGACTCCTCTGACCTCGACGTGCCTCCTCTCCTGTCCCCAAACAAGCACAGTGGATAAATCACGCTAGACCCTGGTTGGGTCTTGGTTGCCAAATTGTTGCCAGAGCAGCATCCAATCATAGCGTGTGCTCTGTGCCCAAACACTCACCCTCCTCAAGAGGAAATGCCATGACAGATACAGAGATGGAATAACAAATTTACTTATATTTTGGTCAAAACCGGAAGGGCCACAACTTGGGGAGAAGCTGAGAAGAGGACACATGCAGATGTAAAAAATCTTCTGACATGTCTGAGCGCCTGTGGTACCAAATCCTCCTGTCTGACGCAGAGTTTTCTTGGGGAAGTCTTAGTTGCTAGCACCTAAGGGTCTAGTTGCTTTCTTCTTAATCATCTAGGCAGACAGAGGGGAGCTACCAGGGCTGGGTTGAGAGGAAGGCTCTAGGGGTGGAAAGTGCTATGGCTGGCTGAACGGCAGGCCCAGGTTCAGAGCCAGAGTCCTTTGATCTCAGGGCGTGGCGCTAGCTCCCTGGTATGGATTATTCTGGGAGATGCTTTGGGTGGGGAGGAGTGTGACCTCAGACCCTCCCTCCCCCTCCCCCAGAGACAATCACCTCCATCTACAAGACCAGATTCCGAGTGGATGTGCCCTTCGACCTGCCTGAAATCTTCTTCTTTGTGGCTCTGGGGTAAGTGGGGTCTCAGGCCCTGACAGCCCAACTGGGCTTCTCCAGGCGTGACCTGGGGGCAGCTCGGGATTCACCCGCACCGCCACCTCCAGGTTCATCTGCGGGATCCTCAGCTGCGCTTACCTCTTCTGTCAGCGAACTTTTCTCCGTTTCATCAAGACCAATCGGTACAGCTCCAAACTGCTGGCTACAAGGTAGGTGAAGACCGGCAGGGAGCACCCGCTCTCGACCAAAAGGCCGAGCAAGCCCCACCCCTGAGTTAGAATCTTACCCACAAGTCCCTTGGCACCTTCTATGTAACACCTCACGGTATACATTTCCTCACTAACCCACCCCGCAAGTCCCATGACCCACTTACTGGAAACCAGCGCATCACGGAACCCTTCCCAGCATGCATTGTCTCCTCTCTCTGAGCCTTCTCTCCCCCTGATCTGGGAGTTCCTCTTCCTCCCTCCCAGCCTAGCAAGACAAATCTCCACCGTGGCCTGGCTGGACCATCCTCACTGTCTCCCTCTGTCCCAAACCCTCGCTCAGCTCCTCCCTTTGCTGTTCCCCTCCTCCTGGGCTCCCCTACCTTCCTCTCTGGAGGGGGTCTGTCAGTTTTCCTGCCTTGCCTTCCCAGGGGTGGTGGGCTTGTCTTTGCTAGGGAGCTGTCATGTCTCCCTACATTGTGGGGGAAGGAGATGGGACAAACAAGAGAGATTTCCCTTTCTCTCCCAGCAAGCCATCCTACGCAGCTCTGGTCGCGCTGGTCCTGGCCTCTGTCACCTATCCACCTGGTGTGGGCCGCTTCATGGCTTCCCGGGTAAGAGGCTCTGAGCTATTGGGATGGGTGGTGAGCCCCATTTACTGTCTCCTCTGTGTAGGTCGTGTCTCATTCATCCCAAAACTCTCCAGGGGAGGTCCTTAGGGGTTGATTTTCAGATGATGAGGTTGTATTTCAGCAATGGCAGGGCCATCCTCAGGGTCCTCGGCTAGGAAGAGATAGAATAGTTGAGACTCAAGTGGGCAAGGGACAGTTGGGGACCCGCTGACCTACCACTGCCTCTGCCACAGCTGTCCATGGCGGAACACTTGCACTCTCTGTTTGACAACAACTCGTGGGCGTTGATGACCCGGAACTCGTCCCCACCCTGGCCTGCTGAGCCCGACCCCCAGAACCTGTGGTTTGAATGGTACCACCCACGGTTCACCATCTTTGGGACTCTGGCCTTCTTCCTAGTCATGAAGGTGGGTCCCTTCTGTAGATCTGGGTAGGACAGGGCTGCCTTCATGAACGGACACTGGAGCCCGTCCACTTCCAACCTGAGCCTGGCCCACTGTGCTCCCAGAGAAGTCACATTCACGTCTCTGGCCTTGGATTCCTTTTTTTTTTTTTAACTTATAACTCAGTTTCTTTGTCTTTATGATGAAGTAGCTCAGCATCCTTAAGGAGGTGGACATGGTAACATGCCTGAAAAAATGACGCCAGCACTGGAGACGTGGGGTCAGGAGGTTCCCTTAGGGCTCACTGATCTGTCTGTCTAACCTAATCGATAAACTCCAGGTCCGTGAGGGTCTGTCTCAAAGGAGGTGGACAGCAGTTATAAGCATAACACCCGAGCTTGTCCTCTCACCTACACACACACACACACACACACAAACACACACACAAACACAGGTACAAAATTTCACACACACTTTTAAAAATGAAGCCATGGGGTAGTTACTCTTTCTGCACAAAGAGTGGGCTAAGGGCAAGAAAATGAATGACCTAACGTGTGCTCAGCACACAGTGGGCACTTTAATAGGGTTTGGTTACTTCCCCTGTTTGATGTCATCTGTAATTCCAGTCAGTACTGCAGGCTCAGCACGGGCATCCTTTTTTTTCTGGGAAACCCCCACTTCTGCCTCTGTTGTCCGTAACCTCTGCCCTCCGGTCCCCTCTCCCATTCTCGGCACAGTTTTGGATGCTGATTCTGGCCACCACGATCCCCATGCCTGCCGGCTACTTCATGCCTATATTCATCATTGGTGAGTCTGGACCCTAAGAGGTTCAAGGGCGAGGGCATAACCCTGATTCCCCACACACTACCCGTCTCACAGCCAGCGGGTACTGAGAATGAAGCAGGGTTCGAGGGTCTTGGGGTTCAGGTCGGCCTGACCACTCCTTCACTCTGAGTCTATGGCAGGAGCTGCCATCGGGCGCCTCTTGGGAGAGGCCCTGTCTGTCGCTTTCCCAGAGGGCATTGTGGCTGGCGGAGAGGTCAACCCCATCATGCCTGGGGGCTATGCTCTGGCCGGTGAGTGAACCTCACCCTTCAGGTGAGAAGACTCCATGGGCTAGAATATACTGAAGGGGCCGATGCTTGTGTACGGCGTGGAGTGAATTGTACAGTGAACCTCCCAACTCCTAAAGCCCCGCCCACTCCCAAAGCCCCACCCATCATCCGCTGAACCTCCCAGCTGGCCTGCCTCCCTCTCTCTCCCTCCCTCTCTCCCTCCCTCTCTCTCTCTCT
>NW_021620793.1:2042909-2046416 GCF_004785775.1 Grammomys surdaster | reverse complement strand
TCTCTCTCTCTCTCTCTCTCTCTCTCTCTCTCTCTCTCTCTCTCTCTCTCTCTCTCTCTGTCTCGCCTCTCTCTCTGGTTTCTCTGTGTAGCCCTAGCTGTCCTGGAATTCATTCTGTAAACCAAACTCATGAACTCAGAGATCCTCCTGCCTCTGTCTCCTGAGTGCTAGGATTAAAGGCGTGCGCCGCCACCACCGCGCCACCACTGCCTGCCTCCCAGCTCTTTCCCATCCCTCACCCCCTCTGTATCCCTTTTCTCTTGACATGCCTGGGCACCTTTAGCAGTTTTCAGTATGTACCCTCCGGACATTTCTGCCCCTAGCCACAGTCATGCTAAACTCACCTTTGCCCTCTGGGCGAACCTGGCCCCTGGCCGGAGTCACCCAATGTGGTTCTGTCCCTGCAGGCGCTGCTGCCTTCTCAGGGGCGGTGACTCACACCATGTCCACAGCGCTGCTGGCCTTTGAGCTGACTGGCCAGATCGTTCATGCACTGCCAGTGCTGATGGCCGTGCTGGCGGCCAATGTCATCTCTCAAAACTGTCAGCCCTCTTTCTACGATGGCACCATCATGGCCAAGAAACTGCCGTACCTGCCGTGGATCCGTGGCCGACAGATTGGGTGAGCCTGGGACTGAGGAACGGGATGTCCAGGATGGTGTGGAAGTTAAGGGACACATCCCGCCAACACCACTGCAATCTCCCCTCAGCCCATTACCTGCCCCTCAACCTCCCCAGAGCCTCGTGGGCCGGGAGAGAAAGCCAGAGCTTGGACCAGTCTTACTTCAGGTCACAAGGAGGTTGAGCGTCAGCTGGGAGAGTTCTTTCTCCTCCTTCTCTTGCTCTGATTGCCCAGCTAGGTAATCAGGAGCTGGGGCGCAGATGGGGTCAGAGGTCCTTCCTCAACCAGAACGCACCCGAAGAGACAAGATCCTCTGTGTCCCTGACCAGCTTCAAACTCATGCAAGCTGCTGTCCTGCTCCAAACCTGTTACCTTGCTGTCACATGGGAGAGACTTTTCTCATGCTCTCAAACCTTCTGTAAAATTCTCTCAGGCGTGAGAAAAAAAAAACCTAAAAGAAATTCTTTTAGGGCAGAATTGTGTGAAGTGATCCAGCCCCCACTGAAGCTGGCATTGGAGGGCTGGGGACACAGGATATGCCCATTAGTGAATCCGTCTCTGTTCCTTCCCATTGCAGGTCCTAAGCGTTACTCACTCTTTCAGTCCCCCTGGTCTTGCACTCAGAAACCAAAAATATGTGTTACTTTTCTCTTCAATAAAACACCCAACAAAAGCAACTTGAGGAAGGTTGGGGAAGTGCATTCTGGCTCACAGTCTGAGGGTGCACCATCCATCATGGCGGGGAAGGCGTGGCTGCAGGAATGCGGGGGCAGCAGTCATGTTGCATGCACCAAGCAGAGAGAGCTATAAATGCTGGTGCCCCCTCACTCTTTCTTTCTCTCTCTTTCTTTCTTTCTTTTTTTAAAGATTTATTTTATGTATATGAGTGCACTGTAGCTGTCTTCAGACACACCAGAAGAGGGCATCAGGTCCCATTACAGATGGTTGTGAGCCACCATGTGGTTGCTGGGATTTGAACTCAGGACCTCTGGAAGAGCAGTCAGTGCTCTTAACCGCTGAGCCATCTCTCCAGCCCTCACTTTTTCTCTAGTATTAAGTTCAGGACAAAGCTCACGGGATGGCACTGCCCACACTTAGGGACAAGTGACATGGCCTAAAAACTATTTTGCTGAGGTTTCATTCTATATCTTTTTTTTTTTAAAGATTTATTTATTTATTATATATGAATACACTGTAGCTGTCTTCAGACACACCAGAAGAGGGCATCAGATCCCATTACAGATGGTTGTGAGCCACCATGTGGTTGCTGGGATTTGAACTCAGGACCTCTGGAAGTGCAGTCAGTGCTCTTAACCACTGAGCCATCTCTCCAGCCCTCATTCTGTATCTTAAGTTGAAAGTAAACATTAAACTATCACCTGTCACACGTGGGTGCTCTCCCAGCCTGGTCCCTGTCTTGTCCTGGGGGCTAGAGCCAGCACTGCAGAACTCCTACATGCCTTACTCCGCTCACAGCTCCCACCCTGTGACTGTGGAACACTTCATGAACTGTAACCTTACCACACTGGCCAAGGACATGCCCCTGGAGGAGGTGGTCAACGTGATGACCTCCACAGATGTGTCTCAGTATCCCTTGGTGGAGACCAGAGGTACTCAGCTTGGGTGGGGGTGGGGGGCGCTGCGTGGGAGGCTGGGTGGGGATTCCCTCTAAGTGTCAGGATGGCAAGGGTAGGCAGGGTGTTGGATGTGCCTCTGAATCCAGACTCTGCTGCTGTGTGCCCTGGGGCAAGTCCCTTAGCTTCTCTGTGCTTTGGTTTATTGTGAGTGAACCGGACGTTAACAACTATGCTAACTTCCAGGTGTTTAGAGACCGGAAGGCATTGCAAAGCAGCCTGGGAATGGCTGTTGGGATTCTAGTTAAGGATGACACAGCCATCCACAGCTCCCAAATATCCACGTCTAAAACTGAGTAGGCAGGACAGTTAGCTTCTCAGCCTGCGTTTCCTCATCTGTAAGCTGGGTTAAAGGTCCCAGGAGATTGAAAATTCTGTAACTGTCCTCTGAGACACAAGGACTCCCAGCATGAGGCGGGAGAGAGAGCCTATTGGTTAAGATCACAGCTGTTCTAACAAGACCTGGTCTTAGTTCCTAGCACTCCCAGGGCAGCTTACAAAGGTCCTTAACTCTAGTTCGGGTTTGAAAACTCTGGCGCCCTCTTCTGGCCTCTGTGGGCACTGCACATAATATGTGTAGTCCACATATGCAGGCAAAACATTCACACACATAAAATTAAAAAAAATTAATCAAATCTTTAAAAAGAAGCACCCAGCATGTTCTTGGCACATAGTAGCTGCTCAGATAATGTGACTTCCATTTTTATAACAAGTTCCTTCCTCTACACTTCCTAGAGTCTCAGACCCTGGTGGGCACTGTGGAAAGGACCCACCTGGTGCAAGCCCTCCAGACCCAGCCAGCTTCCTGGGCTCCAGGCCAAGAGGTGGGCACCCCTGCCAGATGTGGGGACAGAGTGGGGGTGTGGGCAGGGCTATGGAGGGAGAGAGGAGTTCAGGGGTCAAGAGCCTGGGAACTGCTGGCTGGCCCAGGCCACATTGTCTTTCTCCAATTCTCAGAGATTTCTCCAGGACATCTTGGCTGGTGGCTGCCCCACACAGCCAGTGACCCTGCAGCTGTCCCCAGAGACCTCCCTGTATCAGGTAAGGGAGAAAAAGGGTGAAGAGGGAGGACCTGATGGGGGACTCAGGCTCCACATCCTCTCTCTGTGAAGTGTTGTATACACACACACATATACATACACACACATACACACACATACAGTATACACACACATACAACACATATACACACATACACACAACACATATACACACATACATACACAGAATATACACACACAACACACACATA
>NW_021620793.1:2041263-2042899 GCF_004785775.1 Grammomys surdaster | reverse complement strand
CACAGAATATACACACACAACACACAATATACACACATACATACACAACACATACACACATACATACATAGAATATACACACACAACACACACATACAATATACACACATACACACACAACACATATACACACATATATACACAAACAGTATACATATACACACACAACACATATATACACATATATACACAATATACACACACATACACAACACATATACACATACATGCACACACAACACATATATACTCATACATACACACACAATACACATACATACACACACAACACATATATACACATACAGACAGACACAATATACACATATATACACATACACACACAACACATATACACACATACATATACATACAATATACACACAGTACATATATACACATACACACATAACACATGTACATACATACAACACACACATACATATACAACACATATAGACATGCAACACACACATTCATCTGCAGATGCACCCAGCAGCTCCAGCCTGGGTCATCGCCAGGATTCCTGACGTGGTGCTGAGATCGGGACCTGAGGGAGCTTGGAGAACGAATGCTTTGGGGTAGAAACGCGTGCTTTAGTTAGAAACGTCCCGTGGAGCTGGAGAGAAGGTGCAGCATTAGAACCACTGGCTGTTCTTCCAGAGGGTCAGGGTTCAATTCTCAACAAGCACATGGCAGCTCCAGTCCCAGGTGACTCAGCACCCTCTCTGGCCCCTAGAGGCATGTCATGCATGTGGTACATAGTCATGCATGCAGGCAAAACACCCATGCACATAAAAAAAAATTCTGGGCATGGTGGCAAACACCTTTAATCTCAACACTTGGGAGGCAGGAGGCAAGAAAATCTGTCTGAGTTTGAGGCCAGCCTGGTCTACATAGTGAGTCCCAGGACAGCCAAGGCTACATAGAGAGACCCTGTCTAAAAAACTAAACAACCAAAAACTTTTAAAGAAGGTTTTGAGCATCACACAGGGACCCCAATTGAGGCCCTTCTCCCCCCCCACCCTCCTATGCGAAAGCTGCTAGATTACCTAGCCTCTCAAAGCAGGCACGTCGGGTGCGGGTGGGGTGACGGACACAGCCTAGGAACCTGGCTATGGCCCCAAGCTTTCTGCCAGGGCCTGATGTCCCTGAGGCCAGGTAACCTGGACCAAAGGGTTCCTTCTGCTTAAGGCCTTGCTTCTTATGTGGAGTCTGGCTCCCCCTAGTGGTCAGACTAGACACTGATGTCTGGACTCTTCCACTCATCTGGCAAGAGAAGGGTGTGTGTGTGTGTGTGTGTGTGTGTGTGTGTGTGTGTGTGTGTGTGTGCAGGAGGGTGGTGTTCCCTGACTCCATCATTGCCTGTCAATCCCCTTGCAGGCACACAGTCTCTTTGAGCTGCTGACCCTTCAGGCTCTGTTCGTGACGTCACGGGGCAGAGCTGTGGGCTCTGTATCCTGGGTGGAGGTAATGGGGTCTTGAGGGTGGACAAAGTGGGGGGGGGTGCCAACGTTCCTCTTTCAAAGCTGCACGGAACTCTGAGGTAACCTATTCCTTGGATTAAAGTGGCCACTAAGCCTGGAACATCAGTTACCAGCCTGACACCTTCTAGGTTAGGCGCCAGACTACAGAC
>NW_021620793.1:1948297-2036263 GCF_004785775.1 Grammomys surdaster | reverse complement strand
TCTTTCTCTGTTGTAGCTGAAGAAAGCCATCTCCACCTTGATCAACCCACCAGCCCCCAAGTGAGCCAGTGTGGGGGTCAGAACAGGAACCCAGCTGAAGGCTCCAGAGGCTGCACAGAGCCCCGCCCCTCTTCCCTCCCTACCCCCACCCCTCCAGCCCAACTCAGCTCCTCAGTGCATCAGGCAGCTCTACCCAGCTGAACAGGGCTCCATATTTATCACGGCCCACCCTGAGAGGACAACATTTCTCTGGTCTGGAAGGGACAAATCTCACCCTGGCGGACATGCCTTCAGAGATTATTCATGATCAGTAGCTCCTGAGAAAATAAAAGTAAAGATGATTCCAGAGCCACTGTTCATCCATCTTCTCCCACAAGAGTTTGCGTTTGGTCCCTTGGGTTCTAGCGTTGGCCTAGGCTAAGCTCGTGGGGCACCTGGTGTTCACAAGAGCGCCGCAGGCTGGGCCTGGGGTCCCTCAGCCTCCGCACCTTAGCAGGGAGATGGAAGGGAGAAAGAGTCTTTACCAGGTCTTCTGATGCTTGGCCTCACATATCAAAGGACCTTGTATGTGTGTGGTTCTGCCCTCCAGACTCAGTTTCCCTGACTGTGGTACAGCTGGGTAAAGCAGGGTCTCTGGGGTGTGGCTTTTTTACATCATCAAGACACGCCTGGGCTTCCTCCACTGAGGCCTCTCCCGTGTTTGTGTGTTGGAGGTAAGAGCCTTCCCTAATCCCAGACCCTCAGCCAGGGCTCAGCCATATCCTTCCGAGAAAAACCAGGTCGAGTTCATCCAGGATGAGCACAGTACTTTAATGTTACCCGAGAACCCTGTGGGAGGGGGGGGGATGTGAGGGAGAAAACGTGGGTCCTCTTGGCTGGGGAGCATGGAGGGTGGTCACAGAGGAACCGGGTAAGAGAGGAAGAACAGACAGACAGTCCAGAGACTGAAGAGAATCCAGGAGAAACGGTCCCACCTTCCATGAGGCCGATACCCAGACTGAATGGGGAGGGCTGAGCCCAGGTCGAGGTTGTCTCCCCAGACCCCCTCCAAACAACCCTCTTAATCTTTCCATGGTATCCTCCTGGGGGCCCGATGTCATCTCTCCTGGGGCTGGTTGGCCTGGTGTCTGCTTAGAGTCTTGGAGCAGGCTGTGGGCAGGTCCATGGAGGCATGGGCAGTCCACAGGAGTAACGGCCACTACCCCCGCCACACTCCACCCTGTGTTTGTACTGAGGAGTCAAGAGATGCCCCGTGGTACACTGGTACAGCTGGGCTCCCAGCAGGGCGTGCAGACAATGGACTGGCCAGCTTGCCTCAGTTGTAAAACACTTCATCTTCCTCTTCTGAAAGAGAGCCACTGTCCACTGACGGCGGTGAGCCGTGTAAGTGGGCCCCGCCATCAGGCCCCCGGGCCCCTGGCAGACGCTGCCGGTGCTGCTGGGTGGGGCTTGGGGGATCCTCTGGTGAGGGCCAGCCATCATCCAGGGTGAGGCCAGGGGAGCAGGCCAGGAGACTGTCATCCTGTGAAGGACCGCTCAGGAGGCTGTCCTGAAGGTAGATTGTCTCAAGGTCTAGAATACCAAAAGGGGGTACAGGGGAAGAGATGGGATTCTGCGTCCTGTGCCCTACCTCCCTGGGTACAGGAGGCCAGGGCAGGGTGAGGAGGCCTGTTATGTCTCTGTTAAGCTATAGAACCTCAGACAGGTCTCCAAGTCTCTCTCAGCTCAGTTTTCTCCCCATGACAGGGAGCAGAGAAAGTCAGAGCAGGCAGTGAGTATTGGGACAAGGGGTTTTCCTTCTGCTCCTCTGTCCCCTACCCTCCCAGTCATAGGGAGAATCACATGAAATGAACCAAGGGAAGGTTCATCAGAACCCAGGTTTGGGAAAGCAGCACCCACAATCCACCTAGTGCCAGCTCAGGCTGCACCCCACGCAGTCTCTCCTTTCTGATCAGGACAGTCCCTGGGAATGTGCGAGCCAGAACTACCAGCCCCAGTTTACTGGGGAAGAATGTAAGCCACCTCGGAGAAGGGGGAATAGGAAAGGAAGGAACCCTGTCATTGGTGTTACCCTAAGGGCTGCTCCACCTACCCTGACTTGATGTCCCTGCTGTACCTTGGAGCTGGAAGGCACCCTGGGTACTGTCCTCGGGCTGCAGTTCTTCGTCATCCAGAGAGGACCAGGCACTCAGAGTGGCCTCTGTGATGGCAAACTGCTCAGCGACCCCTGAGGTGGGGGGCAGCAAGATTAGTCTCAGTGAACAGGAAGGAAGGGGGTGCTCTATGCCTACATGGGCCTCTCTGAGCTGTCCCTCTGTGCCCAGGTGATGGAGGAAGCCACCGAGTGCCCCGCCCACCATGCTGTGCGTTTACTACACATTCAGTCAGACCCACCCTCAGGCTGTAGACCCAGCCTGTGGCATCCCTCTCCCCGTGCCCCCCCCACTCACCTGCAGCAAAACGTGCCTCACGCAGCTCGTCCGGGAGGCAGCAGTAATGTTCGTCCTCTGCTGGGGACAGCTCCCAGCCTGACTGCTGGGCGCTCCAGCCTTTCCACTCGATGAGGTGGGCCACTCGGCCACGGGCCATGGCCGTGGGCTTTGTGATGTGGTCCTTGATGCTCTGCACCACCCCTGTGAAGCCACGGATAGCTACTGGGCGACCGTCCCATCGTAAGCCCCAGCTTATGACACCCAAGTGCCTCAGCGCATCCTATAACCGTGACCAGTTCCTCTCACCGCAGCCTGATGCCCCTCTTTCAGTACATGGCCTGCCCGTACCGAGTTCCCAAACCAGCTACTCCTTTCTCCGGCTGGTCATGTGACCCAGCACACTCATGACTCCCCAGTCCTGGTGGAGTGGCCCTGAGCTCCCAGCTCTGTGTCCCGAGTCTGGTGAGTGGAGGAGCATCAGGGAGTGCTACCTGGAGGAGATGGCCTGGAATTGGGCTCTCTGAAGGCCTATTGGGGTGGGACGGATGGTGGCCAGGCTGGCTGGGATTTCACAGATGAGACAAGATTAAAGATACAGAAAAGCTGGCTCAACACCATACAACCAAGGGCCAACAAGAGGCTGGGAGCCTCTCAAGCAGCCAGACAGGGACTAGTGAGCCAAGGTGAAGACTTGGAATTGTCTATACAGCAAAGGAGGTCCACGGCCATAGCACGGCCAGACAGGAACCAGGGAAGAAGTAGACTTGGGATATGAATTGTATCCCAATGGAGAGACCAAAGTTCAAGGGTGGAGATGGGAGATGGGGCAATCAGGGGGACATCATAGGGACCCAGCAAGAGGCAGAGCCAGGGCTAGACAGGAGAAAGGCTGAGGGAGCTTAGGAGCTGACAGTCTAGATGTGGAAGGTGATGGAGACAAGGAAGACACAGCAGCAGTGCATCTTTACTGACTGAGGTGGAGAACGATCTGGGCGTTCCCAGAGCCCTTAAAGCCAGGCATGCTAAAGGCCTAGGGAAACCCTAGTTCCAAGGTCAGGGGAGACTGCCACAGGCATGAGGGACCAGGAACACGGCAATGATGGAGGTGAGGAAAAAGGGGAGACCTGCTCCCCTAGTGGGGTGCTGGCTGCAGAGCATTTGGGGAGGGGTAGTGTTTCTCGGGGCAGGAGAGACGACTGGCAGGAGTTTTGGGATGAGGAAGCTGCAGAGACAGAGATGGAGGGAAGCAGCCAGGCCCTCTGGGAACATGGAAGAATCTGATTTGGTGGAAGTCTACAGTGTGGGCATGAGCTGTGTGGGGAGGCCGACAGGCCAAGCGGCCTGGTAGGCAGTGTGGAGGGCTACCTGGAGCCGAGGTGTATAGCGGCCTGGATCCCCTCCCTGGCTTGCATGCCCTTCCCCTTGTGACCTTGGGAATGCTGCTCCTGGCTTCCTGCCACATCGTCTTCAGAGAATTACCATAGCTTTGGGGGCAGTCTCATGCCCTCAAGATGACACAGTCTTCACGGGCAACTGAGGACTGGACAGGAAGCAAAATCAAGCCCAGACACTTGGTCTTCAAGTGCCACTGAGCCTTCAGACCATCACACTGCAGAGCTTCCAGTGGGCTGAGGCAGAGAGAGTCTCACAGCTTTAACCAAGTCTCCACTGAGCAAAATCTTCGGCTTCCTTCACTCCCCAGGGATCTGCCCAAGAGCAATCCCCCCAGGGGATATAGTCCCCACTTAGGTTCTGCTTCTAGGGAACGAGACCCAAGGTGACGTGGGAGAACACACAGTTAGATACCCACAGCCTGCACCCTCCCCTCTGAGCCGTCTCTGGGGCCTGAAAACTCAGCAATTCAACTCCCGAGAGAGGAACCCAGCTTAAAGTCTGGCAACTTAGAAAACATTAAACCCAGCATGCCTGTGTCCCTTTGCCATCTGTAGCTCATGTCCGTGGAAGAGCATACAATCTTTAAGGGCCAGAGATGGGCTGTCCTGACCTACCCACAAGGGATGAAGTGGCCAGGGCAGCCACGCTGTAGTTGCTGGGGCAGGCTCTAGAGTCAGATATGTAGCCATTGGTGGTCTGGAAGCACCTCTGCAGAAAAAGGAAAAAGGGGGTAGGTAGGAAGGAAGGACAGACAGGCAGAAGACATCCCTCACCCCACCCCACCCCCTGCAGACCATTATTATGATCCACTCATCAGAAGATGGCCAGGGATCAGGCACAGAAAGTTAGGGAGGTCCTATCCATTCCCTCAAGATTTCCTTCCCTAGGCTGGCAGGACTGTGGCCTGGGCTGGGCACAGCAGAGGAAGGGAAGGTGATGTCAGTTGGGCTGGCTGAACTTGGGGCAAGGAAGCACACTGACCTGCCAAGGATCCCAACAGAAATCCATCTGCTTGTCCTGAAGCAAGAGGAGAACGGGGATTAGTCAGGGCTGGGGCACGTGGGGTGGGGGTGGGACAGTGAGCACATGACTATGTCCTGAAGTCCTTCATGGCAAGCGGATCCACCTTGTGGTGTTCTGAGAGGTCAAGATGTAGTCACCTCACGGGGCCCCTTGCTATACCCGGACTCCTCTCTGCACCTTCCTGATCTACATTGAGGAGCTTTGCTTGTACTCTTGAGAAGTTCTGGACAGATGGTAAGTTGTTCTAGGCTGGCAGCAGAACCTACCGTCTGCAAGGTTGAGTTACTTTGGGCGGAAGACCCTTGGGGCAGGGCTGTGTTTTCTAAATAAATCTGCCCCAGTCCCTGATGCCCCAGCCCAGTGCAGAGCCTCATCCAGCTGAGCACCAAGTCCTTGGTGCCCCTATTGCCCAGGGAGAAGCTGGGATTGGCAAGAAAGAAAGGAATTGAGAACGGTTTCTGCTTGTTTCAGGGAAATAAGAGAGCAGCCGGAGTCAGGGCAGGAGGAGAGTGATGGATGGCCAGTTACCTTGCCAGCGACATGGTCCGGAACAATGGTGGGTGGGTGGCTGGAAGGCAGGTCCTGGTTCAGGACGTCTGTGCCCTGGGGTCTGGGGCAGTTTTTGTGGGCACTTGTGAACAGATCTGGAAACAGTAATAACAAGAGAAATTTAGAAAAATCATGATTAGTGATATGGAAGGCAAAGAAATAGAAGCTTTTGAGCAGGGGGATCTCAAACCATCTCTGCTTTATGTGTGAAAGAAATAGACTTGGCCAAAAGATGGCTGAATGGATAAGCTAATCAGTAATGTAAAGGATACAAAATGAAGACACAAAGACCTGTAGTATTAGAAACAAGCATGGGTTATAATGCACACCCATTGTCCCAGCTATGAGGGTGGAGCAGGAGAAACATTGAATCCCAGGAGTTGGACCAGCCTCAGATACAAAGAATCATATTAATTGCATACTTGGTTTTGTTTTTCTCTCTTTCTCTCTTTCCCTCCCTCCTTCCCTCCCTCTCTCCCTCCCTCCCTCTCTCCCTCTCTCTCTCCCTCCCTTCCTCCCTCTCTCCTTCCCTCCCTCCCTCTCTCCTTCCCTCCCTCCCTCTCTCCCTCTCTCTTACTTACTTTCTTTTTTTTTTTGAGACAGGGTTTCTCTGTATAGCCCTGGCTGTCCTGGAACTCACTCTGTAGACCAGGCTGGCCTCAAACTCAGAAATCCACCTGTCTCTGCCTCCCAAGTGCTGGGATTAAAGGCCTGCACCACCACCGCCCGGCAATCCCTCTCCCTCCCTTCCTTCCTTCCTTCCTTCCTTCCTTCCTTCCTTCCTTCCTTCCTTCCTTCCTTCCTTCCTTTCTTCCTTCCACAGGCTTTCTCTGTGTAGCCCTGGCTGTCCTGGAACTCACTCTGTACACCAGGCTGGCCTCGAACTCAGAAATTAAACTGCCTCTGCTTCCCTAGTTCTGGGATTAAAGGTATCTGCCGCTGTCACCTGGTTGAAATTGTATACTTTGTAAAAAAGAAAGAAAAGGCTGGGGTTGGAGATGTAGCCCAGCAGGTAGAGTATCTACATAACTTATATAATATCCTGTACACATCTGTAATTCCTGCACTCCAAGGTAAAGTCAGGCAGATCAGAAGTTCAAGGTCATCTTTGGGTATGTGGCAAATTTGAGGCTAGCCTGAGCTACATGAAACTTCATCTCTGAACAAATAAATAAATGTAAAGTGTCTGGTTCCTTCTCGTCTGCCTCTGTCTTGAGACAGAACTTTCTATGTAGCCCAAGCTTCTTGCCTCAGCCTGCTAGGCAGCTGGAACTATAGGTCTGTGTCAATGAACCCCCACTATTGTATTTTTTTTTACTTTATATTTTTTGAGACAGGATCTCATCATGTAGCTCTAACCAGCCCTGACTGGCCTAGAACTTTTTATGTAGGCCAGCTGGCCTTGAACTCACAGAGATCCACCTGCCTCTGTCTCTCAAGTGCTAGGATTAAATGGGTGTGGCACCGCACTAGTATAGATATTTTTAATTTAAAAATGTTGCCAAACAATGGTGGCACACACCTTTGATCCCAGCATGAAGAAGGCAGAGGCAGGAGGATCTTTGTGAGTTTGAGCCCAGCCTGGTCTACAGAGTGAATTTGCTGGAGAGATGGCTCAGCAGTTAAGAGCACTTCCGGAAGACCTGGGTTCAGTTCCCTGCAGCTATAGTGCAGTTCATAGCTATCTGTATTTCTTGAGGACCCTATGCCCTTCTCTGCTCTCTGGGTATCCATGCATAGTGTGCAGACATTCATGCAGGAATACACCATACACATAAAATAAGACTTTTTGGTTTTTTTAAGACAGGGTTTTTCTGTATGGCTCTGGCTGTCCTGGAACTCACTCTGTAGACCAGGCTGGCCTTGAACTCAGAAATCCACGTGCCTCTGCCCCTGCCTCCTTGGTGCTGAGATGAAAGGCGTGCATACTGGCTCAGTTATAATTTTTTAATGTTCTTTACTTTTTAAAATTAATTTAGACTAACATACAAACACATTCTATATTTTCCTTTTACTTTGAGACAGAATTTTCATGTTTGTGTGTGTGTGTCTTTGTGTGTGTGTGTGTGTGTGCGCGAGAGAGAGAGAGAGAGAGAGAGAGAGAGAGAGAGGGAGAGAGAGAGAAAGAGAGAGAGAATATGTGTACTAGGCTGGAGAACACTTGGGTGTTCTTCAGGCGCTGTCTACTATGTATGTACATATGTATGTGTGGATACATGCATGTATTTATTCATTTATTTTTGAGGCAGGGTTTCTCAATGGATCAGAACTTGCCATGTAGGCTAGACCAACTAGCCAGTGACCCTCTATCTGCCTCTGGGCCCCAGCGCTGGGACCACAAGTGCAGGCTACCATGCCTGGCCTCCTAACAAGGGCTTGGAGGATGGAATGCAGGAAGGTTGCCAACTGAACGGATCTCCCCAACCCTCACTTGGTCTATTTTATTGGTCACAGCATCCCCAGCGCCTGCCACAGGGCTCAGCACACAGCAGGTTCTCATTAGAGACTTCTCAAAGGAAGGAAGCAGGGACTTCAGACATCAGTGCAGCAAGCCAGCGTTAGTTAAACAGCAGATGGATCAAAACAGCTGGACCAGCCACAGACAGGTCAGGGAAGAAAGGGGTCCCAACAGAGGAAAGGACCTAGAGCCGACACCTCAGGAGCATCCAGCCGGGCTGCAGGGAGGGAAGGGAGTGTGGGCCTGCGGTCAAGGTGAGAGTTCTCAGCCAAATTACATTCTGAAGGAACCCAGAGGATCTGGGACCTACCCAAGGCTGGGATACACAGCCAAGGCAGAGAGTCTGGAGCCAGGCTGTCTGGGACACTACAGGAGAAGACAAGGTGATGGCTAATGTCCTCTCCTGCCCCAAAGTGACCCAGACATAAGGAGGGCAGGGCACAGAGGACCACATGGGTCCTGAGAGTGAGGGCGGAACCATGTGTTCACTCTCTGCCTGCCCAGCACAGCCTGCTGTGTGCCGGTCCTGGCCCTGTGACCCTGAGTTATCTTTGCTCTTCTCTGGGCTCCAGCACCCCCCAAGTCTACAGAGGAAGGACTCCATGGTGCGGCTGGGGGCCCGTCCTTCAGTAATCATGCAAGCCATTCCTTAGGTTTATCTCTCATTTATTTGAGGCTACTTATTTGTTTGAATGGTCTCTAGCCGGAAGTCATAACTGGGGCCTTATACACGGCGGGCAAGCTCTCTATCACTGAACTACACCCGCAGCCTGCTGTTCACCACGTCTAGCTAAACAATAAAATAAGAACGGAAGCACATGGAAATTATCAGAGCCAGAAGCAGCCTGCGACTCAGTCCTGTGTCACGAAGTGTCTATGGGTCATGGGGATGCAGGCATGTGCTCCTGTGTGTGTGTGTGTGTGTGTGTGTGTGTGTGTGTGTGTGTGTGTGATTCCCACAAGTGAGAATTTCCTAGCTGTGTACACTGGGTCAAGATAAAAAATATACTTGTTGCCGGGCGGTGGTGGCGCACGCCTTTAATCCCAGCACTCGGGAGATAGAGGCAGGTGGATTTCTGAGTTCGAGGCCAGCCTGTTCTACAGAGTGAGTTCCAGGACAGTCAGGACTATACAGAGAAACCCTGTCTCAAAAAACCAACACACACACACACACACACACACACACACACACATTTGTTCACACAGGTCTGTCTTAGTTACTTTTCTATTGTGCTAAAAGACACCATGACTAAGGCAACTTATAGAAGAAATAGTTAATTGGGTGGCTACAGTTTCAGAGGGGAAGTCTGCAGCCATCATGGAGAGGAACAGGGCAGCAGGCAGGCAGGTATGGTACACATCTTGATGCACAAGCAAAAAGCAGAGAAAGCTAACCAGAAATGACATGGGCCTTTGAAAATTCAAACCCCATCTCCGGTGAAACACTTCCTCCAGGAAGGCCACACCTCCCAATCCTTCCCAAACAGTTCCATTAGAGACCAAACATTCAAATATATGAGCCTTTAGGAGCCTTATACTTTATGCCTTATACTTTAAGGTATAAAAATAACAGCATGACAATAAATAAATAAATAAATAAATAATAACAGCATGAATCCTGCTGGACCAGGGAGACATGACTCCCAAAAGTTGGTCTACCACCATCACACATATAATGTCATATGGACCCCTCCACACACACATAAGTAAGTGTAAAAAAGGAAAAAAAATCAGGGGCTGGAGAGATAGCTCAGTGGTTAGAGCACTGGCCACTCTCCCAGAAGACCTGGGTTCAATTTCTAGCACCCACATGGCAGCTCACAACCATCTGTAATTCCAGTTCCAGGGGATCTGATGCCCTTCTCTGGCTTCTCTGGGTACTAGAGACACACACGGTGCAGACAGACATGCAGGCAAAACACATATAAAATAATTTCCTTCAAATTAATTAAAAATTTTGGGCTGGAGAGATGGTTCAGCAGTTAAGAGCACTGACTGCTCTTCCAGAGGTCCTGAGTTCAATCCCCAGCAACTGCATGGTGGATCACAACCATCTGTAATGGGATCTGATGCCCTCTTCTGGTGTGCATGAAGACAGCTACACTGTACTCACATACTTTAAATAAATAAATAAAAATAAATATTGTTTCTTTATGTTTGAGAACTGTGACTAGGTATGGTGGTTCATACTTGTGATCTCAGCACTGGAGACTGAGGCAGGAGGATCAGGACTTAGAAGCCAGTCCAGGAGTATATAGTATATTCTAAGTCAGCCTAGATGACACAGCAACACATATAAACACACACCACACACACATACACAGACACACTATGTACCATATGACACAGATATAGACACACCATATACCACAAAGACATAGACACAGACACACACACACCACACCACACACACCACACCACACCAAACAAAAAGTTCTGGAATTTTGCATGTTGTGCAAAGCCCAAGTCTGTCTAGTTTTAGGGTGGTGCTGGGTACCTGGATGGGTGTTGGGACACTTCTAGACTCCCTGGGCACCCCTGAAGCAGTGCACTTCAGCTACAGAGTAAGGGGTGACAGGGATGATAAGGGAGCCAGCACAGCAGGTGACAGCAGAGGTTGGCTGAGGTGCTGGTGGGCTGGTGGCCTCCTGGCTTCAGCCTCCCCTGCCTGCCTGCCCTCTGTCCCATCTGGGATCCAGGCTCCCTACCGAAGTCTCCCTCTGCCCCTGAAGGCTTTAGCTCCATGATGTCATGGGCCGGTTGCTATGGAGATGTCAGGTAATGAAGCAGCCCAGGGTGAAATCACAAGCTGCTCTTAGCCCAGCTGGGACTTGGCCGCATCATGGCCTTGGTGACTGGAAAAACACATTGTCAGATAGGTTGGGGCTGGGGGACAGCCCAGGGGACCTCTAATGTCTGCTATTTTGGAAGCTTTCCCCAAGGGAATTGTGTGGTGACTCTCTCCTTTCACTACTTCTTTTACCTCAATGTCCGAGGACCCTTCTTGAACCTGCTCCCTACCCACTCCTCAGGCTACAGGAGTGACCAGCCTCCGGTTGAAGACCATTTAGATCCTTCCATGAAAGGAATGTCATCCAGAGGTCCCCTCCATCCTTCTGCTTATCAAGAATGCTTCCCAATCAGACAATCAGCCTAACCACCCAGACAGTTCTCCATAACATCTAACCTGAGCCCTTCACCCTGTGGTGCTGCCCTGCCAGCTTTATTTTTTCCGGCTTGGTTCCCGGCAGACTCTGGGGCATAGCCCCTCAGTTTCCTCACACTTGCTTCAGAGCTGTCCAGAGCTTTTATAGCTATTCACTGAGGCTCTGTGTCCCAGCCCCTTAGTCACTGTGGTTGCCACCTGCACCCAGAATGTTTCTCGGAGGCAAGAGAATTAGCCTGCGGCCACTTGGAAGGAGGCAGTGTAGATGGAATGAAGACAATTCTTTCCCAGCAGCACATGGGAGTTGAAAAGCTGATAAGCACGGAGCTGGGCCCAAAGCTCCCGGTGCTGCTTCCCCGGAAGCCAGCCTCCCCAAAGCGGCTCTGCCATCTATAGCAAATGGATGCACCAGGTGGTCCCTCCAGCCGTGACACGCATCAGCTGTGCTAGGCTCTGGAGAGAAGCAGTCTTCTGTGTGCCCTGCTTCCTATCCATGTGTGCTGAGGGCTAAAGAGATCAATGCCGTGGTGGTCCGGACTCCCTCAGAGGAACAACCCTGTCTCTGTCCCTCAGTTTGTCTTTCTGGACAGTGGGATTCCTGAGCCCTGTTCCTGGACTGGAGTTTGCCTTGGGAACCCTCTGGTCCCTACAGATAAGAGACCAGGAGAGTGAGTCATTGGCCTCTCTGCCTGGTGAGTCCCAGCCCAGAGAGCAGGCCCAGAGAAGTTGGCAGAGGACCATTCTCCAATGTCCTCCCAAGCCACCTTGGGCCATGAGGGTCATGGAATGGTCTGGTTGGCTGAGCTTGGATGTGCCCCAGGAGTCCCTTTCTACCCCCAACCAAGGGTTTCCACTCACCCCAGCTCCTTCCTGATCCATCTCCCCTCCTGGGGCCCAGTCCTACTCCCACCGCACACCATCTCTAGGCAGCCTGCCAGGTTGGCCTAAGCCAACGAGGTGACTCCCTTGAGGGAGAAGCCTCTCCCAAGAGGACACACTGCCTGTTTATTAGGCATCTGCTCTGTGTTAGACACCAAGGTGATTCCTCACCTATGATTTCGCTTTGAATCCTGCAAAGTAGGTAGCAGCATGCCCACTTGACAGATGGGAAAGTGAAGTCTGGGAGACTTATCCAAGGCACTGGGTAGTAACTGATTTGGTCACAGCTCAAATCCTGGGGACAGGATGAAAGTCCCACCACCAAGTAGTGCCCATCTCCAGAAAGGGACCTCCAGTCATCTTTTCTGTGGTGCGTGTGTATGAGTCAGCACTTGCCCCACTAGACTTCTTTAAACGTAAAACTGTTCCTCCCCTCAGACTGAACTCTTAGAAAGCAAGTCCCGTCTACTCTAAACCTCCCACAGAGCCAGCCCACTGCAAAATTGCTCCCAGCAGGAGCTCCGGCAGGCCCCCTCAGGACTCATCCTTCAGGACATATCAGATGTTTGTTTGACTTTTCAGAAGAAAGTCTTCAGTGGCCAGTGTCTGCTCTGCTAACAACCAGTGCACTGGACACTAGAGGCCCCCTTAGGATAGGCCTGGACGCTGACAGGTCAGCTGGAGGAAAGGGCTGTGATGGGAGGGTCTATAGAGAAGCTCTATACCCAGGGGACAGAGGTGGGCACAGAGGGACCCAGGGACGGAGAGGGGTGGATACTGGCTTCTTTTTTTTTTTTTTTTTTTGGTTTTTTTGAGACAGGGTTTCTCTGTGTAGTTCTGGCTGTTCTGGAACTCACTCTGTAGACCAGGCTGGCCTCGAACTCAGAAATCCACCTGTCTCTGCCTCCCAAGTGCTGGGATTAAAGGCGTGCGCCACCACCGCCCGGCGGATACTGGTTTCTATCTGTTCCACTCTGCTAAATGCTACCAGTGCCAGCAAAACCTAACCAGACAGGAGGCCTTTAAGTGATCCCAGAAATCTGTTCAGGACTGTTGGCCATGCATCAAGTGCTTTGGGGGAGAACAGGGAACCTTTGAGAACACAGAGTGTGAGGTGGGGTCGGGGCTCAGTACTGGGGCCTACAGGACCTGCATTTGCATCTGGGTAACCTGGGGAGTGAGGTTCTGCTCCTCTGTGAACCCACTTCCCTTCCAGGTTCAAGGAGAACTAACTGGGTCAGGAGAGCAGAAGTTAGCTCAGCCTGACTCAGGATAAGCATATAGTGGAGTAGCTTAAAAAAGACGAGCCAGAGGCCCTGGCTGTGCCTCTGTTGACAGGGTGATTGCCTGGAATGTGTGAAACCCTGGGTTCAGGTCCTTAGCACAACATACACGAAGCATGGTGGTACACGCCTGTCATCCTAGCACCTGGGCAGCAGAGGCAAAAGGATCAGAAGTTCAAGGTCATCCTCAGTTGCATAGCAAGTTCAAGGTTAGCCTGGGCTACTGGAGACCGTATTTAAACAAGAAAAAAAAAAAAAAAAGGGCAGACAGGGTTGCCCAAACATGAAATTCTAGCATTTGCGAGACAGAAGCAGGAGGATGACCTTGAGTTCAATGCCAGCCAGGCACTACAGAATAAGACCCTGACTCAAAAATAATAAATAAATATAAAGTTGAAAGTTAAAAAAAATAGAAATAGATAAAGAATACAAGCTAGTTCTTAGATGCAGTGTGTGTGGTCAGTATCCCACTGTGGTACCCACTGCCTGAGGCAGGAGGGGGTCCCATTTCCCACCAAAAATCCTGGAGTAATCGTCTGCGGGAAGGCTGATACACTAGCCCCACGAGAGAAGTAGCTATTGAGTATTGATGTCGCCAGTATTGGGGATAAGGGTGTCTTCACACTGCGACCCTCCCCCACCCGATGCTAACACTCCACCATTCCCAGCCCCACTCAACTTGCTAAGATTACATACTGGGGGACACTGGTAGGGACTGGGGACTCTAGATCCCCTAACCCAGCAGCAGAGGCTAACAGCTGGGTAGGGTGGATCTCTCATGGCCTGGACCTGGAGTAGGGGGACCGGCTAGATAGAGTTGGCTCTAGGCTCCCGTGGGACATGAGTGATCCCCAGCCTCCACTTCAGGCTCTGAACATGGCCCACGGAGACTCTTGGCAGGTGGGGACTGTGGTCAATAACTGAGACAGGTGTCAGAGCTGAGGACAGAGGACCCCAGAGATGCCTGACCTTCACAAGGCCAAGGGCTGGCTGTGCGGTGCTGAGGCTGAGGGCCCAGCTGTGGAGAACTCAGACCCAGGTCTTTACTGTTTCCCAGTTTATGGCCCTAGGAAAGGTCACATAGTCATTTGTAAAATGGAGACTACGAAAGTATTTGGCCCATTAGTTTTTGTGCCTGCTTGATTCAGAGTAGAACTCAGTGAGCCACAAAACTGCCCAGTGACAGAAAATCAGGTGACCTCTGCCCAGAGGGTCATCAGCTGGGTCTCCAGAAGAAGGGTTGTCCTCTGTCCGTGTATCCCCAAATCTCTCTTTTTTAAGTTGCTGGGGTGCACGTTCAGACCAGCGGGGTCTGTCCTCTCAGAACAGAGAGAAGTTAAGACAATACAGCCCGATCTGGGGGTGTCACTCAGGAAGGCCAAGGTGCGGGATAAAGAATGGAGACTGTCTCAGCCAGTGAGACCACCGACTGCCCTGGCAGAGGGGACTACAGGGAGAGCATGGGCGTTGGAGGCCCCAAGTCACAGACTCACAGTGTGACCTTGACAGGCATCCCTGCTGTCTGGCCTTTATCCTGTACTCGGTGGTTCTTGTGTTCATGAGCCAGTGCACGCAGGTATGGGTTGGCCAAGGGATGGAGAAGGGACCTGGTCACTAAGGAACCATCCAGATACCTCATACCCACAACTGCCTCCAAGGGAGACTACCCATGAGTCTTTGGGGTTTATAAGACCAGCTCAGACTTGGAGAGTGGAGCTAAAAGACACTTCATGGCTTTCTACTCTGAGACCTGCTTTACTGGCCAGGTGCTATGCTGGGTTCTCACCAGATCAGGTGCTGTGCAGGGTTCTTCAGGTCTCACCAGACCAGTTACTGTTCCGGATTTCCCAGCTGCTTCTTTACGTGGTGCCTGACACCGAGGAGGTACCACATCACCACCAATCAGCTTGAACCAACTTCATACAGCCTGACTCTGTTCCTCCCCTCCCATCCCCATGACCCCCCTGCTGACACTTTCCAGGGACCCCCCCTGAGTCACTTCCATGAACACTCCCCTAGGAACTTGAGAGCAAAACCTCCTCAGAGTCCAGAAAATGTGAGAGGACTGCTGTTCAACATTCCCCAGACCAAGGTCCCCACGGGGCCTGCCCAGCCCACTCGAAGGCCACTTAACCTTTCTCTGCCTGGGTAAAACTACCGGAGTGCCAAGTACAAGGTCTTCAAAGACCTTGGGAGGGGGACACGGGGGGGGGGGAAGACTTGACCTCTGTACATGCCCACTCCCAGCCCCTCCCCCTGCTCCCACAGCGAGTAAGAGTCCCAAGTGGGACAATGGCCCAACCTCTTTTGGGGGGGGTTGCTTTGTTTTGATAAATGCTCTCATGTAGCCCAGGTTGGCCTCGAATTCTCTATGCTGTGGATGCTGGCCTTGAACTCTTGATTTTCTGAGTGCTGGGATTACAGGCATGTCCCCACACCTCCCAACCTCTCTTCTAAAATATTACTCCAAAGATAAATATGCCCTCCCCTCCCCAGCGTCTATGAAAGATCCTATGCCACCCCCCACTTACAGACAGTACTCCCCCCAAACCCCAGATATGAGGGATAATCACTCCAGTTCCCTGGAATCACCTTGGAATAACCAAGGTGCCAGGTGACAGACAAAGGCCCAAGGGTTACTGGAAACATCAGCTGTCCTCTGTCCTCTCCTGTCCCCTGAGCAGGGGTGGGGGTGGGGATGGAGTTAGGGATGAGGGTGAGGAAGAGCGAGGCTTGAAAACCTGTTCATCCCCCCTGAACCCTTCCTGCCAGGAGGGTTCTGGGGCTAAAGACACAGGCACCCCGGAAGGAAAGGGATCCTGGGCTAGGAAGGCTTCGTCTTGAGGAGCGGAGCAAGGTCTGTCTGTCTTCCCGGAGCTCAGTGGCCCATAAGAGGACCAGAAAGAACCGGAAACCTCCCTCCCCTCGCAGGCACACTGCAGGAGGCGTGTAGCTGCGGGGAAGAAAGCATGGCACCGGGACCTTGCTTCATGCCACCTGCCGGGTGCCGAGTGGGGCGTGGGGTGTGGAGACCTCTGCCCGCTCTGCGCGCTGCTCGCCCTCCTCCCGAGCTCTGTCCCCAACCCCGGGGCATCGTGTCCTCTGGGGCGCGGCTGGTCCATGAAGGGCGGACACCCACCCTGGCTTCCCCAAGCGGAGCGCTGGTGCCCCCGCCCCTTGCCGCGTCCCGGGCCGCCCTGTCCTCACCTCGCGACACGCAGGATCCCATCACGGGGCGGCGTGGCCCGGCCACTGCGCCTGGGGTGCGGTGGGCGGCCGCGCGCTCATGTCTCCGCGGGCCGGGGCTGCGCGGCTCGGCCTCCGCTCGCTCCTGGGTCGTCGTCCCCGCCGCCGTGTCCGGATCGCCTCGCGCCGCGCCCGCAGCTGCCAAGGCCCGGCGACACCGCGGTGGGCGGGGACCCGGGGAGCGCGAGGGGGCGGGGCTGGAGTGCGCCCCGCCCCCTCCGTACCAGCGCACCTGTTGTCACTAACCAAAGTACCGCAAACCAAAGTAACGGGGGACTCGGCCCTGTAAAGAGGACTTCTAGCTTCAGACCTGAGTAGCGCCTGCTTTCTGGAACTCAAGGTCAGGGGAGGGGGAATTCTGCACGGATGAGCCTCATACCACTGTGCACAAAGAGGAAAACCGAGCTTTATTTTATTTTAGTGTGTGCGTGTGCGTGTGCGTGTGCGTGTGCGTGTGTGTGTGTGTGTGCATGTGCGTGTGTGTGTTCCTCTTCTCACACATAAGCACTGTGTGCATTCACATGCACTCATTCAGGATCCCAGAGAGAGTGACAGATGCTCTGTGGCAAACCTTGCCAGGCCTGAAGCACCTGTGTCTGAGGTAAATGTCACCTCCCTCCTCCCCTGGACATTCCTATTCCCAGGCAGAAGAGTCACTGGGTCTGTTTACCAGACATGTATCACTAGAGACAGCCCTGAGGGATGACTACGGCTTAGAGCAAGGGTCTGAAGACCCTGTGCAGAGCAGAAGCCAAGCCTGGTGTGGCTGCCTAGGGCTGGGAAGTTGAGCTATTGAGTAAAATCAGAGTGGAGGTGGCCCCATGGCATCCCTGGGGTTGTCAGACCTAGGTGTGAGTGAAGACTCGGCTCATATGGACAGTGTTACTTAAACACACAATTGAATCTGAAAGGGATACACGTGGACACCACTGCTTCCTAAACAATACAGGACAACAGCATTTACCAGACAATGGGCATCACAGATAACCCCGAGACCAGTGACTTACAGTGCATAGGAACAGGGGTGAGGTCACTTCTATAATGCCAGCACTTGGGAGGTAGAATCGGGGGGGATCAGAAGTTCAAAGTCATGCTTCGTTACCTAGTGAATTCAAGGTCAGCCTGGCTACATGGGACCCTGCCTCAAAAGAGAAAAGGGGGAAGAAAATAAAGTATATGTAAGGTTGTGAACAGATTATGAGGAAATACCATCAAAGCGCTGGAACCCCTGGTGGACAATCCCTCAAGGACCCCAAGGGTTGGCTGTTATGACAACATAAATGACAGCAGCCTCCTCTATTCACAGAGGGAACCGAAGCACCGAATACATGTAAGTATGAACCACACTTGAACGTCCATCCTCCGGTGTTCTGTTCCGGCTGCTCCGGGCCTAGGTACTCTGCTCTCCAAGCCTGGCCTCTCTGAGGTGCCTGTGAAGGGCCCTTCCTTGATCATAAGGACACCCAGATGGCTCACTTGATGTCGGGGGTGCTCCTGCCTCTTTGTGGAGAAGGAAAGACAGATCTGCCTATGGCCAAGCTCTGGTCCTGTCCAGTGCATGCGACCTGGTACAGAGCAGGCAGATGTGTCTGCCCTTCTGACTGGATGTGACTTGGAAGCAGGGCTCTCTGACTCACCATGATGTAAGGGCAGGGACTGGTCACGGCTGCTGATGTTCCTGCTGGCAGCATAGCAGCCTAGGGACTGGGGGAGGGGGTGATGTGAGAAGACCCATGAGGAGAGGAGAGACAGGGTAGTTCCCAGGATAGGGGGGTGCCTGGGATGGAGAACGGTGGACAGGATAAGCAGAAGCATCATCTGGACTGCCTGCGTGGCCAGCTCAGGGACACAGGTGTCTGGGGCAGGGATGGATGCTTCTGTCTCTCCCATGGATTTATACTGCTTAGCTTCCTGCTGATTCAATCTTGTCACTGAACGGCACTGGAACCGTCCTGAGACCGGGCCCTACTGGGGGAAGGCACGTTGTGGCTTTTCTTTGCAAGTCCACATTCACCTCCCCAGTCCTTGGAATTCTGCTGAAGCAGACAATGTCCAGACAGGTCCAAGATGTGTGGCTGCCCTCTCCAGGATGGTCTGTCCTTTCGCAGTTCACCCCACAGCCCATCTGCCCTGTGACCTTTCCCTGACCTCCTCGGGTGCCCTCCTGACACACTCATGGGAGAGAGGGGAAGAAACCTGGGAGGACCGTGCCAGGCGGTGCCCATCAGCCCACATGTTCTGTTCTCCTGGCATGAGTTTGAGGACCCAGAGCCCCGTCCCATGGCTGTCCATCAATGGGCAGACATCTGCATCTCTGAGAGTCTGCCCTGCTGTGGGCATTGAAGCATGGAGAGGGGACACTGCAAGGCTGAATGGGAGGACGATTAATCAGCAGGAGTCACTCCAGTGGTGAATCAGACCAGTGCCTGCCTGGTTGTCCCAGGGTCAGTGGGGACACAGTGGAGAGAGCCATGCGTGAGCTGAGCTCAGGGTAGGATGGAGAGTGCTGCCTCCATAGCCAATAAACCCTGTGAGGTGACATCTCCTGTCAAGGGCCAAGTGGACATGGGGACAACTTCAAGTCTATGGTGACCCCAAAGCCCGACATTGAAGGTTGGGTAGAGTGCTGGTAGCTAGAACTGGTGGGTGGCTCTCTGTACACAGAGGCTTGAAAACAGGGACACACTTGGAGGCACTCTGGGCACATGTGACCCCCCCACCCCCAGAGAGCAGTGGGAAACGGCAAGGCTGTACCCCTCCCCCGGACATTCTAGAGGAATCTCTATTGAACACAACAGCAGCCATCTTCATCAGCTCATATGCGCCTGCTTGCAAGAGGCTGTTGGCTTGCTGACCTCAGATACTGTCTCAGAGGAGAGGATGGATCATGGTCGAGACACCATCACCCCGCCCCTCATCAGCAGGTACTTGCTGAGCCCTGATGTGTCAGACAAATCTGTATGGTGCAGAGGTTCCTACACACTTGGGCCTGCAGTGTCTGTGCAGGAATTCAATGTTGGGGTTTCTCCTGCTATGACCAGGGTCCACTTGGAACTACAGTCCTGGCAACATGGGCAGGTAGAGCCCTTGAAATGGAGAAAGGACTTGGCCTAGTCTGGGGCTTGGGAGGCATATCCTGGGAGCAGTGAGGATGGAGCCAGCTGCCCAAGAGTATATGAGATTGAGGAGGAAGAGGAGGAGGAGGAAGAGGAGGAGGAAGAGGAGGGAGAAGAAGAGGAGGAGGTGAAGAAGAAGAAGAAGAAGAAGAAGAGGAGGAGGAGGAGGAGGAGGAGGAAGAGGAAGAGGAAGAGGAAGAAGAAGAAGAAGAAGAAGAAGAAGAAGAAGAAGAAGAAGAAGAAGAAAAGGAGGAGGAGGGAGAAGAGGAGGAAGAAGAAAGAGAGACACAGAGACAGACAGAGAGAGAGAGAGAGAGAGAGAGTCTGTCAGTGGTCTGGGGGTGGGAGGAGGGACACAGGAGACTGAAAAGAAGGCAAAAATCTTGGGTAGGTTCCAGCAATCAGAGCTTGAAGACTTTCCAGAATGATCTAGAAATAAGGCTACGGGCCGACTTGAAATGTGTCCATCCTCACCCAGACTGGGGCTTCCAACTGGACTCATAGGGCATAAGTCTCCCTGACCCCCAACATGAGGTGAACTAGGGTGGGGTGCATGCACACCCTCAGTCTGTGGGGGAGGCAGAGTCCTGAGAGAGTTCAGTTTGATCGAGGCAGTGACAGCCACTGTCCGTGCCAGGGAGAGACAGAGAAGCCTTGGAGTCAAGAGTACTGTGGAGTAAAGAGGGATATTAAGTTCATTTCTCAAATACCTAGTGTAGTCTTGGACAATGGTGGCTTCGTCACAGCAGGGTCCTTCCTCAGAGTTCAGGATGGGTGCTGTAACTCTGATTCTGAAGATCTCTGCAGACAGGAGTCCCTGCTAGAACCAAGGACTAAGTTGTCTTGAGTTGTACATGTCATGCAGCAAGTGACCACCAGGGGGCAGCCTGAGACAGCATCGTTCTAATTCGTTTTTCTGTTCCTTTTTGCCCTTGGCCAACTGACACAGAAAGTACCACGCTGGCAACACTGGCCCAGCCAGGGCTCAAGGTTGTGCACACTGTGATCTGAACTTGGTACCCGGTGAGTGGGAGGGACTGTAACACTGTCCCAGCTCTGGTCACTGGGCCCTGAGATTTACCATGAATGTCTGCATGTGTCACCTCTCCTGAGCCGAGACTACAAGGCTGCATCCCGACACACAGAAGGGGGGCCTTGTTCTAACAGAACATCTCTACATAGAATACATCCCCTTGGCCTGACATCTGTGTAGTACTGAGCCCACTATGCAGACGTGGAGACTGAGAGCCAAGAGACCGCAGGATCCAGTGCACGCACAGGGTGGGATGGGGGTGGGGGTGGGGGTGGGGTTGCGGTTGCTGCATGTGGCTAGGTGATACTTTTAGAGATCTACCTGGCTGGAAGTCCCAGGGGCCAGAGGAGGAGCTCTAGGAGCCTGGGAAAGTCATGACCTAAGAAAGCCACACTCAGCTACTCAGGGGCGGGGGACTTCCGGAGAGAGCCGGATGTCAGAATCTTCACACATCCAGGTGGGCTAAGCAGAACAAGAGGTTCCCAATATGTCAGGGGGCTGATAGACCCCTCAGGGAGTCCCAAGTCTGACAGGAGAGACACAGATAACCGCTGTACCCTGTCCTGATCACTGGGGACGTTGATATGAGGCTAGCCAGCCTAGAAGCTTACATAAGTGTCATGACACCTGGTCATGAGGTTGGCCCTTACCATTAAGGCGCCCTGGTGAGCCAGATGGGACCTTGGTGGGACTTAGTGGGGAGGGGAAGGCAATTCAGGTGTTCTGATAATAACAGCATGGCGCACTGGATGGCATGAGTTCATTTAACCCTCCAGTAGCCCGGGAGGTGAGTCACATGTGGCAGCTCTTAGAAACACCGCACCAGGGGTTGGGGATTTAGCTCAGTGGTAGAGTGCTTGCCTAGTAAGTGCAAGGCCCTGGGTTTGGTCCTCAGTTCTGGAAAAAAAGAAAAAAGAAAGAAAGAAAGAAAAAAGAAACACCGCACCACTCAGCTACACCTCAGCCCAGTTCCCTTTTGTCATAGTCTGTGAGATGATTCCAAACCCGGACACTCCTGGAACCTCTGGAACCAGCAGTGCTCTCTATTCCTAGCTCTGGATATTTGAATAAGTCATACGTACACCCCCTGGCCCTGGTCAGGCCACACCATACATGTCGGTGCTTTGAATCCTGCCCCTTCACCTTCATCTTCCTTCTCCAAACTTCCTGTAAGATGCTCACCACCCACACAATGGGATGCGGAGGAGAGGGTACAGGCAGGAAGACAGCCTTTTCCATCTGGGAGATAGAAAGCTGGTGTTAGCAATCTCCAGCCCATAGACTGTTTCTATAAGTGACGTTTTATTTCAACACATTCACGACTATTCATCCACCTGTTTTCGATAGATGTTGCGCTTTTTAATAATGGAAGTGTGGCGGACATGGCCTGGCCCCCAAAACTCAGAATGGAAGCCAGTATCTGGCTGAGGGGATACCAGGCTCAGAAGCACCAGGAGGAGCAGAACAGAGGGGTGGGAGTTGAGACTGTGGGTCAGACAGGCTGACTTTTCTTTCTTACTCCCGCCCTCAGGTGCCTGAGCAGGTTGGCCTGGGAAGATGGTGGCCAAAACACATGGCTTGGCTTCTCTGAAAGTCAGGCTGGCTGGGTCTGGATTCTCTTCTCCAGCTGCTATTCATACCAGGCTAGTGGAAAGTCCTGCTGGCATCTGCCCTTTGGGAGCTGAATGGGAACTAGACAGATAGACGGTGACTCTCTTTTCTGGGAGCTCACAGGAAACTGTGAAGAGATGTCCAAGCTGAAGTCCAGATCAGAAGTCAGAGCCAATGAAATCTGTTCTTCTTCTCATCTTCATGTGCCTTCCAGCCACTCCTGAAACATCCCCCAGTCATCCGGGAGCAGGGAATACACCTTGTCTATACAGGTTAACAGAGACCTATGATGTTTGATGAACTAGCCAAGTCCTTGGTCCATGTCTGCAGGCAAAGCTCCAATTGTCCTTGGAAAGCCCCCGATGGTATTTAGGACAATGGTTTCTAGCTCAAGACTTATTCAGGCAAGTCCGTCCCTGCTGGGCATCAGTGTGGTCGTCAGGAACCAGGAGGGGGCTGGGTAAATGCACCTGGAAGATCCTCCGGCTGCACATGCTATGGCTCGCCTTTTCTCCTTTCAGGCCTCAGTTTGTCTCTGTAAAATGGGGACATGAATGATGGCCCTCCCACACTCTTCCAGCTGGTCCCAGTCCAGGGAGATCACAGATGGGAAAGCGCTTTGAGCTCCATGGAAGAAAGGAATTCTATAAACCTAGGGGGTTATTATGCTGAAGATCTGGAAGCAAGCATGGGCTCGCACCCAGAGGCCTACAGGAAGTTTAGTCTGGCCAGTAGAGGGCTCTATGGAGAAGCTAGGTGGGCCTTGAACTGGAATCCATTTGATCCATGAGAGATCAGTCTAGACATCAAGCCTGCTGTGAGGGATTTGGGGACACGGCTATGAACGTAGGAGAATCCTTCGGTATGGTGGTGGGGTCTGGCAGGGTAAGGACATGAAGCAAACTTGCCTTCACCCAGTGAGTTGGGGGCGAGGATAGGCACTAGACAGGCATAAGGACTCTCTTGCCTGGGAGTCTACAGAAAACTGAGGAGCGTCGATGTCAAGACTGAAGCCTCGGTCAGAGCTTCAGGCTCCAGACTGCCCATCCAAGAGCATCCAAGTCCAGGATCAGACTGTGTCACCTGGGGGCAAGTTCCTTGGTTCTCAAGGTATCTAGTCCTCCCCATAAAAGGAGAGGCATCATTGCCTCTGCTTCCAGAGCCGCTATAGATTGACTGACCAATCCCTGAGCGACAGCTCTTAAAACAGGGCTGGACTGTGCAAACCGCCCCCCTGCTGTCATCATGGGTTACTTAACAGTCTAAATACTGGCAGTAGGCCCTGGCCATTCTGCTTTCCAGCCCTGGAGAGAGCCAGAGCCCCTGGGAAATGGGCAGCACAGGTGTGGGAGGGGCAGCAAAGGGACCCAGGTGAGCCTTGTCAGACCTGGGTGAGAGCTGACGGCTGTTCCCAGGGGTTGAGACTGTGGTTATCAGGATCATGTACTAGGAAGATCTTTCCTTCTGATCTCATTCCCTACCCGGGGTGGTCTGAAGTGGCAGGGACCACGTCAAAGATAGAATAGAGAGAGGCGGGGACTGAGGTTCAGAGAGGAGGACGAACAATGGGGGATGAAAGGGATTTGAAGGAAGACAGGTAACAGCCAGTCCTAACCAGCCAACCAGCCAGCATTCTCCTGTCTGAGACCCTCTCTCAGCCACAGTCTGTTCCTCTGAAATGGAGAAGTAGCCTTTTAGGTTACAGGGCTTCCAAGACCCCCTAAGATGGTCTGGGCCTCCAAAGAGTTCAAATGACCCCTAACATCTAGGGTGAGACCCCTCAGCTCACAAAAGCCCGGAGCTGGCTCTGTGCCTGCAGCCACCAAACCTTTTTGTATAGAAGACCAGTTTATGAAGAAAACTCCCAAAACAAACAGAGCTCAGCTGGCTGCCCCTCCCCAGCCTTGCCTTGCCCAGCCCTACCCACTCTCGCCTTTCCAGCCCTGGATAGGGAGGGTAGGGAGGAGACCCAGAGCCCTGGGAACCTGTTTTCCCAGCACAGGTGTGGAGGGGGGTAGTAAGAGGTCAGGGTGGGCCTTGTGGGGGCCCCAGACATGGAAGAGAATGATAGCTTGTCCAAGAAGCTGAGACAGTGGGCATTGGGAGACAGGTTAAATAAACCAATTCCAGAAATTTCCCTATGTCTAAAGAAAGGCATGAGTCCCTCTGGGAGAATGACCTGGGAGGTGACCCACAAGGTCCCCCTGGGAAAGATAGGAGCCAGCTTGGGGAGGGGCCGCTCACTCTATCTGAGGTTGGAGATTCTTACAGGATCTAACAATGGAACTAAGGAAGCCAGAAGTGCAGCAGAGCTGGTAAGAGAAAACCCTGGGCTGGAGAGATGGCTCAGTGGTTAAGAGCACTGACTTCTCTCCCTAGAGGTCCTGAGTTCAATTCCCAGCAACTACATAGCAGCTCACACCCATCTGTAGTGGGATCTGATGGTCTTCTCTGTTATGCAGGTATACATCCAAACACAGCACTCATATGCATAACTAAATAACTTTCTTCTTTTAAAATCAGTATCCTGGGGCCCAGAGAGACTGCTCTGCAGTTAGGAGCACCAGCTTGCTCGAGCAGAGGACCCTTGGTTCCTAGCACTCACTTGCCAGCTTCCAACAATCTGTAACTCCAGGTCCAGAGGACCTGACACCCTCTTCTGGCCTGCTTGGATGCCAGGCACACACATGGTGCACATGCAAGCAAAATGCTCATGCACATAAAATAAATTAATTAATAAAAAAATTTTAATTACAATTCTTGCAGGGTGTGGTGGCATATATCAGCAATCCCAGTGCTTCAGAGGAAGGGTTACTGCAAAGCCAAGGCCAGTCCTGCTGCACACAGAGCATTCTAGGCCAGTCAGGGCTTCATAGTGAGACCCTGGCTCTATAAATAAATAAGTAAGCAAACAGACAACCGCTCTGGTGGCAGTTGGGGTGTGGCTAGGAGTCCACGTGCTGCCAAGCATTTGCCAGGATCTGGTTTTCATCTTCATTCTTGAAGGAAAAACCACAGGACTCTGTACACACAGAGTAAGAGCAACCCGAGAGCTCAGACTCAGGCCGGGAGGGATGAGTCTTTTGAAGAGGACTGTGCAGATGGATAAACTGAGACTCGGAGAGTGGGGCTGGAATTCTAAGTAGAGTTCTATGTCAGGAGACGTGTAGGAAGAGGAAGTCTGCTGGGGCCCCTGCCTGGGTCGGGTTCCTCTTGGGACCTAGAGTTTCACAGACATTGCAGGGCCTTGCTGAGTCGGGGCAGGAACTGAGCTGGGGTAAGGGAGGGTCCTGGAAGGCTTGGGTGACAGGTCAGACTCATAACAACATGGCTGAAGAGGAAGGAGCTGCATCTCTGGGGATAGTCATGTTCTCTTTCTCTATCCTGGCGAGCCTCAGGAAGGCTAGCCTCTCAGCACCTCCTGAGCTGTAGCTGGAAGACCCATAGGGCTCAGAGAAAGCCCTGTTTTGGAGTTCCTGTTCTGGTGTTTGTCAAAACTTTCTGCACATCTGCTCACCCAGATAGGGAACTCATGACAGATAAAAGTACAGATACCACCAAAGGCCAGCTTGGTGAACCAGTGAGTTTTATTGGGATTTCCTACAGGGATATCGATGAGGGGTTACAGAGAGGAGCAGAAATGACTTAAAGACAGCTCAGTCACCAAAGCCCACCCCAGTATGAGTGACAGCTCACAAACTAGGAACCTGGAACACACTGCACGGTCTGCAAGCAGCTCAACAGGTTGTGAAGCGGTCAGCTCAGGAACTTTGGAAAATTCCACCAGACCCCTCCCCTCCTGGAAGAGAAAGGTCATAGAACACCTAGGCACCCCTCCCCTCCAGAAGGGAGAGGCTAATTAACATTCCTCAGACCACAGGGGATGAGGACTGACCTGTGGGTGGGAGAGACCCAGAGCACGTGGACACATTCCACAGGATGGACCGTTGGCCACCCCACCCACAGACAAGGGAGGTCCTTGCCACCTCATTCCCTAAAGACCAATCACAGTCTTCTGCTAATCATATTGTGCCTAGCTGCTGTTTCTCTAAAAACTATTATGGCTCACTGAACGAGCTGTGTGGGCTCGCTGCCTCTCCTTCAGGTGCAGGATGACCCCAACGCATTGGAACAATAAATTCCTCTTGCTTTTGCATCGAATCTCAGCTCCCCATGGTTTGCTCAGGGGGGACCCGGTAAGCTAAGGCTCTCCAGAGTCTTACATTTGGAGTGTCCTTTCCAGCTGTTTCAGTTGGTCTAAATTACTCTTCTGGGTAGCTTTTCAGGCCTTGGGGTCTTCTCAGCTCAGCTGAGTTTTTATTGCTTGCTCTGACAGGGCAGGGGCCTAGTGAACTTTATCAGTTTCAGGGACTTCCTGAAGCTATTTCGAGTTGTTTACCTTCTTGTTTAAAGGGTTTCCTGCAAGATGGAATGTTTTGTAAGACTCTGGGGAGCCTTCCTGGGTCAAGCATATTCAAACCACCACATTCACTCTCTGTTCCTCTGGGACAAATAAATCTCCTTTGCTAAGAACTTGGTCTTGAGGTTCTGAGCCGATACTGAGATACTGACCCCTTCACAGTTGGTGTTCTTAATCACTGAACCATCTCTACAGCTCCCGAGCCAGTTTCAACTCTTGGACCCTTTCCTTCCTCCACCACCCTTCATTGTCAGCCCCACTGCTCTGTGCCGCCAATGGGGACAGGTGCCCTCTGATCCAACTGTACCTCCCACCACTTCCTCTTGTGTGGTCCCAGCCCAGGTGGAGGCAGTGCAGAGCTGAGGAAACCTTTCTGTGTAAAAGACACAAGAAGCTCAGAGAAGTTGAACTAAAAGGGAGAGTCAGGTTAGGGATATAGCTCAGTTGGTAGAGGGATTGCTTAGCATGTAGAAGGCCCTGGGTTCAATCCCCAGCAGATACAAGCCAGACCTAGTGGTGCAAACCTCTATAATCCCAGTGCTTAGGAAGTGGAGGTAAAAAGACCAGAAGTTGGGGCTGGAGAGATGGCTCAGAGGTTAAGAGCACTCACTCACTGTTCTTCCAGAGGTCCTGAGTTCAATTCCCAGCAACCATAGGGCAGCTCACAACTGTCTAGTAGCTGTAATTCCATGAAATTTGATATCCTCTTCTGGTGTGCAAATGTGCATGCAGACAACACACTGGTACACATAAATCAATAAATCTTTAAAAAAAAAAAAAAGGCCGGGCTGTGGTGGCGCATGCCTTTAATCCCAGCACTTGGGAGGCAGAGGCAGGCGGATTTCTGAGTTCGAGAGTTTGAGGCTAGCCTGGTCTACAGAGTGAGTTCCAGGACAGCTAGGGCTATACAGAGAAACCTTGTCTTGAAAAACAAACAAACAAACAAACAAAAAATCAGAAGTGTAAGGTTATCCTTGACAACATAGCCAATTTGAATTTTGCCTGGAATACTTGAGACCTTATCTCAAAAACAGATAGATACGCAGTGGGGGGTGCATCCTTTTCCACCCTGGCCCAAAAGGATGATGTGGCTGGACCAGCACTGGCCTCATTGTGGCTGCTGTTTCCAGTTTTCAGAGTCTGTTGACTGTAATCTTGCTGCTTATGTCCTAACCCTGGAACCCAATGTCCTGGACAGAAATAAAACTGGACTATTGGGAATATTTTGGAAGTGTGCCCAAATTGGTGAACTCGAGAGTCCTTGCGTCGCCATATGCTGTATGATGACAGCCTTCAGCATCCTCGGCATACAGTAGCTGTGGGAACTACCAGCATGTGATTGCCATCAGACTGTAAACAAGGACTTGCTTCCAGAAGGAAGAACGGTTAAGCCATTTGTCTCTGAACATGGAATGAGATAAATTTCGAGATGCTGTTCTCTATCTTTATGCTATTGGACTATGAGCTGTACGAATAATGAAGATGTAACAGTTTAATATCCAGGAATGTGATTGTAGCCATCAAGCTCGGTTCTCTCACTCCAATATTACACTCTGCAAATGTCATTCTGTTCTGTCAGGACTGCTTTTCCTAAGGTTCTCCAGGCACAAAATAGAAACCTAGTGGCAAATTTCACAGGCTCCTTTGACTAGGGCTTCAGAATAATGTCTTCACTGAATGATATCTTCTAGCAACTGGCCTATTTTTTTTCTAGGCTTTTTTTTTTTTTTTTTTTGGTTTTTCGAGACAGGATTTCTCTGTGTAGCCCTGGCTGTCCTGGAACTCACTCGGTAGACCAGGCTGGCCTCGAACTCTTGAACTCAGAAATCCGCCTGCCTCTGCCTCCCAAGTGCTGGGATTAAAGGCGTGCGCCACCACCGCCCGGCAACAACTGGCCTATTTTTATTGAGAAAAAAATATTCTATTTTTGTTGTTGCTACTGTTCTTATGGATTGTGTTCCTATTTAAACCCTTTGGCTTGCTAACCAGAGTACCTCTATTCTTGGCAAATTCTGTAGTTTATTACAGGTGTCTAAAATATTTTAAACAAAACTCTGTATCCCTTTAATTAGCCTAAGAGTTGGGCTTAGTCACAAAGATACAGCTGCCGTCCTATGACGAAGACTATCTTCGAATGGAAAGCAGCAAATAGAACGATGAGAGTGTAAGCGTCGTACATTCTCCGTTCTCTGTAGTGTTAAGTCTTCCAACTACAGCGTCCATCGTAGTTACCCAGATGGGTTATTTGTGGTATTTTTAATGCAGTGCTTTAAATCTAGCTTACGTTCTGTCAGCTTGAACTGGAATCTCTTTCGTAACGTTGTAGGTGATAAACATATCTCATATCTGCTTAGTCTGGGGACGAGGCTCGAAGTCTATCTCAGCTTTGACACAGAATGTGAATAGTCTCCAATGAAGCATACATATCAAAGGATAAAAAGCAGATAGAGAGACAGACAGACAGAGCGATAGATGATAGATGAATGGATAGATGGATAGATAGATAGATAGATAGATAGGCAGACAGACAGACAGACAGACAGACAGCTGGAATGGCTTAGTGGGAAAAGGTACTGGGACAAAGGGGTTAGAAGAGAACAGACCCCACCAAGTGGTCCTCTGCTCCCCACACCTATGCTGCAGCTTGTGCCCCCCCATCATATTCATGATGACAATTGACTAAGAGAGAGGTTGGTGGCAGCCAGGTGCCCTCCTGTCCTCCTGTCTCTGCTCCTGAAGGATCTGACACATCCTTAGCACTCAGGGAAAGTTTGCAGGTGCTGTTATTGATCGGACCAATTCTCACCCCCTCACTTCTCATGAGGGACAACCAAGCCCAGAGAAGGTGTGGCCCTGTCCGAGGTCACACAGCAGTGGCCTCCTGCCAGAGACTTCTGGGCTGGCGCCACCCCAGGGTGGGTCCCGTGGGGCAGCCTCCATTGTGCACTCTTAAGCAGGAAACTGCTGTGCTCAGCACCCTGGGCAGCAGAGAGGAGGAACGAGTTTGGCTACGTGACTGGCAGGCCCTAGAGGCTGAACCAGGCCTGAGCCTGGAAAACAACCTGTAGTGGGGCTTGGGTGGAGAAAGGAGCGGCTGAGGGCTGCTTTTCCCCAGACAAGGCTGGGAGGCTCAGGGCTTGTTCCCTGCCTGTGTGGGGGTGGCTGGAAGGCTCACTGTAGGCCCAAGCTGCAGGGCTTTGGGGAGCTGTGGGGAACGTGGGTGAGCAATGAAGCCAGTGGGCACACATAACCCTGGCATGACCTATGTAGCATCCTGGCTTTCTTAGGCCCTGGTTTGTGGGGGGAAGTCTCAGCTCTGCCTGAGGGCTGCTGGGTACCTTGGTGACTTTGGCTACAGAGGCTCAAGGCACAGGGGCTGGGATTTCCTTGCCCTGGAACTCAGAGCCATGTGGAAGCCCCCTAGGGCCTCACTGCTATCACCGGGGCCTGACTCAGAGCTGGAAAACCGGCCGTGAAAAGGGCCCGCAGGCCCAAGGAAGCCAGGAACCGCAGAGAGGAGATAGATTGCCAAAACTACCAGGGGGCAAAGGGAAGCCATGGATGGTACAACCCAGGGGGAGGTGACAGGTGAGGCTTGGGGAAAGGGCACAGACTAGAGGCCAGAAGCCCGATGCAGCGGGAAAGACCCAGACAAGAAAAGAGAGCCTATTTAGGCATCTATGTGGAACTGGGGGAAGACAAAGTCAGGTTTGAAGTGCAGGCATGGGGGCGTCCTTTTTCGGGCTCCCTAAGGATCGCTCCTCTTTGTGGCTGCTAAGCACACTTCGTCCCTGGTGACTTGCCGATCATTTTATGCATGAAGACATGGGAAGGGTGGAACTGGAGGAACTGGCTCAAAACCTAAGGGACCTCCCACCTCCTTCCCTGAACACTCCAGCGCTAATTGCTCTAGGCAAGGAGCACCCTGAACCTGGCACACGGCACAGTTACAGGGCTAATGTCAAAGCGCCTGCCTTCCTGGACATGAGAAGACCAGCAAAGAAGCTGGACTCTGGGGAAGGCCCAGGGGCCTGAGGCAGCCCTGGGAGTTGGTCATGGTGGGCACCAGGCATGAGCCAGGACATCAGGGCTTCTATGTCCTTGGCAGTAGGGACCGACTCTGCTGTGGAGATCCATGTTTTGAGGAAATGAAATCCAGGAAGGGTGACCAGGAGAGAGTCTCAGCCCGGTTACTAGAACTGCCCAAGACGAGGGTGCCACAACCCCATATCTGCAGCCACACTGTGTTACCGTGCCCACGGGAAGACACCAGCACCAACATATCCTGCTTTACCTGGATCTCTCTGGCTCTCCAGTTATTTGTCTGTAAAATAGGCCTTGGTTGGTTGATGGTGCCTCAAGGGACTAATGGCAGGAATTAGTGAGTCTGAGGCAGGGGCATGGCATTTTGTATGTTTGACAGCAAGCAGATATTGCTTGCCTTGAGCAGCCCCAAGAGGCATATACAGAAGGAGGAAATTAGTCTCTGGTGGGTTAAGGCAGTGGTTCTCAATCTGTGGGTCGCGACCCCTTGGGGTCGAATGACCCTTGCACAGGGGTCACCTGTCAGATATCCTGCGTATCCGATATTTATATTATGATTCATACCAGTAGCAAAACTACAGTTGTGAAGTAGCAACAAAAATAATCTTATGGTTGGGGGTCACCACAACATGAGGAACTTTATTGAAGGGTCAGAGCATTAGGAAGGCTGAGGACCACTGGGTTAAAGGGATTTAGGATTGCCCTATGATTTTAAGGCACCAAGTCCGGTGTCTTAGTCAGGGGTACTATTGCTGTGGTCAAACACCATTTCCAAAAGCAAACTTGGGGAGGAGAGGGTTAATTTCCCTCACAGTTCCAAAAAAGCATCATCAAAAGCAGCCTGGACAGAAACTCAAGCAGGGGAGGAGCCTGGTGTCAGGGGCTGATGCAGAGGCCATGGACTCTGCTTACTGGCTCGCTCAGTCTGCTTTCCTAGAGACCACCAGCCCGGGGATGGCACCTCCCACAACGGGCTGGGCTCTCCTCCAATCGCTGATAAGACAATGCCCTACAGTCAGATCTCATGGAAGCATTTTGAGGTTTGTTCCCTCCTTCAGACAACCCTAGCTTACGTCAACTTGACATCAAACTAGCCAGCACACCTGGAGTGTCGGCACTGTGAGAGGAATGGCCAGTAGGTGGGAACAGGGTATGGCCACCTCGTGGCTTGAGCCCTTTCCTCTTGTCTCTTCTGACATCTTTTTCCTTCACAGCCTCACCAGGGGCAGACACCAAGAGGTATCAGGCCCCCTCTCTTAACCCCAGCAACCATCCTTGGCGCAATGACCCTCCAGGGTCTAACCTGGGTTTTTCCTGTCCAGTGATAACTCGTCTGCCCCACTGATGTGGATGAAAACCTACCAGCCGCATTTCCACATGCCTCATGCCTTAGGCCTCAGGGGTGCCCAGCTCTGCCTGCCTGCCCTGCATGGCAACGGCAGCATGCTCCCTGCCACACCCAGTGGGTCTTCAATGGACACACTCCGGTCCCCTCTGGTGTCTACACTCAGCAGAACAGGGCCTTGAATTCCAACTGGAACCGGGCAGAAGCCAGTCAGTCAGCGCTGGCACACCTGGCCAGGTGAGAAGACACTGAAGCCAGGAGCCAGCTCATCGCTTGGGTGTAAACACCAGGGAAGTGGGAAGCTGGCAGCTGCCTCCTCTACCCTTTCCCCGGCCCCCTCCCTGGGGCCCCACCCCTGGGACAGAGGATGTCCTAACTTGTTAGAGGAGTTTGCATCCCACACCTGTACCCACAGTGGACGTGTAGGGAGGTCATGGATGGCGTGGGGCAGGGTAGATCATCTTCGTCTTCTAGACCCCCGATTGACATGCTGGCGTGGCCCCCATTCCCCCAAAAGCCTGGAAGCCTGGGCCACTTGCTCCATGTCCCATCCCCAGATAGAACAAGGGCATTATGGGAGCTGGAGCATGCCTTGGGCAGGGCCTTCCGGTTCCTAGTTCCATTTATTTATTTATTTATTTATTTATTTATTTATGGTTTTTTGAGACAGGGTTTCTCTGTGTAGCCCTGGCTGTCCTGGAACTCACTCTGTAGACCAGGCTGGCCTCGAACTCAGAAATCCACCTGCCTCTGCCTCCCAAGTGCTGGGATTAAAGGCGTGCGCCACCACACAGAAACAAATAGAATACTTTGGTTTTTTATTAAATATTTTTTAAAATATGTGTGTGAGCGCATGTGTGCAAGCGTGCATGTGTGTGTGTGTGTGTGTGTGTTGCCACATTTGTACACAGGGGCCAGTAGCAATTGAATCCCTGAAGCAGGGGTTGTCGACAGTTGTGAGCCTCCTGATGTGGGTTCTGGGAATGAAACTTAGGTCCCCTGAAATAGCAGCAGGTGCTGAGACGTCTGCCTAGCCCCAGTCAAGGTACAATCCTGGAGCAGATGAATAAAGCTCAGAGAGGGTAAATGAACTGGCCGAGGTCACACAGCCAGAAAATAGCTCAAATTAAAAACTGACCCAGGCCAATTTAACTTCTGAACCCAGGCCCAGCTACCAAGGCTGGAGCCCCACATATGCACTAAGTACAGGCCCCCACCCTCCTGCCAGAGTGCCACCCACACACACTTCCAGACCTACCCATTCAGGGACACAGTGAGTATCTACCCTCACTGCCCACATCATCCAGGCCCCTGTCCTGGGCGCTGCCTCTGCCATCTCCAACAGATACACAAACTTCCTTCGACGCCGGTCTCACGCTGCCCTGTAACCACCCCCTCCTTTATGCATGCAGAAGGCAGGATAACACATGCCCTCCTCCGCCCCCACAGCCTGTGCCCTCTCTGCCTCTGGGCCCCAGTAGCTCCCTGGGCTGTGTTTAGAGAAACTGCAGAACCACAAGACAGCAGTTCTGCAGGGCCCTGTGGTGTGCAGAAGATAGGTGCAGGTTAGAAACAGCAGCCTCCCTTCTGGGTTAGTCAGTCCTGGGCCTGAGTGGTGTCAGGGGCTGGCTGCTTACAGGGCAATCTCAAGATATGCCCTCCCCTCCTAGCTCTGTCCCTGGTACAGTCTTTGGGGAGTTAAAGGGAGGTATAGACCGGGGGAAGGGCAGGACCCTGGGACCCCCAGGTCCTGGTCTATGCAGCCCAGGCCTATGTGGGGAACCACCGGGGTCTCAGGTTTCTAGACCAGGACAAGGAGGAACAAGACTTGTTCTCCTGAGTCGCCCCTCCTTGCCTCTCTATAATAAGGTCTGTGATGGCACAGACCAGCATGGTTCCACACTTGACACCCAGTGTTTAACCACAGCAATTCAGAGCAATGCACTAGGCCCTCATCTATCTCAGGTACCAACAGTGTTCCCATTTCCCAGACAGATAAACTGAGCACCGAGAATTAAGGCACTGACACTTGGGTCTTGGCATAAAATGAGTGTTCCTTCGATGCTGATGAAAGAATAAACCTGCAGGGCATGTCGGGGCCCAAGCCTCATCCAAGGGAAAGCCTTAGGATTTGAATTCAGGTCCAACTTCCTTTGCAGCCACAGTGCAAGCCTGTCTACCTGGCTGGGACCTGTTCCTCGCCAGCAGCCAGTGGCTTTCTTTTTGAATGGAAAATGTCAGAAGGGTCCCCTGAGATCCCTTCCTGGATGCCATCCCCGGACACAGAAGCAGTGCTGCATACTGGCACACCAAACAAAGCCACGGCAGGACCATAATGCACCAAGACTCTGCCCTGTCACATCTGAACACAAATAAATTAAAGAATGTATTCTAACGCCCGGGAGGTGCCAACATCCCTTCTCCTGGCTGAATGGGTGACGGCAGCAGTTTTAGTGTCACTTTATGGCTCTTCCTTTTAGATAAAAAAGATCTCTAAGATCCCCAGTCAGAGTCACCTCTGCTCTGCGATGACCCCTGACCCAGAGCAAATCTCCACTTCCTTACACCCCACAAAGCATCCCGTCAAGCCAAGCTTGTCTAAGTCCTTTCAAAGGGGGTTCAGACACCCCGAGTTTTCCATGTGTGCGTTCCCTGAGTTTCAAGCAACAAGGCACAGACATGGTCCTACGACCAAACAGGACCTGTTTTGTTGGGTCCCATTTCGTTGATGTTTTTGGAGCTGGGAGCCAGCGAAGTGTCAGCCTCCGGTGAAGCGTGACAGAGTCTGGGAGGAACCTTAATCTCTACCCCTGCCAGGAGGCCCATTTCCAGGATCTGAGACAAGAGGGCTGTCCCTACACCACCTGCCAGTCCCTGGCCACCTAAGACTAAATATGAGGTGAGACACTCCTGCTGGGCCCCTGGTTCCCTCGGCAGACCCTGTCCCCTGCAGACGTCAGAGGCCAGAAGAAAGGACAGAGCAGAAGGCTCAGAGTCTGGCGATCTGGCTGTGTTTTGCTTCTGCCTCTTTTGTCTCACAATCTGCACCTTAGTTTTTCCATCCACACAATGGGCAGGGTGGGGTTAAGTGAGATAAATGATTCCTAGCTGGCTCCCCACCTGGCTCTGCCTCTTGAGTCTTTGCTTTATACCCTGGAGTAGGCAGGTAGGAATCTGGCCTCCCCTTCTTGACAATGCCCCTGAGAAGGTTAGCCCAAGTTGACCCTGGGCTGAACTGAAGAGCAGACAAAGGTTCAGGTGGGTCTCATATGTCTTCAGTCACCAGACTCCTGACTGGGGAAGCAGTATGGCGGAGATCTTTGCTACGAGATCAGGGTTCAGGGCTATGTCCTTCCTCCATGTTCCTCCTTGTCCCTAGATCAGGGCCCATGTCCAAGGCAAACAGGACGGAGCAGAGGTGCCACAGGAAAGCCAGGCAGAGCCTCGGGGCTCGTTGCAGGATGAGGACTCTGTGGCGGGGGTGTTGAAGGAAGAAACCTTTCTGTAAGCTCTTTCAGCTCTAAATCCTGCAGGGGGATGTGGCGTCCTCCGCTTTGCCCTGGGCAAGAGGGAAGGAAGGAGTTTAGCTATGGGGCCCACGTGTGTGCCAAGGACTGTGACCTTTCCAGAAAGGAAGGGCCCAGTGTAGAGATCAAGGGAACTGGAGTTCCTTGGAGCCCAGATTCTCCACCCAACCCTGTCAAGAGGAAGAAAGCAGGAGTCCTAAAGTTTGACAGGGTACAGACCCTCTCCCGCGCCTTCCCTCCACCCAGCCACCTTCTCTCTGGTGCATTGAGAAATGCTGGTTCCTTTGCCTGGACTGCCTCTCCCTCCTACAACCCTGTTTGCCTGGTGATTGTTCCTCATTCTTGCAATCTCAGCTTAACTTGCTTCCTCCAGGAAGCTTTCCCTGATAGGATCCTGGTTGCAAGATTCCTCAACCTTGGCCGCGCGATGGCTTGTAGCCTCCTGTCTCTTATCTCCCTGGTATGTGTGTGGGGTCAGGGGCAGCCTGCGTCATTCACCACTGAATTCTCGGTGCCTGTGAGGAGCCTGGTTTACAGTGGCACCATGTGAGAACCTGACATTGAGTGAGACTGTAGACTGTAGACCGGAGAGCTCCTCAGGGAACCGAGAGCAAGGGGCCTTCAGTCCATCGTTGGCGTAGTCATGTGTAAGGGTTTTGAGACTAAGGTGTCAGAAGTAGTTATACAGAAGCCACATGCTGGCTGAGGCATAACCTGGGCAAAGGTAAGAACAAACTAGTGTGAGGTAATCATTTTGAATAGGGATTTCGAGTAACAAAACTGTCTCTAGGCTCCACATCGCTGCTGAGGAAAACCTAAATCCCAAGATCGAATAATTTTTTTAAAATTTTACTAAATTTTATTTTACGTATATGAATATCTTGTCTCTAGGTATATATGTGTACCACTTGCATGCCTGGTACCCATGGTGGACAGAAGAAGGTATCAGATCTCCTAGTACTGAAGTCGTGGATAGTTATGAACTACCAAGTAGAAGCTGGGAACCCAACCCAGGTCCTCTGAAAGAGCAATACAGGCTCCAAACTCCCAAGCCAGCTCTCCTGCCTGCCCAAGACTCAAGGTTTTAAAAACACTGTTCATGCTTTGCCTGCATTGATGTCTGTGTACCACATGCTGTGTACCACGTGTGTGTCTGGTGTCCTTGGACGCCAGAAAAGGCTACTGAATCCCCTGGGACTGGAGTTACAGAAGGTTGAGAACAGCCATGTGGGTGCTGGGAACGGAACTGTGAGTCCTCTCTCTCTGTGAGAACAGCAAGTGCTTTGAACCTATGAGCCAGCTCTCCAACCCTGTCTAGCAAGACATTAGGAAAATTCTGTGTGTGTGTGTGTGTGTGTGTGTGTGTGTGTGTGTGTGTGGTGGGGGTAACAGATTGTGCTAGGGCAACTGGATATACCTCACACACACAACAACAAAGCTCTCTACTGTACACTTGCACACTAGTCACCACTCACAAGGAGATCGAGGCCCTCAGGGCCACAATTACTACCCATATCTCAGGCGTGTGAGAGCAGGGTGTCACTGCTCTGGTCCATAATCCTAGCACTTGGGAGGTGGAGGTCTGGAAACTCAAGGTCACTCTCAACTACAGGAAAATTTGTTTCCAAGCCGGGCTTGGTGCGACATGCTGTCAGTCCCATCACTCATGAGGCAGAGGCAGGCAGATCCCTGTGAATTCAAAGCCAGCTTAATCTACAAAGCAAGTCCAGGACACCCAGAGCTGCAGAGAGAAACCCTGTTTCGAAAAGCCCAAACAGGGGGGAAAAAGTCTCCAAACTATATAGACATCAAAAGAAGGTGTATGAGCCCCTCCTTCCAGCACCGTTGGAGGTTGGAGCATCCAGCAAGAAGAGAGTTCAATGCACACCAGGGGGAGGTCCCTCACAGAGCTAGCTCTAATCCCACCTCAGCTTGGATTTACAGCTTTCCAGAGTCTGAGGATATTCATAAAACACATCTGTTTGTTTGTTTATTATGTACATGCGGAAGATGGATGACAACTTTGGGGACTCCTCTCCTTCCTCCATGTGAGTCCTGGGGATCATACTCAGGCCATTAGCTTGTCATTCGACGTATTTCCCCGAAGAGCCATCTTGCTGTCCTAAGTGTGAGAAATCTGCTTCTGCCATCTGAGTCACCCAATCTGTGGTATTTTTTGTTACCACAGTCTGAGTGAAGACAATGTCATTAGTCACGAGGGACGGTAAACCACAGTGACATTCCATTTCACACCCATTAAAATGGCGGCAACCAAAGCGACAGGCAGTAACAAGAGTCGCTGAGGCTGCGGGGACAGAAGCCCTCTCTATCAGGATAGGATGGAAAATGGGCCACCATTTTGGAAACCGACATGTGGTCCCACAGGGTCAAGCAGCTCCACCCCCTGAAGTCCCTCAGAAAATAGAAACGTGTTCAGGTAAAGCTTAGACACCTGCAGGTGGGTCACAGGGTGATGCAGCACTGGGGAAGCTGAGGCAGGAGGACAGAAAGTTTTAGGCTGCTCCAGGTGATGGAGTGAGACCCTGTCTCAATAACAAAATCCAGGCCCGAGGATGTTGGCCCAGGTGAGTAAGGGGGCTTGCTGCACAGGCCTGAGGAACTGAGCTGGATTCCCAGAACCTGCCTGGTAGAGGCACAGAGCCAACCTGTGAGGACTGTCCTCTGCTTTCCACCCACATATACCACATGTATGATACAACTATTTCTCTCTCTCTCTCTCTCTCTCTCTCTCTCTCTCATACACACTCATACACACTCATACACAAATACAAACACTAACTCATACACACACTTACACACATAACATAACACACAGACACTACATGTATATATAACACACACAGGCACACACACATCATAACTCACACACAGACACCACAAACATATATCACTTATTCAGACACACACAGACTCACACTCACACACTCACACTCACACAGAGACAAACACACACATACACAGACCCACAGTTACACAGAGAGACAAACACACTTACACACACACTCAAACACACACAGAGACCCACACTCACACACACACAGAGACAGACCCACACTCACATACACACAAACCCAAACTTACATACACACACATACTCACACACACACAGAGAGACCCAAACACACACATACACACACACACACACATACACACACACTAAACCACTGAACAAGAACAGCCTGGCTTGGTGACACTAGTCTCTAAGCACAGATACTGAGGAGTCTGGAACTTTGACACTTCAAACCTTCCATGGCTATAGAGTTCAAGGCTAGCCTGGGCAACTTGATAAGACACTTGCCTAAACAAAAAGTGAAAAGGAGGCTGGGGATGTAGCTGCAGTCTAGCCTGAGCTAGGCCCCAGGTACAATTCCCAGGACCCAAAGCAAACAACACTGAAAGCAGCACACCAAAGCAGGTTCTGAGACACTACGAGTGGCCTTGGATAGCTCGGGGCACGTGAATGTCACAGGCTGTAGGCCTCATTTCCGCCCATCCCACAGTTCTTCACACATTTGCTGGAGTTAAAAGTTCCATTCACTGAGCCTCTAACACACCAGAGTGGCACAAGGTGTTTTCTCTTGTTCACTGTCTCACAACGCATGGGGCCAAGTACCCAATCATCATGGAGTTCCTGTCCTGTCAAAGAACCTGCCTGGCTCACAGATGCCACTGCTCCGAGCAGGCACTTTGGTTTTAGGCTTCCTGGTTGGCCACATAGAACCTCTGAGGGAGAAAGAAACACCATAGACCCTTCACGGGAGGGAGGAACAGGCTAGACTAGAAAAATCCTACAGAAAGAAAGTAGACTCGGGGTCTCACATGGGCTAGACAGGTGTTCTACACCCTCTCCCTGAGCTGCAGCATTGCAGTGGTATGTGTGTGTGGTGTGTGTATGTGTGCTGTGTATGTGTCCGTGTATATATGTGTGGTTTGGTGTGTGTGTTATCTGTGTGTGTGTTATGGTATGTGTGTTGTGTATGTGTGTTATAGTGTGTGTGTGTGCGTGTGTGCCTGTGTAAATTATTTTTGTTTTTTTAAGACCTTGTTTCTCTGTATAGTCTTGCCTGTCCTGCAACGCGCTCTGTAGACCAGGCTGGCCTGGAACTCAGAGATCTGCCTGCCTCTGCCTCTGCCTTTGCTTGATTAAAGGTGTGCACCACCTCTGCCTGGCTTACTGAGTTAGTCTTTACTGGTTGAGTTTTGGCGGCTTCAGATCTCCAGGAGCTGAAAGTCATCTTGGGCTATATAGCAAGTTCAAGGCAAACCTGGGATTCATTCCCCTTGTCTGAATGAAGGAAGGAAGGGAGGGAGGGAGGAAGGAAGGAAGGAAGGAAGAAAGAAGGGAAGGAGGAACAGAGGGAGGGAGGGAGGGGCAGTGTCTGGGATATGGCCAAAGAGTAGTGGACAGCCTGTCCCTGGCCCAGTTCTGCCTGTGTCAGACCAGCTAAGCCTGGCTCCAGAGACTTTCTTTCTTTATTTATTTACTTATTTGTTTATTTACGTGTTGTGTTTTGTTTTTATATTTTTTTAAAAGTACATTTATTTATTTTATTTGTGTCCGTGTTTGTGCGCGTCTGTGTGATGTACGTGCATGCAGGCACGTGTGGAGGTCAGAGGACACGTTTTGAGAGTTCCCTCTCAGGCAGGTCCTGAGGCTTGGCAGCAGTCAATGCCCCCTACTTAGCCATCTCACCAGCCCTCTTGGTTTCTTACAGCTGCATCTGACATCTCTTTCTGCTCTCCACTCCCTCGCCCTCCCCCAACCCTGCACCACCCCACACCCCACCTCTCCCGACCCCCAACCCTTGTCTTATGGGGGCCGGGAGTCACAGTGCAGAAAGGAACAGGACTAAGGCAGGAGTAGGGTCAAGAAGTCTCCAAACTCTGGAAATCTCATCCTAAGATTGGCAGGGGTAGGATCACTGTCCCCGGCCCTGCCCAAGCCTGCATAAAGTCCCGTGCCCCCTACCTTTGTCCCGCAGGAGGAGGTCATGTAACCAGTAGCCAGGTTAAACTTTCTCTCCACTTAAAATGTCCTGTCCAGCAGCACCTGCCGTGGCCAATGACGTACACTCACCCGACAGATGCTACTCACCTCTGAAAGCTTTAACTAGCCCTTGGCCACCCCTAACTCCACATTAGCCAGCTATCTCAGTTAAACCTGTCGCACTTGCTGTTTGAGGTCTCCACTCCCTGTAGCCTTCCAGCCTTCCAGCTTCCTGATCCGGGTGGGGAAGTGGGAGACAGAGGGGCATGTGGTGGGGGCAGAGATGTTGGGGGTGGTGGGAACGACAGCTGAGGGGACCAGCCAAGCCTGTTCCTTAGGTGGGCTGCCTGAGGTGGGAATGGGGGGAGAGGGTGAGAGTTTGGTGGGGGATGGGAGTTTGGGAGGGTGGGGGGAGGGTGGAAAAAAGGAGCGACAGCTGATGGGACCAGACCCCTTCCCTGGGTATGCTGTTTGAGGTCTCCATCCCCTTGGGACTCCTTCCTGCCTTGCTCTGCCTAGGATTCCACCTGACTAACCAGGTACAGGCAGGCCTACAGCTGAAGGGCCCAGTCACCTCCTTTGCGACCAGAAGGCGTTGTTTGTGTCTTTCCGAAGGACCAGCCCAGACTTATTTGGGTCCCACCAGAAATGTCTGATACCACTCCTCCGACCAAGAAGATGGCCGGCTTCTCTCAGGCGGCTCAAGGACTGAGAAGACAAAGGAGGCCCCATGGGACAACCAGATCCTCCTGGAGGGGCCGCCATGACCTCGAGTGCACTGCCCAGGCCACGTGTCCTCCAGTCTCCCTCTCCTCTATTCTGTTTTTGTTACTCTTCATTTTAACTGGGCTGCCACCCAGCCTCTTCCTCATCATTCCAGTATCCACCACTGGAGACTCGCTGTGTCCCACAAGGGACAGAATGAAGTCATGGGAGCCCAGGATTGCCCACTTGAAGGATGCCAGACCAGGACTGAGATTGCCTTACACCCAACTCGATCTCCACCGCTCCCAGCCTTTGCTCCGCTTTCCTTAACACAACAGGGTTGACGACCTCCGTGAAGCCTCCCTATATGGAGGTCGCAGACATCTGAGATTCAGGAAGTGAATCCACCAGCCACGATGGCACGATGCTCGCCAACCTCAATGCTCACTCGTTTTTAGCTTTCCATTGGCCATCCCTCAGATGACCCGTAGGGAACGGGAGTTATAGGCAAGCCCTACCCTAACAGCAACGCCAAATACCCAGTGGCTAATGAACACATCTCCCGCCAGCTCGTCCCTGACTCCACTGACCAACTTGTTAACATCCTTCAACAGAAGAACCGAAAGGAGGTTCAAGCCACCCTTCCCTGGCTATGACACATCCAGTATCCAGCCAATCTCCTTTCCCTAACAGCCCACCGTCCCTCCTCTCAATACTTTCCCTGCGCCTCCCTCTCCCAGCCTCCATTGCCAACTGTTACCGTTTGCATAATCTCGGCCCAGGCACTATTAGAAGGTGTGACCCTGTTGGAGTTTGTGTGGCCTTGTTGGAGTAGGTGTGTCACTGTGAATGTGGGCTTTTAAAACCCTCGTCCTAGCTACCTTGGAAGTCAGTACTCTGCTAGCAGCCTCCAAATAAAGATGTAGAAGTCTCACCTCCTCCTGCCCCATGCTCCTGCCTTGATGATAACTGACCCTCTGAACCTGTAAGTCAGCCCCAATTAAATGTTGTCCTATAAGAGTTGCCTTGGTCATGGTGTCTGTTCACAGCAGTAAACCCTGACTAAGACAACAGCTGTTCCTATTAGTGAGTTACTAAACATTCCTCTTTTAAATCTACCCTACCCCCCTTTGTCTTGTAGAGCCCTCTTCAAGGTCCCATTCTACACGTTCCTGTGACATCACTGTCCCCAAGCCAGCGAGCGTTAACCCTCCTGCTCCTGTCCGGTGCAATGACAAAGTTATCAGTTCCCGCGTTAATCATCCTTTTCCAAGGTTTCTCCACTCCCCTATTAATTGTTCCCCAAGTTTATCTCTCTGAGTCCGAGGAACTCACCTCACATCTGAAGGGGCTGAGAGAAAAGGGAGGTCTTCATCCCTCTGCTCATCCGACTGGGTCTCAATGTCTCTCCGGGAGCCACTGGAGCAGCCTTTGTCCGAACATACTCTGGCCGGAGACTTCCGGGATAAGTTTGACCAGGCCATGGCTCCCACCATAGAGAACGGTCTTTCGAGCAACAGATCACCTCTCAGGCTTGGCTGGGGGGCAGGGTGTTCTACAAAACCAGAGACATTGGGACTTAGTGGCTGCTGAACTGGGAGGGACGTGCGTTTTCTTGGGGAGGAATGCTTTTAATTAATTTAAATTAAATGAAAAAATAAATTTTAATTTTTGCTTTTAATTTTTGCTTCTCTGTCAGTGAATCTGGACTGGTGGGACAAACTCTGCAGAAGCTCAAAGATCTGCATTGAGAACTCCAGGGAGGCACCCTTACCTCGTGGTACCCAGATCCCCGCTTTCCTCCACCCCCATGGATTGGCTTCTCCCCCATGGATTGGCTCCTCCCCATGGATTGGCTCCTCCCCATCCTGGTCTCTGTACTGGCCTTTGGGACTTTCCTCCTGACACTGCCTCATCAAATTTTGAAACCGACAGATAAGTAAGATTATAAGAATCAGTGCCAATCAGGCTCTGGTTAGACACCAAACCATTCCCAACCTAGAGGCTGATGGCTGTGCTGATGTTTTCCCCTTTATAAAACAAAAAAGGGGGTGTGGGTCCAGGGAGCCATGGGACCCAGAGGAGCAGGCCTGGAGCTAGAGTGGGTCTGAGGTGTAACCAAATCCCAGAAACCTCACCCGGAGATGGGCAAGGGCAGGACCTCCTCTTATCTGGGTCTGCGTGTCCTGGTGCTGGTAGCCCTGAGCACGCACCCCCACTTTGCCACACAGGAGGAGGTTACGTAACAGGTGGCCAATTTCCTTTCTCTTATAAGGTCATGTCCATCAGCAGCTGGAATTCCTCCTCATACAAATGAGCTGGCTTCATTACCCTGGTCAGTGATGTACACTCACCCCGATAGCCCCCTCTCACCCCCCAAAAGTTTAAATAGCCTTTGTCCCCCCCCCCAATTAAATGAGCTGTCTCACTGAAGCCTGTCTCCCAAGAGTCTGTTCTCTCAGGATCCGTGGTCATGATGGATGGTGGTCATGCTGCACGGGACGGGAAGCAGGGACCAGTGCCTCTCTAGTGTCTTCTCTATAGAGCCTTCTCTTCTGGGCTGGGTCATCTTTTGGGATTTGGAGCAGGCCCCTGGGTGAGAGCCACCGACCAGAAGAAAATGAAACCACAGTGTCTTCTCTGGATCTTCTGCTTCTGTGCAGCTCCTCCCCTCAGACACGACACTGCTGTGCTATGGGGTCTCTGGTCACTCCATCCCTAACCCATCCTCTCTGGGACCTCCCCTAAGACATACCCCATCCTCCCCAGCCTCCTACCCTCAGCCCCCCTCCCCTGAAGTCTGTCTCTCCTCTGGTGGCTCCAGTGGTTTGGATACCCTTAGCTCCAGCTGCCCGCATGACCTCACTTTTCCCACCACACACACAACACACAACACACACACAAATTCACAGTGAGTTCATACAAACACACAAGAACACACACAACACACATACAAACATGCACACACTGAAGTACACACACACACACATACACATCCCTTCTGGGTGTGTCTTACTAGATCTGAGGCAGCATTGGCTCCTCCCATGGACCGCGGTCAGGAGCCTGCCTACCTCATCAGGTTGGGGGAGGGGAGGGAACAGAGACTAAACTCACAAGAGGCCCGGCAAGCTGGGCTCGCAGAGAACCAGCTCTGCTCAGGGTGCAGCCTGGCCATACTCTGCAAAACCCCTCTTCCAGTAGCCTCCCGTCTGCTGGGGACCTGAGTATGTAGGGCAAGATCTTCCCACCCCCGAGGAACTGACAGTCAGCCCTCTGCTTTCTGCAAAGTAGGGAGACTCTGGCATGTGCCTCAGTTTCTTCCTCTGGAAACCAGAGTCCGGGTGCCAGTCTGGTGGTGTTGCTGGCAAGCTACAAGCCCTGGGCAGTGATTCGCAGACTCCCTCCTTCAAGCCCCCAGTTCTGGGTCCTGGACACCTCTCTAGCTAGCCATCCACTAGTGGCCTGTGTCCAGGAGAGCTTCCCAGCAGACTTGGGGGGTCGGAGGGAAGGGGTAACCGGCCTTCTGCCTTTTAATTTAGATTCCTGGGTTTATGGCAGGAAGCACGGACTGACTGACGCTGTAATTAAGGCAAATCCTGAAGCCAGAGCAGGCAGAGAGTGGAGCTCAATAGAAGGCTGATTCCCACATCTCACTCTCCAGCCCAAGTCCCAACCTCAGAGCTTCAGCAGGCACCCCTGCCTCAGCGCTACAGCACGGACACCATTCTGCATCCCGGAGAAGCCGCGCTGGGTGACTGCACACCAAAGGTCTCACTGCACATGCGTGCATCTCCTCCCGACACCTGCAGCCATCTATCCCAGGAGTGCAGGGAGGGTTCAGACTCTGAAACTAAAGGGTCTGTCTTCACTGAGCACACCCAACCCCCCAGTCTGCATTCCTGAGGAGTCTGGGCAGAGTCTGGTCAGGGATACTGTGGGAGGAGCAGATCCCACCCAGGGTCAAGAGCAGGGCAGGAGCTTAGGGCTGAGTGCCCGGCCTGCTGCAGAAGCCTGGCAGCCAACGCCTGGGGCAGTGCTGTCGGAAGACCTGGGGACTCAGCATCTCCTAGAGCTTCTTCCACTCGTGGGCCCAAGAGCTGGAGCTCAGATTGTCTGCATGTCTCTGGTCCTTACGGGCTCTCCTGCTTCCTTCATGTAAGATCCATCAGAAGGGAGCAATTGTCTTCAGGAAGAGTGTTCTCTCTCACAGTACATACACAGGGCTTTTACCTCCCGACCCCTCATCCCCTCTTCCTTCCTTGGCCTCCCAGGCTCTGTGCCTTTCAGCAACCCGTGCCCTCTGTGGACCTCTGAGGTAAGAATTAGTGGTCTGGGCTTGACCAGTGGCTCGGGCCTAGAATCCCAGCTACCTGGAAGGTTGAAGGTTGAAAGTTCAAGTCCTGCCTGGGCTATAATATAATAGAGATGCTGCCCAAAAATAAAAGGTTTAAAAAAGAAAAGAAGAGGGCTGAGTAGCTGGCGAGATGACCCAGCAGGTAAAGAAGCTTGCTGCCAAGTCTGACGACCTGAGTTCGAATCTCAGAACCCTCATGGTGAAAGGAGAGAACTGACTTCCCCAGATTGTCCTCTGGTCTTCACATATGTATTGCAGCATACATGTGTGTACACACACACACACACACACACACACACACACACACAAAAGTAAATGCAATTTTATAGAAAGAAGATTGTAAAGACAGGTTAGTATACACAAGGTTCTAGGTTCGATCCCCAGGACTGCAAAGAGGGGCATGGACAGACTTAGGGTTTCTTTTTTTTTTTTTTCCGTTTTTTGAGACAGGGTTTCTCTGTGTAGCCCTGGCTGTCCTGGAACTCACTCTACAGACCAGGCTGGCTTCGAACTCAAAAATCCGCCTGCCTCTGCCTCCCAAGTGCCCGGCGACGTAGGTTTTCTAATTTCATAATCTGGTCCCAACCCCAGAATACATTATCAAGCATCAAGTCACAGAACAGCTGAGGCGAGGGAAAGCACAGAGCACATGGGACTTGCTCAGCTCCCAACTTGCCAGGGGTCATTTTTTACCTCAATTACTTAGTCTTTACCATGGGGTTTGGGGTCTGACCTGAGCTGTCTTGGGAGGATGTGTCTGTGTGTCACAGTGGGCTGGGTCTGCTACTGTGGACGGTTGACATCCTATGGGGCTGCCTGGTGGGCAGCTCGGCCTAAACCCCATGGAGCGAACCCTGGGGTCTGAGGCCTGAAATGGAGGCTGAAGGGAGGGGGTGTTAGGCATTCCACAGGCTGGGGAGAAAGGGGGCTTTGTTCCCTGAAATTGAGCCACCCCCAGCCTCCTTGAATGCCCAGGCACTCTGCCAATGACAGAGAAGCCCACACTGTGGCGGTGGGGAAGCTGAGGTCCCTGCTGGAGCCACAGTCTGCTCGAGCCTGGGTATCTCCCATCAGCTGCGCCTCCTCAGATCTAAGGCTTTGGAACAGTGCAACACAGGGCGCAGGTGCCGGCCAGGAGCCCGAGAGAGATGGAGTTGTTCTTATTGTGAACCATAAAGGCACCTGGCATCAGCCAGGGGTGGGGTAAGGAGTGCTGGCCTGCCTTGGCCAATTCCATACTACCCTCAGTTCACAAATGGTAAACTGAGGCTCAGAGAAACACTACATACTGAGAAAAAAAATCCATAAGGCCAAGCGTGAGACTCTGAATTCCCACTGGCTCTTCCTTCCAGCCACGGGGAGCATAAAGATTTCTGGGAATACAGGACATGAGGTTTGTCCTTCTCTGAACTGTCAGAATGGCCATGTCTGGCAAGGGTGCTGGCCAGTACCCTGTATGCTTATGAAGTTAGCTCTTGGTCTGTGTCTAAAAGTGTTTGTTGATGTCTGGGTAGCAGGTCTCTGATATGCTCCCTTGCTCGGCTCCCCTCCTCTGTGTCTTAAGCCTGCCTCGCCCAGGCCTATCAAAGACTTCCGCTCTCTGGCTCTTGACTGTCCTTTTTCTTGACCCAACCGCTGGGGTTCCTTGGGGCTTCTCTCTTCATTCCACAAGCAGAGTACTGGAGAGCTGGCGCTGGGCTTCTAGACTCTGCCTGCAGCCTCTTCTATTGAGCCTAGCTTTGTGGGTGATGTGTGTGTGTGTGTGTGTGTGTGTGTGTTGGGAAGCTTATGACAGCCCGCAGTGGTGGTGGCTAGGCCTTGTCCTGACCTGGAGGCCCAGCTGGGGGTAGGGAGAGCAGGCTTTGGAATGCATAACTCTTGTGCCCACCCCTTCTTCAGACATGGTTATAATACAAAGTCCCTTCCTTTGTCCAGACCTCTGCTTAATAGGATTGGGCAGGGTAGACAGTGGGCCTCTGGTGGGGCAGGACTCCCCCTGCATAGTCACAATGGGGGCCCTGTGACGTCATACTGCCCCCTGCTGTGATGTTAGGGACTGTGATAAGAGCCCTTCCCAGACTAGGGGTGGGGCAGAGGGCTGGGGACTGGGCCATGGGGGCGGAATGGGACACCTGCACCTTAGCATTAGGCCTAGGCTGGATGGTACAAAGAACAGTACGCACACACACACACACACATGCACACACAGTTGTTCAGAAGTCAGTTGTCCAAAAGGGGTGACATACAGTTCTGCAGGCCACTAAGCTGCTGTCATATAAACATGGCGGGCAATAGAAGGCTTCACAAAGGGTTCTTGGAGAAGCAGGGTAGATGTATTATGGTATGGGGACAGTTTCCAGGCCTATGGGGTGGGGGTGGGGCTTTGCAGGGAGAAGGTGGGCCTGGGGAATTAGTGTGAATCAGGGGACAGCGGAGAGCCAGAGCCCTGAGTCGAGGAGCAGTAACTTGATGCAGACATTGGGATTGGCCAGGAGCCCCTGGACCTCGTCCCTGATGGAGAAGGGCCTGACCATCCAGCAGGAGACCTGGTCCTGAGCTGCCAGGCTCTGCCAGACCAATGTGGAAACTTCATGGCTTGGCCTGAGCTGCAGCCTGGGAATGTGATGAGGCTGCAGAATCGGGGCCTGGGCCCAGGGGGAGGCAGGGGCCCCGTCCTTAGCAGGGTGCCTACCGCTTCCCAGAACCAGGGCCTGCCTCACCCATGGCCAACAGTTTCAGAATGAACCCAGAGTGGGACCTGCTGCCTGGGTGCTGAGGCTAGGGATACAAGTCTATGTGTGTGGCGGGGGGGTCACCCTGCACTTCCTCACGCGACAACACAGACACCAAAGACTCAAGGGCCCCTTGGTGTGGAGGCTGACAAGGAAACTCTTACAGGGATGCTCATCCTCGGCCTGTGGTTGTTTCCACCCTATTCCAAGAGAAACCACACAGGCTCCGAATGTCAGAGCAAGCAACGGGGTTGAACTTGTCATATTCCGAAGTATTGGTCATCTTGTAGCTGAGGCATTTTGCTCTGACTTCTGTAACCTCACCAAACCTTGATGTTTCCATCTGTAAAATGGAGTAAATGAGTGTCTCTCAGGGGACTGTAACCCTTTCAGTAAGGCAGGGGGTGGAGGGGGGCTGAGGGTGGAGGGGGTCTGAGGGTGTAAGGAGGGTGTAAGTTGATACGTAGAGTACTTGTCTCACATACAGGAAACCTGGGTTCAATCCCCGTTACTGCCTAAACCAGGACAGAGTGGGAGAGATGCCATCTGTCATCCAGCACTCAGATCTGGGGGACGGAAGGAGATCATAAGGACAGCATTGTTCCTGGTCAGAGGAGAGCGTGTGTCTCCTCAGTCTCTGTCTTTTTTTTTTTTTTTTTTTTTTAGTTTTTTTCAAGACAGGGTTTCTCTGTGTAGCTCTGGCTGTCCTGGAACTCACTCTGTAGACCAGGCTGGCCTCGAACTCAGAAATCCGCCTGCCTCTGCCTCCCAAGTGCTGTGTTTAAAGGTGTGCGCCACCACTGCCCTGCTTGGGTCTCTGTCTATTGACAGGCACGGAAAGACTCAATAGTTGACTACGGCTCCAACCAGCCAATGGGAGCTGGATAGGTGGGAGTACCTACACAGTATTTACACCCACTCCCTAAATCCACGTCTTCAAAGACTGTCCTCCGTACGATATACAATGCCACTGAACCCCGGGTCCCCAAGCTTCCTCCTCTTTCCCCTCTCATTTTGTTGCTCACTGAGCAAATGGGTATGGAGAGGCTGGTGGGTGCTAGGCATTGTTCTGGATGCTGGTACCCCAGACATTGCACATAGCATGGGTGTGCCTGAGATGGGGGAGGGGCGCTGCAAACCCCAGAACTTCATGCACCCACTCTCTTGGCTTGTTTGGTTCCAGCCGCATTGCTATTCCCCAGGCCTGCTTGTCCCAGGCGGAAGCCGCAGCCATAGCTGAAGGGTGGGAAGTAGGAAGGAGGGGCAGAGAGCCTGCTGGGCCTGGATTTACTAATTAACTGGGAAAATCTCAGGCGGGTGGTGCCTGGTGAGACTGTTTTAACTTGCTTCCAGACCTGGAGCCTTGGGGGAAGGGGCTCCCCACCCGGCATCCTCTAATTGCAACCTTGGCCTCTATCTGGACTTTGCTGAGCCCATCAAAGGGCTGCCGCCGTCCCTGCAGCCTGGAGCCCAGGAAGGGCAGCCGAGAAGACTGAGGTCGGAGATACTGGCTCTTCTTAGGGTGGGAATGAGCAGGCGGTGTTGTAGGGCTGTTGACAGCAGGGTCACCGAAGAGTCAGTATGGTAATGGCGCGGAGGAGGCTTATCCTAGCCAAATGAAGCCCAGGTGGAAAAGGGTTAGCCACACCCACAGACGATGGGTGTCGAGGCAGCACGGGGCTCTTCTGGAGTACACTCTTCTCCCCTCACCTTCCTGGCTCTTCCTACCTTATTTAGCCTCAGATAGTGGGTCTGTCTCTAGACATTCCAGGCTGGGCCAGATGGCCCTCTCTGGTTTCTTTTCCTAAGCCTCACTCCCGTTGTCATGGTCACCACTTCTGCTGCTGGTCCTGGTGGAGACAGCAAGTGTCCTCAGAGGGTTCTGGATCAAGCCTGGTCTCTGTGCTGGCCTCACAGAACAGCAGTTTTAGGAAAGAACCAAATAGCAAGGCATTTGGGTGCCTGGGAGTGGACAGTGCTCCAGAATGGTCCAGAGCTCCCCAGATCTTTGTCTCTGTCTCCCCACCCCCCTTTTCCCTTGATCTGAGACAGGGTCTCATGTAGCCCAGGCTAGCCTCCAGCTCCCAATATAGCAGAGATCTTCAAACACCTGGTCCTCTCGCCGAGTCGATAGGTGCTTGTCACCAAGTCCAGCCGCTGAGACCTTGTTTATGGAGCTCACGGTTGGCAGAGCGGGCAGCTTCCTGTTACGGCGGTTGAAGATGGCACCTGGGAAGTTGGTCTTGACTTTTCTCCCTAGAGAGCTGAGTGGCTCTGGCAGGTTCCACACTGCCCTGGCCTCAGCATTCAAACATTTTAAATGGGCCATCAGCAATGCTCATCTGGAAGGGTTGCTGGACAGTGGCAGTGGCACAGAGCAGGTACACGGAGTTGTAGGTGGTGGCTGGCGGCCAGGGGTTCCCTGCTGTGCGCTGTCTCCCTTTTACCCACAGCACTCTGGCAACATCTGTTTGCTTTTAACTGGCGATGTTGACTTTGATCCTTGGTTACATCGACACTAGCCAGCCTTCCCCCACCGGAGCTTACTCTTTCTCTCGTGAGCCTTACTATTCTTCCATACTTCCTTAAGAGTTTGTTTCTAACCTGGGGGTCGGTGGTGCACACCTTTCATATCGGCACTCAGGAGACAGAGGCAGGCTGATCTCTGAGTTCAAGGCCAGCCCAGTCTGAAGTGAGTTTTAGGACAGCCAAGACTACACAGAGAAACCCAGCTGGGAAAAAAAAAAAGATTTTGTTCTTAATTATATGTTGTGTGTATCTGTGCACATAAGGGCAGTTGTCTGTGGAGACCAGAAGAGGGTGTTGGATCCCCCTGTAGCTGAGGTGACAGGTGAGCTGCCATGTAGGTGCTGGGAATTGAACTCAGGTTCCCTGCAAAGGCAATACCACTGAGCCATCTCTCCAGAGCCAACACTTCCTTTCTTTGGACGAGCCAACAGTCCATTAGCAAAGGAGCGGGGACGTGAACTCTACCTAGGGTAGAGAGAATCTAAATGAATTATTTGGAAATCTGTAAGATCAATCTGTCTATCCACCCATCATCTATTTTTGAAACAAGGTCTCTCTGTGTAGCTCAGGCTAGCCCCAAACTCATCCTCCTCCTCCTATTTCAGCCTCCCTGGTGCTGTGATTCCAAGGTGTATCACCATGCTTGACTCTTCCCCCCACTTATTTGTTAACTCTGCTGTTTATTTGTGCTAGCGTGATCTCATGTGTGTTTCTTTCGTACTTTGGGCCCTGCAGTGATGTCACCGTATTTGCTCACCTTGCCCTAGGTCCGCCCACTGGAGGCTTTGTCACCTTGTCCCTGTGTGTCAACATGGTTGTCTTCTCTGGAGTCCTTTCTCAGTCTCTGTAGATGCTCCCAGCTCACCCTGGAGTTTCCTAAGGCTGGCTATAGGGGATGTCATTGCCCCCAGGCTGCCAAGGGAACACCCTCGGGGGTGTTTCATTTAAAGAAGTTTGGGGAGGACAAAATGGCTCAGTTTGCAGAAGTGCGTATGCGGATCTCAGAATCCCCAAGGCTGAAGGAGAATCTACCAAAACTTCCCTTGGATCTTCACACACGGACTGTGGTGTGCACACGTGTACACACACACACACACACACACACACACATGCTATACACCGAAGAATAATGATACAATCCAATGACGAGTTAACTTTTGCTGATTAAAGCATCCTTTGGGATGTACAGGTAGCCGCCGACCGGTACCATCCCTTGGCCTCTTGAGCCCTGGGCCATCTTGCATCCCCCAGTTGGTGCCAGCATCTTCCAGGTCCTTAGGTAAGCCTTACGTACATCCGGTGGAAGGGAGAAAGCACAAGAGGCTGACACTCTTAACGCTGAACCACATCCTGTCCTCATGGCTGCTCATGGTGGGACATCAATAGTTCCTTGGGGACAGGACCTTCAATGATTCTTCAAACTCAAGAACCTAGACTGTCAGTGGGGACCCTGGCTCCTCTTCCAAAGTGACACTAGTCACCCTGGCGAGGTCAGATAAGGGTCAGGCATAGAGAGCCTGACTCAGCCACTGTGCCTAGGACACTCAGGTGGTCTAGCCTGGCCCTAACGGGCAGGGACGCAGCTGCCTGAGTGTCGGTGTGTGACCCAAGTCCAGCCACACCCGACACAGGCACATCTCACCAGTGTTGAGTGGATTGGAACCCAGAGAGGTGCCAGACGGAGCAAGGACAACACCCCAGAGCAAGCGGGGTGCTTCCTCATCCGTGTTAGTCTCTCCTGTCTCCCCACAACTCCAGGCTGAGAGTCAGGCAGCCTGAGCTCTGAGCTTACCTGACTCTAATCGTGCCGCACCCTGCTTAAAACCTTCAATGGCTCCCTCTGGCCTTCGACTTAAGTCCTCACTGCGGGACCCGTCTTACGAGGCCCGGGAGATCTCTCAGACATACCACGTCATGCCTTAATAACATCAAATTGCCTGTGGCTCCTTTGCACAACTGTGGTTTCACGCCCCCGTGCCGGCTCTGCCTGCCCTGCTCCCTCCAACTGCCTCGCTGGTTCTGCCTAGCACCGAGAGGCAGCCCCAGGGGCCTCCTCCGGGGAAGCCTTCCTTTGGAAGCTCTACTAACTTGATCATTCCCCCTGTGCGCAACATCTTCTGAAGTCCCCACTATGAACAACCTGACACGGAGATCCAGGAGAGTTTAAATGCTTGGGATTTGAAACGGAGCTTCTGACTTCCTTCAAGGCTTTTGCTGTGTGACTTTGAGCAAGTCACTGACCGTCTCTGAGCTTCAGTTTCTTCATGAGAAAACGGGGCATTCCCAACCCCTTTCAGTTTTGCTCTCTTTATCCTATGTGGCCTCAGGCAAGTTTGGTCATTGGATTCAGCCTCAGTTTTCCTCGTCCATAAAATGGGGATGCCCACAGAAATTCATGAATGCTAAAACTCCAACGTTACAAAACTTGTGAAAGGCTTTGTAGCCAGTCCCCCTCCTCTCCACAACAGCCAGCTACACACACCGGGGTGAGGAGGCTGATAGCTGCTCTTACTGCCTCCCAACCCTACAGAAGCCTCGAGATCAAAGGTGATCAGGCCTGCTAGTGTGGAGGCTGGGGGCACGCTCCTGGGGCCCCTGCCCACTTTCTCCAAGGGTGATACAACACCCTCCCTTGTTGTAGAAGCCGCTCTATTTAAACACTTGGATTCCAAAGGTCCCCTTTACTCCAAAGACAGCAACAGACCCCGGGAATGAAAGCCAAAATCACTTTGAACCATCTGCAACTTTATTCCAGAGCAGAAATAAGTCATTTTCTAACAATAAATATAAAAAAATAATAATAAGTTAAGGTTCGAAAAAAAAAAAAAACAACAAAAACAACCCAATAAAACAAATCTGTAACACTGACAGCGACAGTTGTCCAGAGGGGCTGGAGACGGGGTGGCTGGGTGGGAAGTCTCCTGCAGGTCCGGCCAGCCCCAGCCCCGGGAACGTCTGTTGCAGAGTCTCCTCTGTCCCCAGCCCTGGCAAGGTCCCTGCCACACACTCATTCTTTCCACAAGTATAAAATATATATTTAAAAAAAAACCTCAACACAGCCAAGCATCCTGAGACGGCCCTAGGAAAGCAAGAAACTGGCCCTCGAGGGCGGAGGGCAGAGCCATGGGTCTGTAGAAGGCACTGGGAGATTGCTGTGGCCCCACCCAGCCAAGTCCAAAACCTACCCTCTAACTAGGGGTGGGGCTTACAGTGCCCTAGTCATATGGTCCTGGGCTTAGTCCTTAGCCTCGGCTCCTGAGGTGGCCTCTTGGGGACAAAAGATGATGAAGTGGAAATCTCCCTCGTGGATACCGATGGTCTTGGCGGAACTCTAGCCTCCTGGGACGCTGGGAATGCCACAGCAAACTGCTAAGTGCTTAGCTGGGTCCTTTGTAAGGGAAGAGAACCTTGATCAGGATCCAGGCGTTTCCTAGCTCATGGCAGGGTGTCATTCAAGAGCCCCCCTGCAGAGTCCTCAGGGAGGCATAGAGGAGGAAGACAGAAATAAATAAAGTTCCAGTGGCCCAGCACCAGGTCGGCAGGGAAACCACTGTGGCTCTTCAAGTATTGTTGGTCAAGGTGGGCACGGGGCCCTGTCGGACTCAGATGGGAATCCCCACTGTGTTGACCTGGTCCTTGAGTCCCAGCAGGCTGTAGGCAATGCGCTTCTGGTGGCCGGGAAGACGCACACCGATCCGTTTGATGTCACTGTGGGTGAAGAGGAAGAGAGGAAGGGTCAGGGAGAGGGAGGCAGAGAGGAAGGCCAGAGAGGGGGCTTTGCAGACCTGTGGTAAGGGGGTTCCAGTTATGGAGGCTGGAGGGTTCATATTCTAACATGGTCTGCCACCCAGAGTTGAGAACATGATACACTCCCTCAATAAAATCTTTACAGGGGGTCTGGGATAGGTGCTCTTTGTGTGTGTGCATGTATTCACATGTGTATGGCTGTACACATGTGTGTACATGCACAGGGAGGCCAAAGCACAATCTTAACTTAGGAGCTGCCCACTTTATTTCGAGACAGGGTCTCTCGGCGGCAAGCTCCGAGAATCTGCCTGTCTCAGCACTGGGATTCCAAAGGGCAGCCACTGCGGCCAGCTTCTTTTTGATGTGGGGTTTTGGGGATTTGAACTCAGTTCCTCACGCTTGGCAAGCAAGCACTGTATGGCTAAACTTTGCCCCGCTTTAGTTGTTCTTACCCATCTTGCAGATAAGGGAAGTGAAACTCAAGAGAGTTATAGAGTCTTAGATTCTGAGGCCATGCTGATGGGAGGTGCCAGAACTGGTCACTAACTACACCAGCAGTAAAGAAATGTCGCCCTGTCTCCTTCCCTTGCTGGGGAACCCCCCCCCTCTAAGCAGCAGGAGGCATCTTCAGTTGCTAATGAGCCTTCCAGTCTAAGGCTCTGCTAGACTCCAGTGGATGAGGCTCGCACAGGTCACCACAGGAAGGTTGCCTTTCCTTGTGGGAAACTGCGGGACAAGAGTGTCCTACCGAGGGGTTAGGATTCAGTGCCAGACTGATGATAGGTCCCCAGAGGCCCCACAGGGCCAGGATAGACTGTCCTGGCTTCCCCACCCCACCCCCTATTCTAGGTAGAACCATGTCAGCTGTCAGGAGCTGTCAGCACAATGTCTGTTGCTAACTTCAGGAGTTTTTCTCTTCCACTGCCCTCACCCACCAGCCCTAGCTCATGAAAACACCCAGGTTTTTACGGGCCAGCTCTTGGCTGTAATTGGAGCTAATTATATGGTACAAGCTCCAGGAGTTCGCAATGCTGGAGACACGGCTTTCCCACAGGCTTGGAAAGAGCCGAGCATTGAGCAGGGATGGGCAGACCCAGGTGGGGAGGGAGGGAGGGAGGGACAGACTGCTCCTGTTGCAGCAAGAAGGCTGGAAGATATGGGGGAGAGCCTCCGAGCCTACCACCTGGTGGGGTGGGATGTTTTGCATGTCCCTGAAGGGATCACAGTGTGGGGGCCTGGGTAACGCTGAGTAACCAGAAAAGACAGGGTGCTGGGTAACCCCAGACTCACTGGGCCTGACCCCACCCTGCAAGCTGAGTAAATGGGTATGTATAGGAACACCACTGTAGGGCTTAGCATCGCTCCACCTTGAGGCCCTCTCCCAGTGGAGAGGTTCCTTTCACAGTCTGGTCATGCCTCTGTGTCTGTTCCTTTTTTTACGAAGACAAGAGGCTTGGGTGATGTATTCCTAAGCAGTGAACTCCTTCCCCCAACCAACCAACCAACCAACCAACCAGCCAGCCAGCCAGCCAGCCAGCCAGCCAGCCAACCAAACAACCAACCAACCAACCAACCAACCAACCAACCAACCAACCAACCAACCAACCAACCAACCAGCCAGTGAGTCAACCTCCCTCCCTTGAGGCAGGGTCTCACTGGCTAGTCCTAGCTGGCTTGAACTCACAGTCCCCCAACTCAGAGACCCACTCGTCTCCACCTACCCTCCCAGCACTGTGATTAAAGTCCACCCTTTCGTGACCAACAGACAGAACAATGCGCTGGGGTGGGAGTCACAGACAAGCCAGGGTCCAAGCTGGTTCCTGTCCCAAGAGGGACACCGAACATGCATCCCATTAACTCTTGTGCAGGAAGGAAGAGACACAAACCACTCTGTATCCTGTCTCTCCTCTGAGTACATTCATGAAATCCATTAATGTAAGTGCCTGTGAACACCTACAGTGTGTGTGTGTGGGGGGGTGAGTGCCTATGAACACTTTGTGTGTGTGTGTGTATGTGTGTGTGTGGTGAGTGCCTGTGAACACCTACAGTGTGTGTGTGTGGGGGGGGGTGAGTGCCTGTGAACACCTACTCTGTGTGTGTGTGTGTGTGTGTGTGTGTGGTGAGTGCCTATGAACACTTACTGTGTGTGTGGAGTGAGTGCCTGTGAACACCTACTGTGTGTGTGGGGGGGTAAGTGCCTATGAACACCTATTGTGTGTGTGGGAGGGTGTATAAGTAGTGCCCATGAACACCTACTGTGGTACAGGGTAGCATAATAATCCCCAGAGACTCAAGAGTTGTATCATTCACATCCAGCAACTAGATTATGCTTTTTAAGATCCATCTGGAGTTGTGTGCCTACAGCTAGAACACATCCTGTAGCCTTGACATTGGGCAGGGCTGGCCTTTGGGCCTGCTGTTCTGTTCAAGGTACAGTACAATAAAACGTTTTCTGTATGTTCTTAAAAAGCCGTCTTGAGCCCATCAAGCTAGAAGGCCAGCCAATTCCAACACAGCATGACGGGCCCGTGAGGGGAGAACAGCAGAGGCTGGGGTGGGGGGGGGCGCAGGTCCTTTTAAAGGGAGGCTGGAGCAGAGGAGGGCAGGGTACTGAAGCCTGCATCCTGACTGGAGCAGGAAGGGCGCTGATTCCTACTGTTGCCCGCTCTTGTTGGGCTCCATGGCATGGTCAGCACAGTCTATGGGTTTAAAAAATGCTCAGATCCAACCCCACATCCCCTCAGGGCATCAGAGGCAGCTCCATGAGCCAGTGGGTCTGACCACAGGAGGAAGGACTGCCGAACGACTTCCGGGCTTTATCCAGATACTTTCCAAATAACCCGTGAGCATGCACACCGCCCGCCTGTCTGTCCAGGAGCCAGTCCCAGCTCGTGGGAAAGGACTTTGTGAGGGGTGCCCCGGGCTATTTTGGGATACGTCTACGGCCATGTGTTTCCTGTAAACCTGCTCCATGCCCTCGCTGCTGATCAGAAGAAAAACTGTGCTGTCCCAGGGGAGGGGAATATGGGACCTGATGGAACCCAGGGGGCTGACCCTGGTTGCCAAGGAAATTCGAGGGACTCAGGAACCAGGGCATAGAACCATGGTTTACAGGATGCTGGGAATGGCAAAATACAGAAGATATGGATCAAGACATCCTAGGCACATCAGTGAATCACATTCATGGATCCCCACATGGAGAATTGGGTACCAAGGTCTAAGTCTGACCAAATCGCTTGCACAGCAGACATGGGACATAAATTCAGGTGTTGTCTGCAGAGCCCAAGTGTGAGCTCAGCTACTGGCTGGTAGCAAGAGATATATATCTTAGGACCTGATGTTTTCCTTCAATATTCTTACACCTCCCTCTGGTCCATTTTCCATGTCTGATTCCCATGACCCTCCATTTTCTCGGGTTGGCCACATTCATGGTCAGCAGGCCAAAAGCCAAAGGCCCAAGTCCTAGAACATCTAGAGCCCAGGAACATGGGAGGCCCAGGTCACCTCCTTTGAGCAGTTCCCAAAACCTTCCTCCCCGGGGCCTGTTTCTGCCATGGCCTTGGATGCTTGGATCCTGGGCTGTTGGGATCCACAGCTATTTTTAGAAGCACAAAGGCTAAAAGGACAATGTTTTATCCCTCCAGGGACAGAAAGAGCTGTCCCTGCCAAGGCTGTTCTGAGAAGGGTCAGTGATGGAGATGGGGTGGGGCGGATAGGGAGGCGAGCTCTGAGGACTGATGTCCAGAGACAGCGGGGAGCGAATGGCAGGCCAAGAGTCAGCCATACAAGGGGAGTGGCCTGGGAGGGATTGGCACTGGGAAAGGGATGCAAGGATCTGGGCCCTGCTTGGTCAAGGTTAGACTCTTTGCCCCTGTTGGCTGTAGGAGCGGGTGAACAGGTAACCTTCTGAGTCTATATAAGCAACGGTTCCCTGCACTGTAGCCCAGGGTGGGCAAATAGCCCTCCATACATGACAGCTTTGGGTTGGCTATATCTTATCGTGTCTTCCCATTGTGGAGGGAGAGGCTGGAAGGGAGGGCACCCAGGAAAAGAGAAAGAGGTATATGCACACACACCACACACACAAACATACCATACACACACCACAAACACTCCCCTACAAATACAAACACACACCTACACACACATACCACATATATACACACCACACACACACATCCCACACACCCCCACCACACAATCACACACCCCCAGAAACACACACACCACACACCCATACACATACTATACACACACACCCCACACACATACCAGATACACCCCCCCACAAACACACACACATATGCTACACAAACACACACCCACACACACCACACCCACACATGGTCGAGGGAGAGTGACACATAGATCAGAGACTGTTCCCAGTGAACGGTAGGCGAAGTCACCGAGGCGTGTACTCACTCGTTGGACATCTGCACCACCTTCTCGATGGCCGTGTAGCCAGCCACCATGAAGTGTTCTGTGTACTGTTGCATCTTGATGCTCTCCAGCCACTCGGACACCGTGCGGAAGGGGACTCCCTCTGAGCCACTGGTGCTGGGCAGCCGGATGGACACTCTGGGATGGAAACCCACAGATGAGGGCCTGCTGGACATGACTACCCCAAGCACCTACCCTTCTATCTCGGGCAAGGCATACAGCTGGCTGCTTCTCAGCTGCCTCCTCTGAGCCACTGAGGAAGCCCAGACAGGGGAGGATCCACAAGATTCCTGGTTCCCGGCACTGTGGCCGCTGCTCCATGCCTACCATCGCTAGAAGCTGCCCCACCACACCCCCCATTACTGCTGGAGTCTCAGTTTCCTCACCTGTATAGATAGAGCCGGCCTCAGAATGCTTCAGCAAGTTACGACTATGGCTAGTGCTCAGCCCAGTGCCTGCCCAGGCACCATTTGAGCTGATTCCCTACTGGGATAACTGGGCCATGCCTGGTGAGTCCTCTCCCCTTTTCAGTTTCTGGGGACCAAACCCAGGGTTTCCGTGCAGCCCTGACTCCCCCTAGCTATCCAGTCAGCCTAAGAGGCCAAGGAGTCCGCACCAGTAAACATGGACACTGGCTACCACAGGCCCAGGACGCAAGACTCACCGGGGATCGAAGTCAGCCAGGGTCTTGAGGGAGTCGGGGGCTCGGATGAGCTTGTCCAGGATGCTAACGATGTCGGCAAACTTGGGCCGGCGCGAGCGGTCCTGCTGCCAACACTGCATCATGAGCTGGTAGATGGCAGACGGGCAGTCCATGGGCGTGGGGAGCCGGAAGCCGTCGTTGATGGCTTTCATGACCTAGAGGACACAAGCATTGGGATGGCCTTAGCGGGGAAACCACACGGAACTGCGACAGAGACCTCTCTTGGAGGCCTCAACATGGGAATAGAGAGGAGAGCCCAAGAAACTGATAAGCACCGTTTCCTAAGTACATACACAGTTTTTGTTGCTTTTTTTTTTTTAGTTCTTTTTTTTTTGGTTTTTTCGAGACAGGGTTTCTCTGTGTAGCCCTGGCTGTCCTGGAACTCCCTCTGTAGACCAGGCTGGCCTCGAACTCAGAAATCCATCCGCCTGCCTCTGCCTCCCAAGTGCTGGGATTAAAGGCGTGCGCCACCACCGCCCAGCAACATACACAGTTTTAAAGCCATCCGTGGGGCAAGCGCTGACGGGCTGTCTCCGGGGCCGCAGAGGTCAGCCCTATGCACCCCACAATTCAGCCTCCTTCTATCTCTGTCTACCCCCACAGATGGGCTCCCCCCGTGTCTTAGCCTGTCTGCCTTACTGTCTCTTAGGTCTCTGCAGGGATGTGACCCCTACAAGCAAAAGCCCGGGCCTAGGCAAGGCATCAGGTACATGTAAACATGCATACATATATGTATATACGCATACACACATACACATGAATATGTACATACATAGTCATATACCTACATGCAGCTATATCCACATGTTCATATCACACATATGTATATACACACACGTGCACACCACACGTGACGATGTAATACACTCCTCCCTTTTGGTTGCCTTTGTATTCACTATAAGCAGAGGCTGGGTTCTCCCCAGGACAGGCCACAAAAACGAGTACCTGTGTTCTCTCTACTGGACGCAGATTGATCCCAGAGCCTGCCTGCCAGGCCCCCGGGGTTTGGGAAGCGAGGGGATCTGACAGTGGATCGGTCTGGGAGAGAGAGAGAGGGCTTACCTCGTGGTTTGACAGCTCCCAGTATGGCCTCTCGCCGTAGGTCATCACTTCCCACATGACAATCCCATAGCTCCACACGTCACTGGCTGAGGTGAACTTGCGGTATGAAATGGCCTCCGGGGCTGTCCATCGAATAGGGATCTTGCCGCCCTGCAGGAGACGCAGCCCAGTTACCCCTGTCCCAGCCAGAACTCAGGAGCCTTTCTCTTTGGGCCCAGACTCATCCTTGGCTACTCAGGCCCCGAATCCAGGGTAATAGGTGCGTCACCTTCGAGCCCTCCCTCCACACCCTAGGTGTGACCTCCCGGTCTCCGACTCACACTAGTGGTGTAGGTGGCCTCAGGGTCATCCTCCAGCACGCGAGACAGGCCAAAGTCGGACACCTTGCACACCAGGTTGCTGTTGACAAGGATGTTTCGGGCGGCCAGGTCTCGGTGCACGTAGTTCATGTTGGCCAGGTACTTCATGCCAGACGCGATGCCACGCAGCATACCCACCAGCTGCAGGACGCTGAACTCGCCATCCTTCTCCTGCAGAGACAGGCCCTCAGTGCTGACTGGCTCCAGGGGCCTAGCTTCGCCCTCCCCCCCACAGACCGTGACCTTACCCTGAGGAACTTGTCTAGTGCCCCGTTCTCCATGTACTCTGTGATGATCATCATGGGCTTGTCTGTAGGGCGCGAACACAGGACTGAGTGAGGCCAGTGAGCAAGTGGGGAGGGGGGACAGCCAGGGTCAGGAGGTCCCGGGAAGCGGCCCCTTCCCCTCACTACCTGGGCCCACCCAACCCCCCAGCACCTTCCAGGCCGTACATTTAGAGACAACACCCTCCAGGCGGATGATATTGTGATGGCTGAACTGGCCCATGATGCTGGCCTCGCTCAGGAAGTCCACCCGCTGCTTCTCAGTGTAGCCAGCTTTCAGTGTCTTGATGGCCACGGGTGTCTCCTTCTTCCCAGAGGATGACTTTAGTGTCCCTTTATAGACCTCTCCAAACTCTCCTGCAGGCGAGCAAGGTGTGACAAGCCGTCTTTAGTTAAGCCTGGGCACTGGGCAGGCCCCATCTGAACTAGTCTATCTGTTCTAGGCGCACAGTAGGTGGGCCAGCCTCACCTGCTCCAATGACCTTCTGCCTTGAGACACAGGATGGGTGGATCTCCGTGGTAAACTTGAGAACAGCCTGATTAGGGTCTTCGTAAGTGTGAGGGTCCACGTATGTCTTCAGGGGCTTTAGTTGTTCTGGAAGGGGAAAGGGAAGCTGAGGCCCGGGTCAGGGAGGAGTACCTAGGAGGTGAGGCCCTGGAGAAGGGGAAGCCACAAGACTAGGAACCTCAGGAAGATTTGGATCAAGGGGGTTCAGCCAGAAAGATGCTGAAGGGAGCCTCTTGGTCCACCACAGAGCTGGGACCGCTCCTGAGTAGGGTATATCTTACCCGACTTAGAAAAATAGACATCTTCAGAGGACTGGCGTGCCCGCAGGTTCCTCCTCCTGGAAGAAACCGGGGACAAGACACACGTAGTCAATACAGCCTGTACTGGCCAAAAGGACCTCCCAAACATGCTATGGCCTCACTGCCTAGCAATCTGCTCGGCCTCCGTATGGGGCAGAAGGTAAGAGGGAAAGCAAAGTAGGCCAGCAAGTCCACTCTCCCCAACGGCCACCTAAGTAGCCACATAACAAGCCATCAAGAACTAGGTAGCTCATCCTGCCCATTCATCTACACTGTCCCATGTTCAGGGGAATCATGGACACTCCGTTAATGAGGAGGACACACAATGGCAATGGCCACCGTGGTCACTAAAACTCTGTCCACCCTCCCACAGGGATCCCGCGGGCTTGGATTGGATGTGATTACCTAACCGTAGCCGGCTTGAGCCTCTCTGCCTTTCTGTGCCCAACCCAGACCCTTGTGGAACCCGGGAGGTGTGACAAACCTTCGATGGATGAAGAAGCCAACTCCTGCCAGCACTAGAAGCAAGACAACGCCAACAGCCACACCGCCAATCACCGCCATGTTGGCAGAGCCTTCCGTGGCTGTTAGGGAAGACCAGCTGTTTGAGAGTTCTCCCCAAACGCTACAGACACACCCTGCCGCACCCAAACCTCTCTTAAAGGACACGAGAAGCCTGGGGACCGGCGGCATGCAGGGTGCTTTACCTTCAAGTTTCCTAAGATTTGGTTTGTTTGTTTTTTGAGACAGGTCTTCTCTGTGTAGCCCTGGATGTCCTGGAATTCACTCTGTAGATCAGGATGGCCTTGAACTCACAGTGACCTCTTTCGTGTGCCCCAAGGCTCAGCATGGAATTTTTTAAAATTCAGAACTTTTTTTTATATAATATATTCTAGTCAATTTTTTAATAGAATATATTCTAGTCACTATTGGGATTGAACCCAAGGCCTAGAGGATGCTAGATAAGTGTCCGACCAATTGAGCCATACCCCAGCCCAACTCTTGTGCTTTCTAGGCAAGCTTTGAACTCATGCACACCCATGTCAGAACCGCAGCTTCCCACAGCTCTTACCACTACCCAGAACACACATCCCTGGTCCTACATGGCAGTCTCAGTACTGACTGTTCCGTGCCCTGGCTAAAAGGAAGGGCATTTCTAGACTTCTGGACCCACTCCCTCAACAATGTCTGACTTTAGTTCAGGGTCCTCTGACTCACATAGTGTCTGGAACTCGTGCTCTTTGCTGCCGGCGCCCTGGCCCTCCTGCGTCAGCGCCTGCACCTGCACCAGGTACGTCGTGTCAGGAGTAAGGTCATCGAGGGTCACAGAGAAGCCTTCCGTTCGGCGCACATTATAACTGTTGGCATCCCCCTGTGGTGGGGAGAGGAGAAGGCAGTGAAGCTAAGAACCAAGATCCCACCCAGAAAGGTGGTTTCCCTGTGTTATCCAACCAGGCAGACACTCTCAGGAACAGGAAAACTGAGGTACAGGAGTACAGCCTCACCAGAGGCCAGAAAGGGAATACATTCCCAGGACCATCTTAATCCCAAGAAACCCATTCTAACTGGCTCTGAGAACCCCAAACAGTCACCCCTGGCTTCTGCAGTGCCGCCTTGGGAGACCTCAGGCCTCAGTTTCCCCAGACACAGAAGGAAACCCCTCCAGATTGCTGTGCTCTGAATGTCTCCATGGCCTGTGACAACCCTCATCAAGTTACCTTCTTGCGGTAGGTGACTTCGTACTTCCACACACGGCTCTGCTGTGGCACCGGGATGCTCCAGGTGACAGTAAGGGAGGTGGTGCTTCGGTCCTCCAGCCTCACCTTGGGGGGCTCTGGGCAGAAGAGGGAGGGGAAGGGTGTGAGAAGCCATGCAGGGGTGAAGGATAGAGACAGTACCATGCCCTTCAGGCCCTGCCTTGGGTTCTTGGATTTCCTGTTATGGATGCTGCCCTGACTGCAGAGGCTAGCCCATCAGAGTTGCTCTGGGGAAGTTCGTGAACATATAAATAGTAACTCAGACACTAGATGACTGCCACTGAGTTTTTGTGGAGATCAAGCAAGGCTTGAAAGGCCTTATATGGTATATTCTATTTCTGTGTGGTGCGTGCATGAACCCATTTGTGTGAGTGCATGATGGTATGCAGGCATGCGTGATAAAGATAGAGATTCACTGAGCCTGGAGTTCTTATTCAGTCAGGCTCTGTAATCAGTGAGCTGCAGGGATCTGCCCGTCCCCACGACCCCGGCGCTTAAATTACAACCACATGCAGGTGTTTGCCGGGTACCACAGTCCTGAGGAGCCAAGCAGGCACCATGTTTGTGTGGCAAGCACTGTACTGAGTGAGGCATCTTTCCATTCCCTGCTAAAAAAAGTATTTTTAAGAGCATCTCTCTACCCGGGCGGTGGTGGCGCACGCCTTTAATCCCAGCACTCGGGAGGCAGAGGCAGGCGGATTTCTGAGTTCGAGGCCAGCCTGGTCTACAGAGTGAGTTCCAGGACAGCCAGGGCTATACAGAGAAACCCTGTCTCGAAAAACCAAAAAAAAAAAAAAAAGAGCATCTCTCTACTTCCGAAAAAAAAAATTTTTTTAAAAAAATCTCCAGCCGGGCTGGAGAGATGGCTCAGCAGTTAAGAGCACTGACTGCGGGCTGGAGAGATGGCTCAGCGGTTAAGAGCACTGACTGCTCTTCCAGAGGTCCTGAGTTCAAATCCCAGCAACCACATGGTGGCTCACAACCACCCATAACGAGATTCGATGCCCTCTTCTGGTGTATCTGAAGACAGCTACAGTGTACTCATAAATAAAATAAATAATAAATAAACAAATCTTTAAAAAAAAAAACAAAAAAAAAAAAAAGAGCACTGACTGCTCTTCCAGAGGTCCTGAGTTCAATTCCCAGCAACCACATGGTGGCTCACAACCATCTGTAATGGGATCTGATGCCCTCTTCTGGTGTGTCTGAAAACAGCTACAGTGTACTCATATGCATAAAATAAATAACTTTAAAAAAAAAAAAATCTCCAGCCGGGGGGTGGTGGCGCACACCTTTAATCCCAGCACTTGGGAGGCAGAGACAGGCGGATTTCTGAGTTCGAGGCCAGCCTGGTCTATAGAGTGAGTTCCAGGACAGCCAGGGCTACACAGAGAAACCCTGTCTCAAAAAAAAAAAAAAATCTCCAGAAGTAACTTGCAGTCCCAGGGCTGAGTGAGTCGTCCATACACGTCACTGTGTGTGTGTTCACATGTGTGCACATGCGTGCATGTGGAGGTCAAAGGTTGTCTTCTTCCACTGTTCTCCACCTTGTATTGTGAGGCAGAGTCTGTTAATGAACCCAGACCTGGCTGTATCAGCTGGGGATTCTCTAGCTCTGCCTCTATGGGTCTCAGGGATCCAAATTCAGCCCTCAAGACTATGCAGAAAGCACTGTAACACCTGAGCCATGACCCATTTTTTTCCTTTGCCTCACACCGGCCTTGAACTCATTATGTAGCTGGGGATGGCCTTGAACTCCTGACCTCCCTGCCTCCACCTTTGGAGTATTGGGATGTGCTATCACACCTGGCAGGAGTCTTAACTATATATCTCTGGCTAGCCTGGTCCTCACTATGTAGACCAGGAAGGATGGAAGTCTTAACCACTTCCTGTTGCCTCTCTGAACACAGCTGAGTCCCGAGTACCTATCCTGGATAGTCACTAGGGCTCACCTGTTTGGTTAATGCTGACACTGGCAGTCCGGAAGCTTCGGCTAGTCACCAGGCCTGAGACGCCATTGCGGGCTTCAACAGCGAAGGTATAGTTCATATGAGGCTCCAGGTCGCTGACTGTCACGCTTGTGCGGGTCAGGGCGTGAGGAGGTTCTGAGTACTGCACACTGGCCTCACAAGGTCCACACTCGCCAGACTCTGGCCAGCACTGCTTGCAAGTGACGCTGTAGACAATGTCCTGGCGGCCACCAGTGTCCTGAGGGGCTGTCCAACGCAGTTCTACTTTGGCGCCCATGCCGATGGCCGTGAGGTAGTGAGGGGCTGACGGTGGACCTGTTCAAAGAGAGGAAGTCAACAGAACTGCCCCCCCTCAGCCACACACACCCCACCCCATCCTCGATCTCTGCAAGACTCACGTGTGCAAGGCATGGACAGTGGGTCCTCAGGTGCCCTGAAATAGCCTTCTTCACACTGGCAGGAGGTGGCACCCTCGGTGGATGGCAGGGTATGCTCCGGACACTCCAGGCAAGGGCTCTCAGACGCTTCAGACTTGAAGAATCCTGGAGAACAGGCTGAGAGGCACAAGGAGAGACAGGTCAGTTCCTTATGCTGTTCCCCAGTCGTGTTCTCGCTGATAGAAAATCACACCCATCCGTGGCCAGCGTCTCCTGGACACTAAATAACCTGTCTCAAGTGCCCCCAAGTTCCCCAAACCCCGGCACATCAGATGCCAGCTGCCTCTCGCAGAAAATGTCACACCTTCAAGTATAGCGCTGGAGGGCCCCAGCTCACCCTCCAACACACACACACCTTCCTGTAACCTGCTTTGTGCAGACTGGCCCAGCGGGATCTCAAGTTGTACAGATTCTAACTGACGAGGGTGGAGATTTTATCTGTGTCCCCCACCCCTGAAGAACCAGCTGGCCTTGCCCAGTCAGGATGCCCCCCTGCCAAGGCCCCTCCACCCTAGGACTCCATCACTTTCCTGTTCCGGGGCTGGCCTCCAAGAATCAGGAAAGGCCAGGCCCAGTTCTTTCCCTGGACTCATTTCCAAAGCCAGGTCATTTCTCCTTTCAGAGGGCCGCCAGGAAGTAGCTCTTCCTCCTCTAGTGGTCCATCCTGGCCAGCTGGCTAGGGGGTCAGGCACCTGACTCTGGGGGCTTCTTCCTCCTACCACCTTACCCCGCTCCCTGTCCCAAGCTCTTTCCTGGCCTAAAGACAGGAAACTGCTCAGACAGGAGGATCACCTCACAGGGCTGGCCAGGCCCTGGGTAGCTTTGAAAGAGGCTGTCCCCAGGTCCTGCAATGCCCCCTTTCGCTTTTTCTGCAGGGAGGGTACTGAGGCACCATTAACTTTCTGCACCAAATCCTCGGCCTAGTCCCATGTGGTTCATGGACGCTGAGGTGAACGCTAACACTTGAGTACAGATAGGAAACGAGTATATTACATGTCCGGATAAAGTAGCCAGCAGAGGGCAAAGAGGGTGGCCAGGCCTCTGCGGAGCCAGAGAGGATATTTCAGCTGGGGTTTAAAGGCTGTGTAGAAGTTCAGCAGGGAAAATGCTTTAGAGTAGGGAATTAGGGTTAAGCAAGAGCTTGTCACACAAAAGGTATGAGCAGTCTTCTGGACAGAAGGAATCGTAGCAACAAATAATGCAGCAGAGAGAAACCTTGAATGCCAGGCAAAGAAGTCTGAGAGCCACAGGCTGCCCAACAGGTGCCCCTCCATGTCTGAAACAGAAAATGACAGCCACACGCACTGTGAGGAAAAAACCCTGGACAAAGGCTTCTGGATACGAGGCAGGTCTGGCCCTAATGGCCTGGGGACAACCCCTCCAGGGAAGCCAATTTCAAGTCCCCTGCCCTCATCGAGCCTTTGACCGAGCCAGGCTGGAGATCCTATCTCTCCTTAGGAAATAGAAGTGTAAGGGAGATGGGATTGAGGGTAAGGCAGGGCTCCGCCAAGGGCTAGCCTACACCCTGCATTTGCTAGAAGTCAGTCAGACAACATCCTGACTCTTTGTGGTCCCTTGAGTTAGCCCAGGCTGGCCCAGTAGACACATACAGAGTGAACTTGGGTACCTATTGTGAGAAGGGGGGTTATTCAGAAGCAAATAGCAAGGCAAAGGTACCCACCCTGAATCAGTTAACCTGCACAAAGCTTGCGTTCCTAAGGATGAAGCGCCTACTGTGTGCAGGGCCTGGACTCCACATCTATTTAGTCCCCAAGGTGATCCTTTACATGTGAGTGTGGCTAGTAACATCTACTCCATTCTGTAGGTGAGAAGGCTGAGGCTCTGACACGCCAATTTGTTCAAGGTCTCAAAGCCAAAAGGTAAACTGAGGATGCCTGAGGCTGAGCACCTCTCCTGTCGCCCCCTTCCTGTTCCCAGGAACTCCAGGAAGCAGCCTGGAGCGGAGCGACCGCATCACCAGGACCACCCCAGGGGGCTAGGGAGTTAGCTCCATACACCTTCTCCAGGCTCTACGAGCCTGTGGAGCCTCCTGGTGGGTTTGAGAGAGCTGTGTCTCTGGCCTCACTCCCGTTACATCATTACATAGCTGTTACAATACAAAAATAGCTCTCTCCTTCGCCTAACTTTCACACCAAAATGAGACGCCAGAACACCAGGCCCTGCCGGTCCCGGCTTCTCATTCCCCTAATGCTCTCACTTAAACCCACCTGCAAGAGAGTAAGTGTTGGTTCACTGGGGACCAAGGTCAGGGGACTGGGAGATGGAGGGTCCAGCCCCAGCACTCAGCCTAAGAACGGGGGTCACAAAGGCCTGAGCCACCTGCCAGCCTTCCCCTGTTCCCCACATCTCACGCCAGGAGAGGAAGTTGGGGAAGAGATGGGTTCTATTCTTTGGCCCCAGAGCCTGGGGGTGGCCTGCCTGACGGCAGGAAAAAGGGAATTTGGAGAGATTTCCGCTGCGGATATGCCAGATAATGCAGGGGAGGCGGCGTCCACAGGGCATGCTCTTGCCTGCTGAAAACACATTGCCCCCCTCCTCCTCCAACCACAGAGCTCTGGAACCCACAGGCCCTGCCTGCCAGAGTTTGCACGTGTCTGAGGAGTCCCAGAACACATCGGGAAGACCTCCAAGGACCCTAAGAATCTCCTAAAGTTCCCCAGCATCTAGGGAAAACAAGCAACCATGGTCTCTCTCACGCGATACACTCACCGCCCCATGTGCCCACCCCGCTCAACTGCTCTATAACCTTACTAACTGCTCAGTGTCAGGGCTCCTGGTGAGCCATGGGGCATCTATTACTCAGGTTCAAGTTTACCAAACAGAAACAAGCCCAACCTACGTGTCTGGCACAGCGCTGAGAACTGGGCTGTGGTGGTGTGACTGAGCGATTAGCATCTTTTCAGCTCCAGGGGAGTTCACAGCCTAGCTCTTATGCCTCATTTGAAATTATCTGTGCACATGAGGATCCTTTCTGCTCCCCTCTCCCTCCCTCCCTCCCTCCTCCTCTCCCTCCCTCCCTCCCGGAGACTGGCAGCTCTGAGAGGGCAGGAGTTGGTTTATCTGCCCCGAGTGTGTCTCAGCACACGGGACTTGATGTGAAGGAGGTCTCAACGAATCAGTCTTGAATATGGAAATGATTGAATGAAGAAATGAAGGAGTGAAGGAAGCAAGGAGGGAGTGAATGAATGAATGAATGAAGAAATGATTGAATGAAGAAATGAAGGAGTAACTGAATGGTAAACTCTCCGTGCACAATGAAACACGCCAAAGGCTGCAGAAGCGCCTCCCCGGGACACGATCCACTTGGACACCCACCCGGCTGGCATGAGCCTGGCTTGGGCACACCTGGGGCACCTGTGGAGTGCATCTCTGGCTCCAATTGCCTGGCAGGCCTGGGCCACTCCAAGCAGAACTGGGGCACAGGCGCTGCAGCTAGGGCTGTACCCTGGTTTTTCCAGTTCCCTATGCCCGCCCCTCAGGTGGCAGTGCAGGGTGACTCAGGGACAGACGCCCTCTGTGTGGTGCTAATCCAGCTCCTTGTGGAGCCCCTCCCCAGGTCCAGCTGCCTCCCAGGCTTTAGGTGGTAAGGTCGTGAGGTCAATAGGTCAGTCCTGGAGGCAATGGGCCTCCCCAAGCCAGGAGCAGCTGGCAACCAGAACATCACCTCGGTAGCTCAGCCTTGCACGTGGAGCCTGAACTTTGTATCCTGACAGTGAACATCAACAGAGAGTTACTGACCCAGGGAGTAGAAGGTGCCCCCAACAGGCCCTGTGGTGTGTACAGGAAAGGGGAACCCCATTCCCAGTTCTCAGGCTCCGTCTCCTCTCCCATATGCCCCAGGCATATCTGTGGGAACATCCGTCACCTAGAAGATAAGCTAAGCTCTCCCCTCCACCCACCCGACTCCCCCACCTCCAGCCTTTATCTTATTTGCTTTCTCTGTTGGCCTCCTTCCTTCCGCTCAGGGGACCCACTTACCTCCAGTAACTAGGGAGGGGCTGAGCCTGCTTGGCGGGACTGTTAGGGCACAGAGAGCACAGGGGTGAGGCTGGGGGATTGCCACCACGACCCTTACCCCTGAAGTCCACAGAAATAAGATCTGGAATGACTATACGGGACAGGGAGGCCTGAGAGCTACTATCAACAGCTCTTAGAGCCCCCAGTCCTACTGTCGGGCAAGATCTGTGGGCCCTGGGCAGGGAGTCCCTTCTCACTATCATATGTAATATCCCATGTAAATCACATGTAGTATATCACATGTAATAGCTCAGACAGAGCTGATCATAAGGTGGCCAGGTCCCTCGGAGCCATGGACAGACAGTAAGAATAAAGCCCAAAGGGGCGTTACCATAGTTACACGGCTCCACAGACAGGTGGGGATGGTGGACAGCCATCTCCTCTCTGAGCTTTGATCTCCTCATTTGTAAAATGGGAGAGTCCTCACCCTCTCTGAGTGCACTGCAGACTATAGATCTTACCTGCGAAATGTTTACTCTGGTACCTGGCATGAAGTGTCCCTGTATGTGAAGGGTAGCCATGAAACCAGAGCCAGGCAGGGACATCCTCCAGAGGCTGGCCTTCCAGCTGCTGGGCTGAGGCTCTGGCCTAGGCTGCTGGCCACCTGCTCACCTGGCCTCTGTCTCCCTGGGCTGAGGCGAGGTGCCAGTTGAGGGGTGGGGGTAGGGGGGCTGCAGAGGCAGGCAGGAAGCAGAAACAAAGCAGCCCCCAGGGAGAGAAGGCAGCCAGCCTGAGTGGCTCCACAGTTCCCTGGACAGAGCTGGGGGTGGGCTGGCTCATTCCTGACATAGCTCGCTCTGGGTAGCGTGTGGCAGGGCAGCATGCCCACCTGTCCACCTGGAAGGCATGTCCTTCCCGCTGACCACTTAACCCTTTCCTGACTGGCTCCAGTCTTCTTCTTCCCAAGGAGAAAACCTCCAGGAAAAACAGATCCACAACCTGATGACTCTGGAAATGACCTTGACTGGGTGCAGGATGACCTCAGGGTGCCACGCCCCCCTGTCATCAGTAAAAGCTGTAACTGAAGCACCTGAGGCTCCAGGCTGGAGAGGCAAGCAAATAGCTCTTGTGCTCCCCTGCTCACCGGCAACGGCCCTCAAATCACCCCGCCCCTCCCTCTGATGAAGCCCCAGTTCCGATGCCAAGACCTGCCATCCCAGAACTGCCCAGAGAGCCCATCTCACTGCCAAGAGCTGAGTCAGGGATTCCACAGGATCTGGTCATTTCCTGTCCCACTTCCTGACCCACGGCAGCCTGGGCACTGTTGTGCACCGTGAATTAATAAACCCTGACATAGCTGTGTGATTCCAGGCAAACGGAGCCTCAGTTTATTCATCTAGTCAATGGGACGACCAAGAGTCTCAGACTCACAGAAAGGACCAGACAAACTCCACAGCATACCGCTGTTCACCCGCCCCCCCCCCCAGTACCACTATCCCAGCCTGCTGAGTAGCACGGAGAAGCAGGAATTTTGAAATTAACTGTATTTATCACGATTTCGTGCCCATGCACTCTCGGGCACTCACATTCGTGCATGCCAGTCAACTCTGTGAAGCTGGTTCTCTGAGAACTGAACTCAAGTTTGCCAGTCTTGCACGGCAAGATCCTTTACCTGCTGGGAGGGGCTGCTGGGAGGTAGAGCCAGGGCTGTAGGTGGCTGGAACTCAGAGAGTTGTACCAGCTAAGTCAAGTGTCCCTCCCGGGGATCGGTCCTCAGGCTGAGCTGGCCTGATTCCTCCCAAGGGGGGCTGACTTTTTATAAGCTCTTTATAAACAAAGCTTGCCAAGAACCCTGATTCCCCACAAGAGAAAGGAGTTAGCCCGCTGCATGAAGACCCCCCCCCTTAACCCCCACTTATCTCTGCAGGGTCTGAATCACCAGGGTGGAAAGTTTTCAACCGCCCCTCCTCCACCCCTGCATTCTTGTGTTAGGATGTCATGGGGGAGGAGCTCCTGGGCCCACTCGTTGTCCTGTCCTGTACCCCCCCTTCCATGGTCATTGTCTGAAGCTGTGAGTGTGCATCTGAGGTCACCTAAGCAGGGGGCCACCTAGGGAAGGGGTCTCACTCAGCAGAGGGCAGCTGGGAGGGGTGAGGTGATGGGCAGTCACGTTGGCAGAAAAGCTCAAAGGAAACCCCTCACCCAGGGGGCTTATGTTCTGTGTTAAGCAAGGTTCTGAGGACTGCCCCGGGAAGCACACAGACCACCTATTAGAAAGGCCTCAGGGTCTCCCAACCTCCTTCATGAAAAACTAGATCTGCAGGTGTAGGTGATTTAAAAAAAAATAATCCCATTTTGCTCAACGGGAAGCTGAAGGCAGAGGTGAGGGGGGAACCCCTCAGCCTAGGGTCATCCAGCCAGCTAGGCACGGAAGCCCCTACCCCTCAATTTCTCAATATCCAGTTATCACTGGGAGACAGATCCCCAGGGCCTTTCCAAGGTCAGCAGCATTCCTCGAGCACGCGCTCTGTCCCAGTGGCTTCCAGAGATATCCACTACAAGCCCGTTGTTCATTTCTGCTGCCACAGGCCTTAGCTGTTCCCGCAGCTTCCTGTGTGTGAGCTTACGAATGCCCAGACCTGTTCTCACAGAGTCATCCAAATGGGGCCCTTTGCAGTTTCCACATAAACCCCAACAGAGGATCTCTGGGTCCGTGGTTCTACTGAAAGCTGACTGCACCCCACGTAACAGCTCCCCCAATCCACACCAGGTGATTCGAGCATACCCTGGGTCTGAATCAGCACACAACTAAACTTCATGAAACCATCAACTGAAGCCCAGAGAAGTTGGGCAATCTGTTTGAGGCCACACAGCAAGAGAATCAGAAGCAGCTCCTGGGAATAGACTTCAGAACCTCAGCTGAGCAGCAACTATTCACGGGGTGAATCAAAAAATAACAACCGCTCACCGGTATTTAATGTGTCAGGCGCTGACGTAAGCACTTTACGAGCATGAGGTCATGTGATTATCACAACTTCCCCCCAAGACAGATACTATGACACCCCCCCCCTACTTTGCAGATGATGCAACTCAGGTCAGGGAGTGAAGGAAATGGGCGAAACTAGAAGCGCTGGGAACTGGAAGACAAGCTTGGTCATCCTAGAACCCTAACCCTGGCTGGCTCACAGTCCCCCCACATCATCCTGTTCCCAGGCATCTTCCGGTCACGGGACCACCACCCGAGAGCAGAGACATCCCCAATGTACTAAGATGCTCCAATCCCAGCGCCCGTGACCTCCCACCCCAGCCGGGCTTCCCTGCCACCCCAGGAACCCCCCACTCCTGCTCACCTCGGCAGGCGTCCTCGACCTTCTCGTAGCCTTCCTGGCACAGGCACTGTCCGATGGGCACCAGCCACTCGCCGTCCACCGTGCAGTGCATGAGAGGCCCCTCGCCCCCATAAGGCACCACGGCATGGTCCACGCAGGTACCGGCCACCGTGGCCAGGGGTTGTGCATCGGAGACGGCGACAGCAATGGTCTCGGGGAAGCGAGCCAAGCTCTGCAGCATCTCGGGACACTTCTTGTAGTAGACCCGAACGGAGAGCAGCGCCACGCAGGCGCCAATGTCCTGGAAGGCCAGGTAGAAGCCCTTCCGGGTCAGGGGCCCCACCATGCGCTCCTCCACGTTCAGCTTGACGTTGCGAGCCTCGAAGTCACTGCTGACTGTGATCTCGTCAGGGGCGATGGTGTCGATCTTGGTGAACTGGCGCTTCTGGAAGTTGGTGCCATAGTCCACGTCTGACTCTGCATAGTAGAGGTTGAAGGTCTCTTTGCAGGAGCTGGCGCCACCCGGGAAGCTGTTGCAGTCTCGCACGGTGAACTTGAGCTCAATAAAGATGCGTTCGGCCTCCTCCCGGTACACCCAGTTGGTACGGAGCCAATTGTCCTGGTCACCGGACACTACGTTGCACACGGAGTACATGTAGATAGGCATGTCGTTCATGATATTCTGCATCAGGTCCCACTGTGTGTGCGTAACAGGTAACGGTTAGTGGGGGAGGGCAGGGACTGGATCCCACAGACATAGCTTCATAGATTTTTCCCTTTCTGGTATTGTCGTTGTTCTGTTGAGAATAACATGTCGTTCCCAAGCTGGCCTCAAACACTGTGTCATGAGGGGATGACCCCAAATATCTAATCCTCCAGCCTCTACTTTTTGAAGTGTTAAAATGACACGTATGAACCACCACACCCGACTCTCCGTTCTTAGTGCCTTCATTCTACAGGGAAGAAAACTAGGGCCTAGAGGAAGGTAACCAGAAAACAGCCGAGGCCAAGACTGGATGACTGGGTCTTTCTGGCCCTAATGTGGGTACTGACTGAATCTCCCCATCTGTGTGCCTGGGCTAGAGTCTGGGGCACCTGCATATCATGTCAGCCCTCTAAACCCAGCGTCCCCATGTCTACAACCAGAGCGGGACTGCTGTGAGCATACATGACAAAAAACCGAGCACAGAACACGGGCACTCAGGGCTACAACCACACGAAGCAGCTAGCACCGTGTCACTGTGTAGGGTCATTGCTGTGTGTCATGGGTGTTGACAGATACGGTAAGCGAGGACAATGGAGGATCCTCCCAGCCCCTGGAGGAGATCGTGTTGACAATATAGTTCAGGCTCCTCCAGGGTGCCCGGGTGGGGCCGTGTGCCCCTCTGAGCTTCACATCCCCTTTATCATCATCGGAGAACTTGGCATATGGTGACACAAGCCTGGCTCTCAGGGCTGTGTTCTGAACTCTTCAACAAGTGACTCAGCTCTGAGTCCCCAGGGCCTCTTTGGCAAAGAGGGTGGTCTCGGATGAAAGAAATGTGTGAATAAAGGAAAGAGTAAATAAAGGAAAGAATAAAAGTCAACAAGTAGGGACTGGAGAGATGGCTCAGTGAGTAAGAGCACTGACTGCTCTTCCAGAGGACCTCAGTTCAGTTCCCAGCAACCACACGGTGGCTCACAACCATTTGTAACAGGATTCGATGCCCTCTTCTGGTGTGTCTGAATACAGCAACAGTGTACTCACATACATAAAATAAATAATTTTTTTTGTTTTGTTTTGTTTTGGAGACAGGGTTTCTCTGTAGCCCTGGCTGTCCTGGAACTCAGTCTGTAGACCAGGCTGGCCTCGAACTCAGAAATCCGCCTGCCTTTGCCCCCCAAGTGCTAGGATTAAAGGCGTGCGCCACCACTGCCAGGCATAAATAAATCTTTAAAAAAAAAAAAGTAAATAAATAAACAAAGATTGAGGCCTGACTTGTCCCATGTGACAGTAGGCAAGACCCACGTGCCTGGGGCTCAGTTTCACTGTATATAATGGCTGGGTTGGATAAGGCTATCTGCCTCCAGCCTCTAGCTGGATATTCCAGGAGCCTAGAAGTCTTTTCAGGATAGATACATGAGATACATGTCACTCAGATCTGGCCAGCAATAGGAGCTGTCCCAACAGCTCCCTAGAGACATACCCCTATCCCTGTCTCAGAGTCCCAGGACCAACTTATCATGGTACATTGTACCCAGGGAAAACTGAGGCCCAAAGCACAGTAATTAATGTCTTCCCCAAAGTCCATAACCCCAAGAACTAGGAATCTGAGGTCAGGGCGGGACCATAGAAAGCATAGCAGAGCCAGGCAGTGGTGGCGCACGCCTTTAATCCCAGCACTTGGGAGGCAGAGGCAGGCGGATTTCTGAGTTCGAGGCCAGCCTGGTCTACAGGGTGAGTTCCAGTACAGCCAAGACTACACAGAGAAACCCTGTCTCAAACAAACAAACAAAAAAACAACCACAACAACAAAAGAAAGCATGGACGAAAGGGAGATTCCCCAGTTGGGGGGTGGGGCGGTAAGGCAGAGTAGGGAAGGGAAAGGGGCCAAAGGCAGGACGCACTGTCCTGTATCTCTCATTCTTCACCCTGCGCAGCCTTTAACACTGCCCCCCCCCACACACACACAGAGGCAGACAGAGCTGCTGGAGCGTCCCACCCTGCTGGGGTCCTGAGCTGTCTCCCCAGGTAGGCCCACCTTTAACAGCCCCTTCCTTCCGCCCAGCTCCAGTCTGGGTCGCTAACTCAGTGCAGTAAACAGTTTGAAGCTTGGTTGATCCAGAGTCGGATCCAGCCTCCCATCCTCCATCTCTCAGCCCTCCTTCCCACCCACCCTCAGCCCAGAAGGTTTACTCACCCCTTTGCCATAGGGGTGTGTGAGCCAGCCGAGCTCCCCCTTCATCGCTGCAAAGTCCAACAAAACGACTGTGGGAAAGATGGGGGAAGGACCAGTGAGCCGGGGCTTTACCAGGGGACACACAGCAGAACCAGCGTGGGGTGATGTATATGCACCCCACACCCCGCCAACCCCAACCCCAGGATCTACACATGGGTTGACCTGGGAAGAAGTGGAACTCTGTCCCACATAGCTGCCTGTCACCAGGCTTTCAGCTATGCTGTTCCCTCAGCCCCCAGCTGGGTCGGGGCAGGGCACAGCGGGAGATCGGCAGCTGGGTAGTGTGCTGGGGTGAATAGGATAGAATGATAGCCTACTGCCCCATCTGTTTCCTTGAACAAGGGAACTCTTCACTGGGTCACAGAGGACGGGACTGTCTGCTTCTCCCTCATCTCCCTGGCATAGAACACCCTGACCCAAACCAGGCCACCCAGCACACACAGTAGCAGAGGGTACATAGGTGTTGCCGTGCTCCATAAGAATGGGTTGTTGGCCAGGCCTGGCAGCAGCACACAGCGTTAACCCCAGCACTAGAGAGGCAGAGGCAAGTGGATCTCTAGGAGTTCAAGCCTACCCTGGTCTATATAGTCAGTTCCAGGCTGACTCTTTACCCCACCCCGCCCCCAGAAAAATAAAAGAGAAAGAACGGGCAGTTGACAAGAAGGGACAGATCTGGGGGATCTTCCCACAACAAAGTCACTGATTAGAAGATCCTTAGCTTTGAAGACATAAAGGTCTCTAGGAGGGGCCCAAAGCCATCACTGGCCAGGTCTCCCTGGGAAAGCCTTTTTTTTTTTTTGGTTTTTCGAGACAGGGTTTCTCTGTATAGCCCTGGCTGTCCTGGAACTCACTCTGTAGACCAGGTTGGCCTCGAACTCAGAAATCCACCTGCCTCTGCCTCCCAAGTGCTGGGATTAAAGGCATGCCCTACCACCGCCCGGCCGGAAAGTCATTCTTAAGCCTGGCAGAAGAACCTGTGGAAAATGATAGAAGGAAACCCTCATAGGGAACTTTTCCAGCCCAGAGGGATCAGAGGGATCAGGTGCCACGGCCACACTATTTCCTCTCAAGAGGCATCTGGAGGGTGCTAGAGAGATGGCTCAGCAGTTAAGAGCCCTGGCTGTTCTTTCAAAGGTCCAGGGTTCGATTCCCAGCAACCACATGGTGGCTCATAACTACCTGTAACTCCAGTTCCAGGAGATCTGATGCCCTCACACAGACAGTGCAGGCAAAACACCTATGCTCATGAAAATAAATCAATCAACCAATCAATATTAACCAATCAATCAATCTGGATCTGCCAGGGCCTGGCCTGGCCCTCGGGCTCCTTCCTCCAGCCACTCCTACTTCTCTGCCAGGTGCAGCAGCCAAGACTCAAGATTTTGTTTCTCCTCTATTCCCAGGTAAAGGCTGAGTCCTATCACCCTGCCCAGAGAGTTAAGTATTGGGGAAACTGAGGCTTTGGACCCACATAAGGTTCCCAGGTTCAGAAACCAAGGCCTATGGTTGAAGAAGAAACCGCAATGTAATTACTTTGATCAAAGCCAGGTTGAAGACGTGGCCCCAGAAGCAACACTCCTCCACACCAAGAGCTAGAAGACTGTGTCTCTGTGGGCAACTGAGGCAGGGCTAGGGTTCCAGATATAAGAGGAGACTGCAGGGCTTGGGTAATGGCCCTGAGGACAGTGTAGCTCAACCAATGAGTACATGCTTAGGAGGGAAATCCCTGGACCACCAACACCACAAAAAATAAAGTTAACCGAGTGCTTGCCCAATATGGACAGAGCTCTACACCAGCACCACACAAACCAGATGTGGTGACGCACGCCCTTCATCCCAGCACTCCAAAGGCAGAAGCAGGCAGATCTCTGTGAGTTTGAGGACAGCCTGTTCTTATTTTGTCTTTTTTTTTTTTTCAGAGCTGAGGACCGAACCCAGGGCCTTGCGCTTGCTAGGCAAGCGCTCTACCACTGAGCTAAATCCCCAACCCCGAGGACAGCCTGTTCTTAAAAAGCAAGTTCCAAGTTAGCTAGAGCCACACAATGAGACTCTGTGTCTTGGGCAGTGGTGGTGCACGCCTTTAATCCCAGCACTTGGGAGGCAGAGGCAGGTGGATTTCTGAGTTCGAGGCTAGCCTGGTCTACAGAGTGAGTTCCAGGACAGCCAGGAGTACACAGAGAAACCCTGTCTCAAAAAAAAAAAAAAAAAAAGCTGTCCTTCATTTTTGGGCTGGTGAGATGGCTCAGCGGTTAAGCGCACTGACTGCTCTTCCAGAGGTCCTGAGTTCAAATCCCAGCAACCACATGGTGGCTCACAACCATCCATAATGAGATCGGATACCCTATTCTGGTGTGTCCAAAGACAGCTACAGTGTACTCATAATAAAATAAATAAATAAATCTTAAAAAAAAAAAAAAAGAAGAAGAAGTTAGACTGTCTCTGTCCTAGGAAGCCCTGAAGACCGGTGAGAAGCACTGTCACCCTGTTCCTGGCCTCAGTTGCACCTCTAGCAAGGGTCTGGCGGCCCAGACAAGGAAGAGGAAGTCTGAAGTGGCTCAGACACTCACTGCACCACAGCCATGGCAGAGGCTGTCCTTTGAGGTAGTGGAAGGTGCGGTGGGCAACAGCAGGGATTTGTTCAGACATGCCCAGGGCCTGAGTCTGAGAAACTCACCATCCTTACAGGAATGGTTCTGGGGGTTCCTGACTCCAGCTGGGTAGAAAGATACAACAGACACACACACACACACACACACACACACACACACGAGAGAGAGAGAGAGAGAGAGAGAGAGAGAGAGAGAGAGAGAGAGAGAGAGAGGAGAGAGAGAGAGAGAGAGAGAGAGCGAGCATATACACAAGCAGTATGCAAAGTTCAAGCTAAGCCCCTTGGGGAAGGGGCTTTGAAGGGTTAAACCTGACAGGAGGGCCAGTCCAAGCCTGGATCTAGAACTATCTGAGAAAAGACGGCTTCACGCACCCCAAGGCTTGCCAACCACAGCCCCCTCCCGTGGAAATTCCCTAGAACCAACCATCAGGAACGGGGAGAGCCCAGCCATCCCCCTGCTGTGACGGAGGCCCTGGGCTCTGCTAATCAAAGGTTCTGCCTTGCTGAAAGCAAGGAGATTTGAGAGTCTCTCTTCATGACCCTCTCAGGAATTCACCATAAGGCTGACCTAGATGAGGGTACCCCTTAAGTCTTCTGTCCCCTAAGAGACACTGGGGGCGGGGAATCTTGCTACCATAATGTCACCCTCCCTTGTGGGCTATATCATTTTACAAGCTTCCCCAGAATGCAATGTCCCCCTTGTCACCTCCCTGCTAACCTCATCCCTCTTTATCCAAGATCAGCTTACACCTAAAAAAGGGGGTAGGGGAGAGACCAGAGACTCCGGATACCAACAGGCAAGGGACTGGGAGGTGGATGAGGTCCTTGCTGAACTAAGAAACCCAGCCTTCTCCTGTAGCTCCAACCACCACCCATCCCAGCGGCTCTAGAGTCAGTGGCAAGAAGTTCTGGCTGGAGGAAACAGCTAGGTGTGTGGGCAGACCCTCTGTGCAGAGGGCCATGGCCGACCAATATTGGGCCTCCCTCACTCTCTGTAAGGGAGGACCAGGCAGTGAGGTGGCTCAGAAGGTAAAAAAACACTTGTCTGTCACCCGAGTTCCATCCCAGAACTCACATGGTGGAAGGGAGAGAGAACCAATTCCAGGCAGTGAGGTGGCTCAGAAGGTAAAAAAACACTTGTCTGTCACCCGAGTTCCATCCCAGAACTCACATGGTGGAAGGGAGAGAGAACCAATTCCTCCTGCAAGTTCTTGAGCTCCACACTTGTACACACACACACACACACACACACACCACACACACACAAGTGTAAGAAAAAAGTTAAAGGTCACTGTAGGAGGTAGATTCAGCAGCTGTCAAGGACCTAACCGATTCCCCTGGTTTTCTAAACCCAGCAGAAAGGAGGAGTGTGCACAGCTGTGCCAAGGCTAGAGAGCAGACAGAGCATACCTGCCCTCAACTTCCCCCCAAGGGAAGTGCGACCAGCTGGCTCATGACCCCACTCCCAACCACCCCCCACCCCAAGACATACTGTTCCTAGGGAGTCCGGAGCTTAGAATTTTCCACAACCACGGGCAATATGCACCCTCTTTCTCCTCCGTCCCATGCAGAACGGGATTAATCACAAAGGCTGGAGCGAGGAGGACAGATGCACCCAGAGGCACAAGTACAAGATTGTTTGAGGCTTCCCTGCTGGGGACTGGGGGTCAGGAGCCCCGCGCACAGCAAAGCAGGCGTCTAATCCTCAACTCCGTGGCAGCCTAGGAAGGCCTCTAGCAAAACCAGCTGTCTTTCCCTTCTCCCCAACCAGTTCCCAAGGAAGAGAGAGCCAGTTGAATCAGGGAGAGGGGAGTGAGGGTCTCAGAATCCCGCCCGGTTCACACCTTGACAAAAGTAACTGGGGGGAGAGTTCTTTATCTGTCCTCGGGATAGGGCCAGGATCAAACAAACACCCCATTTACCCCTAACTCTCCACCCTCCGAGAGCTCCAGCCTGGCCTTTTACCCTCCCAACGTGGAAGGCGAAAAGAATAAAGAAACTTCTCACCCACAAGGGGTCCCTCCACGCTTCCCCCGACCCCCAGCGGGAGTCGGCAGGAGACTCCCTATGCCCAAAAGCAGGGAAAAGTTTTCGCTGTGGGAAACGGAAGCCAGCTCCGGCAGGGTGGACAGGAAGATCCTCGGCCAAGGGCAGGGAAGGAATCCCCACCCTCTCGGAGACCCTAGCTGAGGGATAACACCCCTAAACACACCACCGGCTGCGCCTTGGGCACAGGCAACCTCTGAGGCCCCTCACCTTGCGTGGTTCCAAGACGCTGGGGCGGGGGCAGGTGATTCACCCCCACACACACACCCCTCCAGGTGCCTGGTCTCCCCGTGGCCCCGAGATGACGGCTCCACACCGCGGGAAGCCGCAACCCCACCTGCCGCATTTCCTCCTTCTGAGTCACCCCTTGCTCAGAACACTTGACTTTGGGACTTCCTGTCCTCGCTCCCAGCTCTTAACCTGTCTCCCGAACCTGGGAGGTCGGCTTGGGAAGGAGGGAATGTATGAGTGGCTGGGGCTAACCCAGGCGCTCCCAATGCTGGCCCAGAGGACTCCCAGTGAAAAAGCGGATAGGGAGCAGAGAGACCCTTTTGGCTGATACAGGGCACCGAGAAGACCCCTCCCCAAAAAGCAGGGCCTGCATCCAAATGCCTTCCGCGCGAAATCGGGGCAGATGAGTTAAGAGAACTCGGGTTACTAAGAGGCTGATCGCCCGGAAAATCCGACTTAGACGCCTCCTTTTCTCTGAGGGACCCCGCGCGCCTTGCGGGGGTCGCGTTCCAGAAGCCGCCACAGGGCTGCAACCGCGTGGAGGGCGCTGCGTCCCCCTTTCCGAGGCCTCCGAGCCCTGCGCGCCCCAGCCGAGATCCCTTAGTTCCAGAGAACCTGGGATCTCAGAGAAAGGGTCCCCAAGATCGTCCCCGACCGCAGCCCGTGCGCTCTGCCTAACCCTGAGCGCCGAGACCCACCAGCCATAAGTCAGTTTCCAAAGTGCGCCCCAGAAGGAGGCTGGGGTGCCCGGGGTCCCGTGTCCCGGAGTCCCTGCTAGCTGCGGCCACCGCGTAGACACTCACCTTCTTTTCCCTGTGCCGCCGCGGCCGCCAGCGCGCAACCCCACAGCAGCGCCAGGCAGAAACCGGCTGCCCGGAGCTCCATGCCGCCCCCCTCGCTCCCCGCGATCGCTGCTGTCCTCACGCTGGTCTCGATGTCCCGCTCCTGCCCGCCCGCCGCCGCACACAACTTCTACGGTCCTGCCCCAAGTCCTTAATGGAAGTTGGGTGAGAACCCGCTCCTGTTCATTCATGCCCTGCGCTGACGTCACCGAAACCACGCCCTCAGGAATGTCTTTAAAGGGGCCGGACTGACACCCTGACTAGAGGGCGGGGAAGTCGGAGGGAAGGTGGGGGTGGGGGGAAGGCAGGAATTTGGGGAGGATTGTGGGGGCCTGTGTATGGGTCGGCGTGTGCCTGTGCATAGCCTGTGCAAACTTTGACGAGTTTGCTCACTTCAAAGCGCCACCAAGGGTTAGTCCCCAAATGTGTGGAATGAATCTGCGCCGACTCTCCCCTTTTGCCCTTGGGCTTCAGGACATGTATTGTAAATCTGAGAAGTAGAAGCCTCCTTTCCAAAGGGCCTGGAGAAGAAATCCTTATAACACACACACACACACACACACACACACACACACACACACAAACAAACACACTCGTTCCTGAGACCTCCAGAAGATATGCTACACCCAGGAAGCTCCTCTAAGCTGTGTACCAAGTGCCTCTGGGAACAAGTCAGACTTGCAGATGTCTTCACTTTAGAGTGGGGGGGTTAAGATAAGGTTGCAAGGTATCACAGGATGCCCAAAGGCGGCACACCTCCCCAGTCATAGTGATAGTGGCAGGACTTGAAGCTGGGCCCCGATCTGTTTTAACCACTGTTCCATTTGGGGACCCAGCACACACCCTCACGGGTAACTCTTGACCTCTGCCTCTGAATTCCAACAGAACACCCTTGTCCCCTGATCCCTGGATGACAGAATGAGATTACATTTTGATACCCTGGAGACGTTTGCCTCCTACCCACCCTTTCTCTGCCAAGGCTCCTCAAATCTGAGTTCATCTTTTCGCTTGGCGTCTGGAGTCAGTGAAACAAACTGACGTGAAGTAAACTAAGCAGCTAGTCCAGCCGCCCACAACTGCCTGTTGCCCTGTTACCATCTGGCCAGTGAAAAAGGAACAGCGGCTGTAACAGGAGTGGTTCTCCACGGACCTTTCTGCCTACCTTTTAGTCCCTGGCCTTCCTCTCTGTAACTCCCCTGTCTCTGGTCATCCTGGCCCACACTATACTACTCTGGTACCAGATCCTCCTGGGGTCCTACCTACCAGCTTGGCCTTGGCGCCTGTTTCTGAGAAACGGGTCCAGACATTTCCCCTGGAGGGGGAGAGAAAGGGTTAATTACAAGTGTTGGGGTTAATTAAAGTCTTTGATCAGGGATGATGGGAGAGGAGGCTATTTCTTCTGAGAATGAGAGTGAGTGAACCTGTGTGTGAACGTGTTTGAATCAAGTACTGGAGCCTGGTCATAAGGGTTAGTGTGTGGGAATCTGTGAGTCCCTTGTGTATAATACTGAGCGTGCACGTGTGTCAATGCAAGTGTCAAAGTGTATGGAAGTGTGTGCTCGGGTGTGAGAGGACCTGTGTGTACCTGAGTGTGGCACACACTTCCCAGTGGAGGAGGCAGCAGTCAAAAGTCTGGACAAGTCATTTTGCTCCTCTGAGCCTCCCTGTGCTCCCTGGGGACACCGGGAACCTACTTGGAAGAAGTCACCGAGAAGATCAAATAAGGTCACGCATGGAAACCGCACAAACTGGGACGCAGACCCTCGAGTCAAATCTCAGCTGTTATTACGGTTACATGTGGTTCAGCAAGAGGAAATCACATCTGGGGAGGCAGGGACTGTGGCGTGCCAAGGTCCTGTGGACAGGCACGTGCACGTGTATCGAGTGAGATGAACATGTGTGTACTGTACACATGGTATGGGTAAGTGTTCTGTTGGACACGCTAGGCCAGGGACCCTGTGGTTTGTGTTAAGATTTCCTGTCAGTTCCTTTTGTTTTGTTTTGATTTTTTTTCTTGGTATGTGTGTGTTTTTTGGGTGCCTCTGAGGCCAGAGGACTGCACGGGATGCCCTGGAGTTGGAGTTACAGGCAGTTGTGAGCCACCGGATGTAAGTGCTTAGATCTGAACTCAAGTTCTCCGAAGAACAGGAAATGTTCTTAGCCATGGAGCTCTTTCTCCAGCCCCTGGATCTGACTGTTGAGACAAGGTCTCATGGAGCCCAAGCTGATGTGGAACTTACTATGTAGCCGAGGCTAGCCCTTAATTCCTGATCCTCCTCCCCCTGCCTCTCTCTGTTGTCTGTAAGACCTTATATACATGTGACATTTTGAGTATCTGAGTACTAGAAAACATACTGTGGGCCAGGCATCATGGCGTCAGGCCTCCATGTTAGGGCCATATGCTGAGAGACGTGTGCTGGAGTCTGGGCAGAGCACAGGCTGTGTTCTCATCCATCTCCAGCATGGACCATGAGCTGAAGCTGGTGTGGAGAAGAGATGTGTGCGGTGGCAGGCAGGAGACGGTCGCTTTAGTCACCCACTCGCTGGCACACCCTTCCCCTCTCCTGACTGGCTCTTGGTGACTGATGCTAAGGGGGAAAGTTCTCTAGCGAGTCTCATAAATTGGCCAGGGAATGTGGTATTTATTGCGGTGTAATCGGCTGTAATGCAGATGGAATTACCCAGTAAAGGCCCCAAGGAGCCCTGGGGGCCTAAGTGCTACTACAGCGGGCCAGGCTTCCCAGGACTGGCAGGTGGAACCAGAGAGAGAGCCTGCTAGCTCACCTGCCGGCTCAGGTGCCCCACCTTTGCTAGGCTCTGTTTCCAGCTGGGCACAAGCAGACCACCCACAAGAATGTTGAGGCCTCCGTTTCCCTACCCAGCTTTGATCTGCATCTGCCCTTGGTCAAGAGCCAGATGCAACCAAAAAGGATGCCAACTGGCACTACCTGGGGCTGAAGGGCTTACTTACTACGGGCTAGGCTCAGTTCTAAGTATTTTGTCACGCTGATGTCCACCTTATGAGTGCAGGGAGAAGGAAGGAGCTCAGAGAAGTTGGAGACTGGATCTCAGCCAGTTCGGACCCAGTATATACCCTTCTCCTGTCTCTGACTCCCACAGACCTCCAGTCTGCAAACCAGGACTTGTCCAGGTCTCTGTCATGACTGTACTCTAAGTGGCTTCAGGGAACAGGTCCTTTCCTAAGCCTCTGAGTCCTCCTGAAACAATGAAGATCTTCAACTGGGCCAAAGGAACTCTTTCTCAGATTCCTGAACCTCTAACGGTCTCCCTAGCCAGCCCAACTCCTCCCTGAGGCAGGAATTAAATATGACACATCTGCATCCCTGAATCCAAGGGAAAAGTGACCTGTATACAGGAGTCACTTCATAAACGCTCATGGCTTGGTTTTGTTTTAAGACAAGGTATCTCTGTGTAGCCCAGGATGTCCTGGAACTCTCTCTATAGACCAGGCTGACCTCCAACTCTGAGAGGTCCCTGCCTCTGCCTTCTGAGTTCTGGGATTACAGACGGTGCCCAACCACCGCTACCCAGCGTCTTTCTTTACTTTTGAAGACAGTGTCTCGCTAAGTCCCCCAGGCAAGCCTTTAGCTCTTGATTTTTGTGATGGCTACAGGAGTTAGTCAACACACCCAAGGACATGCCTGCCTGCACACTGACCAAGGTGTGCCTATTCAGCAGGCCCTATCTTAACGAAACACCAGAGACGGGAGACCTGAAGGGCAGAGAGGACCCAAGACAGATGTAGTTTGTTGACTGGATGGGTGGATAGAGAGGGATGGATGTTAGGTGAGTGCATGGAGGAATTCCGGGAGGGGTGGGTGGGTAGATAAATGGATGCTAAGATGGAACGACGGTGGTTCAGCAGGTCTGCTTCCTGCTTCGTAGGATGTATGTGACTTAGCTGTGTGGTTTGTAAAAATAGGAAAATAAAGGGTCTGTATCCTTCCTGCAGGGCAGCGGCTAGCATTCCATGAGATCACTGAGTGCCCTCGGGAGCTTGAATGGGTCTACAATCACCCTTCAATCTCAGCTGCTCCTCCCTCTATGATCCGGTCTCTTCTGAAGGCTGACGGGCCAACTAACTGTCCCTGGAGGACAAATTCAAGGCCAGGTGGACTATACCACTCTCTCCCTTAGGCAGGGAGATCCTTGAGGGGCAGGGGCCTAATTCACTCCCTCTTTCTGGCCCCAGTGGTGCCTGGCATACAGTAGGTGTTCAGCAAATATTTGTGGCCCGCATGCAGGCTTTGACTAGAGCCTCCTTTTCAAAAGATCGCACTTTCCAAGCCCAGGGGGAAAAATGAAATTGGTTGATCAGCTTTTCGCGTGAGGCTTTGGGATGATCTACGGAACAGCTTTGCTGAGCACCGCTTCCCGCCTCTCCCCCCAACCCCAACACACACACCAGGAACAAGGCTGTTTGAGGTGCGGATCGGAGACTCGCGTGTGGGCTCTTAGATTTTAAGGGGGTGGCACAAGACGAAACCCTTGTGTAATTGCGGGACTTCCCCTACCCCCCCCCCCCAGAGCTGGATTAGAGGCTGCACCGCTTCCTCTGGGGCTTGCAAGCGCTTCCTGGGACCCTTTGAAGTGGGTTTTTCGAAAATCCTGCCTGCAGGGCCCGGGGCGGGGCCTCCGGGAGGGGCGGGGCCTCCGCTCAATTCCCCAGGGTCACTGGGGTGCCTTCCGCTCACCTCCAGTCTGGTTTCTCGGCCCCCCTCCTCCAGCCCCTGCCCCTCATTCAGCTGGGCCTTTCCACTCCCATCTGTCCACATCCTCCTGGCCCTCCAGCTGGGCTTGGATCAGAGATCCCTTACTTTCCGGTCCACCCCAGGCCTTGCTCAAGGCTCAGAGTGTCGGGCCTACAACGGAGTATTTTTAACAGTAAAGCAAAGCCAGGTATGGCTGCTCAGGGCTGCAAGTTCACGAGTTCAAGCCCAGACTCAGATTCATAATGAGACGTCAAGGCAAAAGGGGAGCTCAGGTGAGATTACGACTCAGCTGTGTACCAGGGGAGCATTGTGCCAGCCTGCGTCATCCAAAACCTGTGACGTCATTCAAAACCTGTGGCATCATTCAAAACCTGTGACATCATCCAAAACCCGAGAGAAGCCGTCTCCCATTTTATACATGAAAACATGAGTCCCACCTTGAAACGGAGTTCCCACCCCGAGCCCACCCCACTCCGTTCCACCTGTATAGAATACAAGAAACTGAGCATCAAACTTGATAGGTTATTTCTCCCCTGCCAGCGAAATGAGCCAACTTAAACCACATCAGATCATATTAAAGGCAGGTTTATTGGGAAGCTGCTCTCCAGTGGGTAAGTTCAATGGCCCCAAGGACCAAAACCAGGGAAGTGGCTGAGGGGAAGGGGAAGGGGGTAAGCGAGAGTGGGAGAGAAAGGGGCGATTGCACAGAGAGAGGAGGAGGAAGAGGAGGAGGAAGAGGAAGAGAGAGGGAGAGACCAAAATGTAATTTCACTGACAGTGGAGAAATAACCTATCAAAGCGCTCTCTCTCTCTCTCTCTCTCTCTCTCTCTCTCTCTCT